>NC_089840.1:287174973-287491359 GCF_035609145.1 Eleutherodactylus coqui | reverse complement strand
TTTGGATGGTGAGAGAGAACGTAGCTTCCATCCGCGGGTGCAGCCTACGTATTGCTTACGTATCGCTGCTGTCCGCTGGTGGAGAACAGAAGTCTGGGGAAATCCAGCCTTTGTTCATCTTGATGAGTGTTAGCCTGTCGGCACTGTCGGTTGACAAGCGGCTACGCTTATCTGTGATGATTCCCCCAGCCGCACTAAACACCCTCTCCGACAAGACGCTAGCCGCAGGACAAGCAAGCACCTCCAGGGCATACAGCGCTAGTTCAGGCCACATGTCCAGCTTCGACACCCAGTAGTTGTAGGGGGCAGAGGCGTCACCAAGGACGGTCGTGCGATCCGCTACGTACTCCCTCACCATCCTTTTACAGTGCTCCCGCCGACTCAGCCGTGACTGGGGAGCGGTGACACAGTCTTGGTGGGGAGCCATAAAGCTGGCCAGGCCCTTAAAGACTGTTGCACTGCCTGGGATGTACATGCTGCTCGATCTACGCACATCCCCTGCTACCTTGCCCTCGGTACTGCGCCTTCTGCCACTAGCGCTGTCGGCTGGGAATTTTACCATCAGCTTGTCCGCAAGGGTCCTGTGGTATAGCAACACTCTCGAACCCCTTTCCTCTTCGGGAATCAGAGTGGGCAGGTTCTCCTTATACCGTGGATCGAGCAGTGTGTACACCCAGTAATCCGTAGTGGCCAGAATGCGTGCAACGCGAGGGTCACGAGAAAGGCATCCTAAGATGAAGTCAGCCATGTGTGCCAGGGTACCTGTACGCAACACATGGCTGTCTTCACTAGGAAGATCACTTTCAGGATCCTCCTCCTCCTCCTCCTCCTCCTCCTCAGGCCATACACGCTGAAAGGATGACAGGCAATCAGCCGGTGTACCGTCAGCAGCGGCCCAAGCTGTCTCTTCCCCCTCCTCCTCATCCTCCTCATGCTCCTCCTCCTCCTCCTGTATGCGCTGAGAAATAGACAGGAGGGTGCCCTGACTATCCAGCGGCATACTGTCTTCCCCCGCCCCCGTTTCCGAGCGCAAAGCAGCTGCCTTTATGGTTTGCAGGGAATTTCTCAAGATGCATAGCAGAGGAATGGTGACGCTAATGATTGTAGCATCGCCGCTCACCACCTGGGTAGACTCCTCAAAATTACCAAGGACATGGCAGATGTCTGCCAACCAGGCCCACTCTTCTGAAAGGAATTGAGGAGGCTGACTCCCACTGCGCCGCCCATGTTGGAGTTGGTATTCCACTATTGCTCTACGCTGCTCATAGAGCCTAGCCAACATGTGGAGCGTAGAGTTCCACCGTGTGGGCACGTCGCACAGCAGTCGGTGCACTGGCAGCTTAAAGTGATGTTGCAGGGTGCGCAGGGTGGCAGCGTCCGTGTGGGACTTGCGGAAATGTGCGCAGAGCCGGCGCGCCTTTACGAGCAGGTCTGACAAGCGTGGGTAGCTTTTCAGAAACCGCTGAACCACCAAATTAAAGACGTGGGCCAGGCATGGCACGTGCGTGAGGCTGCCAAGCTGCAGAGCCGCCACCAGGTTACGCCCGTTGTCACACACGACCATGCCCGGTTGGAGGCTCAGCGGCGCAAGCCAGCGGTCGGTCTGCTGTGTCAGACCCTGCAGCAGTTCGTGGGCCGTGTGCCTCTTATCGCCTAAGCTGAGTAGTTTCAGCACGGCCTGCTGACGCTTGCCCACCGCTGTGCTGCCACACCGCGCGACACCGACTGCTGGCGACATGCTGCTGCTAACACATCTTGATTGCGAGACAGAGGAGGAGGAGGAGGAGGGTGCTTTAGTGGAGGAAGCATACACCTCCGCAGATACCACCACCGAGCTGGGGCCCGCAATTCTGGGGGTGGGTAGGACGTGAGCGGTCCCAGGCTCTGACTCTGTCCCAGCCTCCACTAAATTCACCCAATGTGCCGTCAGGGAGATGTAGTGGCCCTGCCCACCTGTGCTTGTCCACGTGTCCGTAGTTAAGTGGACCGTGGCAGTAACCGCGTTGGTGAGGGCGCGCACAATGTTGCGGGAGACGTGGTCGTGCAGGGCTGGGACGGCACATCGGGAAAAGTAGTGGCGACTGGGAACTGAGTAGCGCGGGGCCGCCGCCTCCATGATACTTTTGAAGGACTTAGTTTCCACAACCCTATACGGCAGCATCTCAAGGCTGATGAATTTTGCTATGCGGACGGTTAACGTTTGAGCGTGCGGGTGCGTGGCGGCGTACTTGCGCTTGCGCTCGAACACTTGCGCAAGCGACGGCTGAACGGTGCGCTGAACTACACTGCTGGATGGGGCCGAGGACAGCGGAGATGAGGGTGTGGGTGCAGGCCATGAGGCGGTAGTGCCTGTGTCCTGAGAGGGGGGTTGCATCTCAGTGGCAGGTTGGGGCACAGGGGGAGAGGCAGGGGTGCAAACCGGAGGCGGTGAACGGCCTTCGTCCCACCTTGTGGGGTGCTTGGCCATCATATGTCTGCGCATGGTGGTGGTGGTGAGGCTGTTGGTGTTGGCTCCCCGGCTGAGCTTTGCGCAACAAAGGTTGCACACCACTGTTCGTCAGTCGTCAGGCGTCTCTGTGAAAAACTGCCAGACCTTAGAGCACCTCGGCCTCTGCAGGGTGGCATGGCGCGAGGGGGCGCTTTGGGAAACACTTGGTGGATTATTCGGTCTGGCCCTGCCTCTACCCCTGGCCACCGCACTGCCTCTTGCAACCTGCCCTGATGATGCCCTTGACTCCCCCTCTGAAGACCTGTCCTCCTGAGTAGGCGTTGCACACCAGGTGGGGTCAGTCACCTCATCGTCCTGCTGCTCTTCCTCCGAATCCTCTGTGCGCTGCTCCCTCGGACTTACTGCCCTTACTACTACCTCACTGCAAGACAACTGTGTCTGATCGTCATCGTCCTCCTCACCCACAGAAAGTTGTTGAGACAGTTGGCGGAAGTCCCCAGCCTCTTCCCCCGGACCCCGGGAACTTTCGAATGGTTGGGCATCAGTGACGATAAACTCCTCTGGTGGGAGAGGAACCGCTGCTGCCCAATCTAAGCAGGGGCCCGAGAACAGTTCCTGGGAGTGTTCCCGCTCCTGAGCAGGTGTTATTGTAGTGGAGTGAGGAGGCTGGGAGGAAGGAGGAGCAGCAGACAGAGGATTCGGATTGGCAGCAGTGGACGGCACAGAACTGCGGGTAGACGATAGGTTGCTCGAAGCACTTTCTGCCATCCAGGACAGGACCTGCTCACACTGCTCATTTTCTAATAACCGTCTCCCGCATGGACCCATTAATTGGGCGATGAATGTGGGGACACCAGAAACGTGCCTCTCTCCTAATCGCGCAGCAGTCGGCTGCGACACACCTGGATCAGGAGCTTGGCCTGTGCCCACACCCTGACTTGGCCCTCCGCGTCCTCAGCCGCGTCCACGTCCTCTAGGCCTACCCCTACCCCTCAGCATGCTGTATTACCAGTGATTTGATTTCACAGGCAGCTAATAAATTGGCGCAAGACTGCAGGCCAAATATAATTTTTTCCCTTTTTTGAAAACGAAAGGCCCCACTGCCTCTAGTGAATGAATAATCTAAGTTTAATAACTGTGCTGTTTTCCTGCTAATGTGTCACAGAACGTGAGGGTAGCAGAGTTATTAACTGTGGCAGAGCAGGTATTTTTTTTCCCAATTAAGGAAAGCAAATGGCGAAGCCAGGAGTAAAACGTAGCTGGGTGCGTATGATTTTTACAGGTTGCACACGCAGCCGACACGTGTCCACCGGCGTTAGTACGGACAGAGGCAGGACAAATAGAATTATTTTCACTTGTTTTACAAGCAAAAGGCAGCACTGCGTATATTCTATGAATAATAACTGTGTTGTGGCCCTGCCTATACAATTCTTTCCCTGCAGTATCAATGGAGGGTGGAATGCTCTGCAGAGGCGATTTTGAGAAGCAAAAAAAAATGCAGCACAGCTAACAGCAGCCTGGACAGTACTGCACACGGATAAATATGGCCCTAGAAAGGACCGTTGAGGTTCTTGAAGGCTACACTCACTCCTAACACTCTCCCTGCCTATGCAGCACTTCTGTCCCTAATGCCGGGTGCAACGCTCTGCAGAGCCGATTTTGAGGGGAAAAAAAATGGCACTGCTAACAGCAGCCAACACACAGCTATCAGTGGCCCTAATAAGGACCTTTGGGGGGTCTTGAAGCCTACACTAACTACCAATTCTTTCCCTACAGCAGCTCCGGTACAAACAGCACTGTCCCTCACTAACTCACACGGCATCTGAGCCGAACCGCGGGAGGGGCCGACTTTTATGTTCGGGTGACACCTGATCTTCCCAGCCACTCACAGCAGGGGGGTGGTATAGGGCTTGAACGTCACAGGGGGAAGTTGTAATGCCTTCCCTGTCTTTCAATTGGCCAGAAAAGCGCGCTAACGTCTCAGGGAAGGAAGTGAAAGTAACCAGAACACCGCATGGTGTTCGTTACGAATAACGAACATCCCGAACACCCTAATATTCGCACGAATATCAAGCTCGGACGAACGCGTTCGCTCATCTCTAGTGAAGACCAAAGAGCTGTTGAATGACACCAGAAACAAAATTGTAGGCCTGCATCAGACTGGGAAGACTGAATCTGCAATAGGCAAGGGGCTTGGTGTGAAGAAATCAACTGTGGGAGCAATAATTAGAGCATGGAAGAGATACAAGACCACTGATAATCTCCCTCGATCTGGGGCTCCACGCAAGATCTCACCCTGTGGGGTCAAAATGATCACAAGAAACGCAAGATCTCACCCTGTGGAGTCAAAATGATCACAAGAACGGTAAGCAAAAATCCCAGAACCACACGGGGGAACCTAGTGAATGACCTGCAGAGAGTTGGGACCAACGTAACAAAGGCTACCATCAGTAACACACTACGCCGCCAGGGACTCAGATCCTGCAGTGCCAGACATGTCCCCCTGCTTAAGCCAGTACATGTCCGGGGCCGACTGAAGTTTGCTAGAGAGCATTTGGATGATCCAGAAGAGTATTGGGAGAATGTCATATGGTCAGATGAAACCAAAGTAGAACTGTTTGGCAGAAACACAACTCGTCGTGTTTGGGGGAGAAGGAATGCTGAGTTGCATCCAAAGAACACCATACCTACTGTGAAGCATGGGGGTGGCAACATCATGCTTTGGGGCTGTTTCTCTGCAAAGGGACAAGGACGACTGATCCGTATACATGAAAGAATGAATGGGGCCATGTATCGTGAGATTTTGAGTGCAAACCTCCTACCATCAGCAAGGGCACTGAAGATAAAACGTGGCTGGGTTTTACAGCATGACAATGATCCCAAGCACACCGCCAGGGCAATGAAGGAGTGGCTTCATAAGAAGCATTACAAGGTCCTGGAGTGGCCTAGCCGGTCTCCAGATCTCCACCCTATAGAAAACCTTTGGAAGGAGTTGAAAGTCCGTGTTGCCCAGCAACAGCCCCAAAACATCACTGCTTTTGATGGGATCTGCATGGAGGAATGGGCCAATATACCAGTGACAGTGTATGCCAACCTTGTGAGGACTTACAGAAAACGTTTGACCTCTCTCATTGCCAATAAAGGATGTATAACAAAGTATTGAGATGAACTTTTGTTATTGACCAAATACTTATTTTCCACCATAATTTGCAAATAAATTGGTTAAAAATCAGACAATGTGATTTTCTGGATGTGTTTTCTCATGTTGTCTCTCATAGTTGAGGTCTATCTATGATGTCAATTACAGGAGAACTTATACAATTGGGATCTGACTAAATACTTTTTTTCCCCACTGTATATGCTATTGGCTGCAGCAGTCAAGTGTTCCTGACGTGATGACATCACTGCAGGAAGGTAAACGCAATCCATTGGGGAGAACTAAAGCAGCAGGGCTAGTAGGCAATGTTGAATAAAAGAAGCCTTACTATTTATGAATCTTTCTCTCAATAAACAGGATTACACGATAGTGAGGAAGACTTCTAGTGATGGCTGTCAGGCCCCAGTGTCTGATGGATGGGGAAGACCCCTGAGCCCAATCACAGGGCCTCCACCTCACCCCCTGATACTGGAGAAGATCAATGAGAAGAAGATCCTAGAACTCACCAACAAGATGATTGAGCTGCTGACTGGAGAGGTGACGCTGCTGGGAATGCTGGGACATTATACAGTAACGCTATGGCGGTATAACGTGTCTGGGTGATGACAGTATCATTGTGTTGTCAGGTTCCTATAAGGTGTCAGGACGTCACTGTCTATTTCTCCATGGAGGAGTGGGAGTATTTAGAAGGACACAAGTATCTGTACAAGGACGTCAAGATGGAGGACCACCAGCCCCTCCCACCACCAGGTAATAGACAGGACTAAATACCTTACAGCTTGTGAATCAAGATAAAGATCTGATCCTCCTGTGAGGGGTTATGGGGGTTGAGCAATGTAAGGCTAATTTCACATGACCGAGATGCACGAATATAGAATCATAGAATCTTTTTTCACATGTGCGGCTGCTTTGCCCAATTCCTCCCATTCTGTATGTGCTTTTTTCATTTTTCTTGCCCAGTTGTAGGACTATGTATTTTTCCTTGTTAACCCTTTCCAGCTATAGTACATACATTTACATGCTGCAGCATCGGGGTACGTATGAAGAGAGATCGCGGGATCATCTCTCTTCATACAGCGTGGGCATCTGCTGTTCATTAAAGCCGACACCTGGCGGCAACAGCTCCGATCAGCTGAGAGGTGAACGTCATCCAAAAAAAGAAAATAAAGAGCGCCGGAAATGCACTTTTTTGGTCACCTTGTCTCCATGAAAAAAATAGAAGAAAAAGCGATCAAAAAGTTGTTTGTGTTTCAAAATGGTAGCAACGCAAACTACAGGACGTCCCACAAATGAACCTTCGCACAACTATGTTGATGGAAAAATAAAAAAATGATTGCGCTCAGAATGGCGGCAGAAAATAATAAAACAAAAATAAAATGTAGTACAGCAGAAAAAATAGTGTGTAAGTTTGGTAGGGTAGTAATTAGAGATGAGCGAACGTACTCGGATAGGCACTACTCGTCCGAGTACTGTGCCTTATCCGAGTACCGCTGTGTTCGTGCTGAAAGATTCGGGGCGCTCCGCTGCTGACAGGTGAGTCGCAGCGGGGAGCGGGGCAGAGCGGCCGGGAGAGAAGGAGAGAAAGATCTCCCCTCCGTTCCTCCCCGCTCTCCCCTGCAGCTCCCCGCTCTGCAGCGCGTGCCGAATCTTTCAGCACGAGTACAGCGGTACTCGGATAAGGCACATTACTCGGACGAGTAGTGCCTATCCGAGTACGTTCGCTCATCTCTAGTAGTAATCATACTGACCCTATAAGCCAGATGCCAGATTTCAGAAGCAAGATGAACTGAAAGATGCCGGAATATTGTTCTTTTATTTACTCTTAGAACTTTTTAAAGTTTTTCAGTACATTATATGGTACATTAAATAGTAGCATTGAAAAGCACAACTCGTCCCACAAAAAACAAGCCCTCATACAGTTACGTTGATGGATAAATAAAGCTGTTACAATTTTTTTTAAAAGGAGGGAGAAAATAACAAAGAATGAAAAAAGGGCTGTGTCATTAAGGGGTTAATTACCATTCAGTCTGTCACCGCTGTTCAAACTTTTCTAGAACTTTTTGAGTCCATTTTTCACTTCCCTAGCATTAGCTATATCTCCTAGCTTCCACTCAATTACCTCCACCAGATCATTTGTAAAAATGTTGATCAGCACTGGGCCCAAGACAGAGCCTTGTAGTGCCCCACTGGCCGCATTCATGCAATTGGATGTGGAGTACTTATCCGTCAGCAAGTTGTGAATCCACCTAACCGTTGCCTTGTCAATCCCATATTTGGTTATTTTTTTAATAAGGATGGTATGAGATACTCTATCAAATGCTTTACTAAAGTTATACTATATCTACTGCATTTACCTGATCAACCTGATCGGTGATTCTGTTATAGAAGGAAATTAGATGAGTCTGGCATGACTTGTTGGTTACAAACCCATGATGGCTCTGGTTAATTACTCCATTCTCATCCAGGTAGTTGCATACTTGTGGTTTAATAATTTGTCCAAAGATAGTTTCGGTCTAAAAGTCAGGCTCACAAGTCTGTAGTTTTCTGGGTTCACCTTTTTACCTTTTTTGAAGATAGGGACAGCACTTGCCCTTTTCCAATCTTCTGCGACTTCTCCTGTTCTCCAGGATTTTTCAAAGATTCTGGAGAGTGGTTCAGCAATTATCTCTGCTGCTTCCGATAATATCCTAGGGTGTTATTCATCTGGACCTGGAAACACTCTTACCCAGGTCTTCAAAGTCTCTGCAGATAGTTGCAAGGTCTTTTTTTGCAGTGTCAGTTGTCCCTACATGTATTAGTAGGAATGGGTGGTGTTCTGTAGGTCTGAGGAGTCTTGATAGCCTATCAGACACATCCTTGATTATTGTACCTGGAAAACAGCACACCTCTTGTGAGATTATGTCAGGTCTGGCAATGTCCTTCGAGCAGCTAGACCTGGCTTATTCTAGCAATCTTCCCACTCACATTGACTCTTCCCAGAATGTATTGGGAATATGCAAATTATCTTCCTGGAGCTCTAATCTCTATTCTGGTGATGTTCCCTAAGCAGCTACACCTAGCTAAACCCAGCAATCTTCCTGTTCACAGTGACTCTTCCCAGAATGCATCAGGAATATGCAAATTATCTTCCTGGATCTACAACCTCTGTTCTTTTAAATGCTGTCATATATATGACCTATCTTTCTGTGCGCAAAAGCGGGAAATGAGAACTAATTGATTGAAATCAAAGGATTCTATTCTCTATGTATTGCGTGCACAACTGTGCCCATATGAAGCCGCCCTAATGTTTCACTACAAAACTGATGACAGGCGCACCGATACAATTAAAAATATCAAGAGAACAACCTGGTGGCCTGACATCATGATCTACTGGTCCTTGCTCTGAGGTCTACTGGTTATCTGCAGTTTGTTTTGCCACCAATGTTGATATTTGGATGTTACTACCTGCCTTTCAATTTGTATGGACATTTTATATAGAAATGTTATAACATATACTTGAAATTAAAGGAGCGCTCCCAGAAAACTTTTTATTTTTTTGTATGTGTCCAATTGACAGAAAATGCATGTTTATGCATTTATGCATTTACTTTAGTAAAAAACAGCTTTATTCTTAAGATGTCTATTCTGTTCCAGTCTCCTGTCATGCCCAAGTCACTAGCCAAGTCTTACAGTGCTTGCTGGGTGGGCCAAAAGCTGTTTTCTCTATTTAGTACAAAGGAAGCCACAAAATGAGTCCCATAGGAATGAATAGATTAAATGACCTCCAGTCTGCAGCAGGATTTAGGTAGTTACAATATGTAATCTTAAAAGGCTTACACAGATTGTTCCTTAATGGTTGTATGACTAAAAAAAATATATATAAAATCTGTTTTATTCTTGGCAGATGACGGCACCAGAAGTTCAGAGGGACATCTGACATCAACAGACTTTAAATTACACGTTGATGATATCCTACAAGATACACATGAAGAACCTGCAATTGTCCAAGATATTTTCTCAAGCCTCGAGAACAAAGATCTATCATCTGATCCTTCTAAGCAGATCCTATATTTTTATTCATCACAGCAAAATCAAATTCACAGTAGCAGTGTTGAACAACAGATATATCACACAAGGAAGAAGCCATTTTCATGTTTGGACTGTGGAAAAGGTTTTAACATGAAATCAGATCTTGTTAAACATCAGAGAATTCACACAGGAGAGAGGCCATATTCATGTTCAGAATGTGGAAAAGGTTTTAAGCAGAAATCATATCTTGTAGTACATAGGAGAACTCACACAGGGGAGAAACCATATTCATGTTCAGAATGTGGGAAATGTTTTAACCAGAAATCACATTTTGTAGTACATCAGAGAACTCACACAGGAGAGAAGCCATATTCATGTTCAAAATGTGGGAAAGGTTTTAACCAGAAATCAAATCTTGTTAGCCATCAAAAAATTCACATAAAAGAGAAGTCATATGTATGTTCTGAATGTAGCAAAAGTTTTAATCAGAAATCACATTTTATTGCACATCAAAAAGATCACAAAGACCTGAAGCCATTTTCATGTTCGGAATGTGGAAAAGGTTTTACCGTGAAATCAAATCTTGTTAAACATCAGAGAATTCACACAGGAGGGAGGCCATATTCATGTTCAGAATGTGGGATAGGTTTTAAGCAGAAATCGCATCTTGTAGCACATCAGAGAAATCATACCGGGGAGAAACCATATTCATGTTCAGAATGTGGTAAAGGTTTTAATCTGAAATCCCATTTTGTAGTACATCAGAGAATTCACACAGGAGAGAAGCCATATTCATGTTCAGAATGTGGGAAATGTTTTTCTCATAAATCAAATCTTGTTGGCCATCAAAAAATTCACATAAGAGGCAAGTCATATTCATGTTCTGAATGTAGGAAATGTTTTATTCAGGAATCACTTTTTATTGCACATCAAAAAGATCACAAAGAGGTGAAGCCATTTTTATGTTTAGAATGTGGGAAATGTTTCAAGCGGAAATTATCACTTTTTTCACATCAGAGAACTCACACAGGAGTGAAGCCATTTTCATGTTCACAGTGTGGGAAATGTTTTGCTTATAAATCGGGCCTTGTTTACCATCAAAAAAATTCACACAAACTGTGAAGCCGTTATTGCACAGGTGTCAAACACAAGGCCCGCGGGCCGAATCCGGCCCGCCGCCTCATTTTCTGTGGCCCGCCGGCTGTGCAGTAACTTCCCTCACTCCTCCGTGCTGCTGTCAGTAAGCGATCTTCTCTCGGCTTGTTCTATCTAGTGCAGACAGTAATAGAGGAGTGCCGATAGCAGGCTGACAACGGCCGCGGAGGAGGGAAGAAGACTGCAGAGAACATGAGAGAGACGGTGAGGAGGAGCAGCTGCAGGGTAGGATCCTGTGTGTGTGTCTATGTATGTCTGTGTGTCTATGTATGTCTGTGTATCTATGTATGTCTGTGTGTGTGTCTGTGTGTGTGTGTGTGTGTGTGTGTGTGTGTGTCTGTGTGTGTCTATGTGTGTGTGTGTGTGTCTATGTGTGTGTGTGTGTGTGTGTGTCTGTGTGTGTGTGTCTATGTATGTGTCTGTGTGTGTCTATGTATGTGTGTGTGTGTCTGTGTGTGTGTGTCTATGTGTGTGTGTCTGTGTGTGTCTCTATGTATGTGTGTGTTTGTATATATATATGTGTACGTGTCTGTATATATATATGTGTGTACGTGTCTGTATATGTGTATATATATAATATATATATAGTGTGTGTGTGTGTGTGTCTGTACGTATATGCGCAGAATGGTGTGCGTCTGTATGTGCAGAATCCTGTGCTTCTGTATGTGCAGAATAGTGTGCGTGTGTATGCGCAGAATGGTGTGCGGGTGTATGCGCAGAATGGTGTGCACCTGTGCAGGTGTATGCGCGGTATGCTGTGCGTCTGTATGCGCAGAATGGCGTGCGTGTGTATGCGCAGAATGACGTGCGTGTGTATGCGCAGAATGACGTGCGTGTGTATGCGCAGAATGACGTGCGTCTGTATGCGCAGAATGACGTGTGTCTGTATGCGCAGAATGACGTGTGTGTGTATGCGCAGAATGACGTGCGTCTGTATGCGCAGAATGACGTGCGTGTGTATGCGCAGAATGGCGTGCGTGTGTATGTGAAGAATGGTGTGCGTCACTGGCCACTATGGAGGACCTTATTACCAATCAGGCCACTGTGGGGTTTACTTTTACTTTACTTTACTGTCTTACAATTAGAATCGGCCCTTTGAAGGCAACCATAAGGCTGATGTGGCCCTCAGAAAAAATGAGTTTGACATCCCTGCGTTATTGTGTTTAGAATGTGGGTAAAATAGTGGGGGGTAAGTCACATGCAGTTCAATAAGTGAATAATTTGTAGCTGGTTGGGGGAGGGGCTTGTTGTCTGAGATCACAGTTTTTCTGCTAGTTGTGTGCTCTTAGAAGCACATTGAGACCAGAAATCAGCTACTGTTAGATTGTTGAAGAGAGACTAGATCTGTTTTGTATGGATGTCTAGTTTTATTTCCAGCGAGTCAGGGACGAGGTTCATGGACGCTTTGGGAAATGGGTGAGGAGCTAACTCTATTCGGAGAGAGTCCCAGATCTCACAGGCACCTCTCAAGAGAGGATCGTATGTAGGTCTTTTATAGATTTATCATGAAGGGTGCCATAGGTCCCTTAATAAGGTTAAACCATGGATGCTTGATCTAAGGAGCTTACTATTTGGTTTTTGAGGGTTTTATCAGTTCTAACCATCTATGTAATTGGATTGATTTGTTATATTGAGACACGTCCGGAAGGTAAATGCCACCATTCTCCCTCCTTCTGAACCAAAAGGTTATGCGTTAGTCAAGGTCTTCTGTGTATCCAGATAAATCTGGAGAAAATTGATTTAATATACTTGATAAAAGAATTTCGAAGATAGATTGGTATCATTTGTAACTTGTGCAAAACTTTGGGGACAATATAAGTTTGCAATAAGTTTTTATGTCCGAACCAGGAGAGAAGAGGTAAGTCTTAGGTTTGTAAAAGTGATGTAATTTCCTTTAAGAGTGGGGCAAAGTTCTTATCATATAGGTTTTTGAGGTTTTTCGTGGATTTCAACCCATTCAAATTGGAATGACATTTGGAGATGTTTTATGTTGGCCGGGGAAAAGATGATATTGGGTACAGTTGACTTAGCTACATTTAAAGTTTGAGATGGAGCCGTATATTGCAGGATGCTATTTATTTTTGGGAGGCCTTGTTCTGGGTTGGTAAAAACAAAAAGAATGTCACCCTCAAAGGCTACTGTTTTAATAGCGTGATGGTTTAGTGTTGCTAATTGTGTATTCTTAAAACCCATGTCCTTATGTTTGGGCCTATCTTTCTTCAAAATCTAAATGTTAAGACATCTCAGACCCTCTGGAGGTGAAGGAGAGCTGGTGGGAGTTTTTTTGAAAAAGATAATTTCATAGGGGATAATTGAAATATTTTAGAGCATTGAAATATTCTATAAAGTCTCCCATCCATCCACCTCATTGTTATTTTGTCTACTAGAAAAGGTTTTTGAGATTGCAATATGCATGTATGATATTATCACTACTCTTCGGCAAGACGACCCAACAGTCATATCTCAGGGGTAGATTGTATCAGAAGAACAGAAGAACATCAAATATTTCATTCCCAAAGGTTGCAAATGGGAAAATGGAATGGATTACGAAATCTAGTGCCTTTAAGAAGGCCTGATGTCTTTAAAATGTCCAAAAATGGTCATACTAACCCTTTTGGTAGCCTTGAACTAATTGAAAAAAGAACATATCTTCAGAATTCTGAGAAAACCTTGTATTGATGTTATCATCCCAAAAACCACAGGAATTTAGGAAGTAGGATGTCTATTGTGCAATATTGTGTAATACTAATGATCAAGATACCAGATGTAGCATGTACAGTATGGGGAGATAATTTTTATGCCAAAATCTATCCATTTGATATGAAATGTACCTCCTTTTTATCTTTAAATCCCATGAGGGGGATTGCTTAATTCAGTGCATTTTATCTTATTGAAATCTGAACGATCTGCTGTCTGGTTTTCTTTAAAGGTGCGATCCTATATGATACTTTGACTTAATTCTACCTGGTTTTGTCAATTCCTTTTAACATAAAAATGCCTCCATAGTGCCGCCTATTGGAAGGCAGCATTCCTGCAAGTTAATATCAGACCTTTTAATCATCTTTGTAATAATGACTGGGAATATAAGCCAAAGCCAGAATCTTCTCCAGAAGGAAATGTAAACCATACACAGACAGACATTTAGTGATCTTTACCCCTCATCGGTGTGCAGTAGGTTTGCTGGCTGTGTTAGTGAGAGGCCTATAGATGTGGGTCAGGAAATGTGTTGTTTCTCCTTAAAAGAGCTCCTAAAAGGTGTGAGGTGACTTATAAGGTCATGCAAGCTCCTCTGGGAAACTTATGCAAATAAGAAAATGGGACAATTACAGTGACTTAGGAGAAGGCTGTCTTCCAACAGGGGGCACTGTAGAGGCGCTGTTCCATCTCTTTATTTGCAAAAAATTTACGAGAGGAGCATGGATCGCTGTTAGAGATGAGCGACCCTACTCATTTCGAGTAATTACTCGATCGAGCACCGCGATTTTCGAGTACTTCCGTACTCAGGTGAAAAGATTTGGGGGGCGCCGGGGGAGGCGTGGCGGAGCGGGGGGTAGCAGCGGGGAACAGGGGGGAGCCCTCTCCCCCCCACTCCCCGCTGCAACCCCCCACTCACCCACGGCACCCCCCGAATCTTTTCACTCGAGTACGGAAGTACTCAAAAATTGCGGCGCTCGGGCGAAAAAGGGGTGTGGCCGAGTAGGTTCGCTCATCTCTAATCGCTGTATCAATCTACTCACATTTTCTAGGTGCTCCCCCTAATGGGAAACAGTACTCTTTCTGACCAAAGTCCAAAAGGTTCAGACTCTGGCACAGAACCATTGTAGGTATAAAATCATCTCCCAGATGTTGGGATCTATTGGTGTCGTGATTTAGGAAATCCGTTGAGTCTAATAAGGCTTACAGATGTGAGTTAGCCGATAAAGGGCAGATCCCAATAAGTGTCTGTAGCACACCTCCCCGCAAGAACAAACCAGAGCAGGCAAATACAAGTATGGTCCAGTGTACCTCCAAATGTAGTAAAATAACTCACTTTACAGCTTTATAGCCCCTAATATAAAAACAATCTGTTCTCAGGAAGATACTCTTCACACCATGCGATATACAACAGATGCTGCATATACTGTGAACCTGCTGTATACAAGGATCAGCTGGGCTCTGGAGTTTCATCATCAACTGGAATCCTATACAGATCAGCTGCCCTGAAGATGGATAGAACATAAAGTCACCCTGTACAGACAATGTATCAGCAGAAAAGACCTGAACTATACTCGCAACAATAAAATATAACACAATAATCAGATTCAAACCATGAAGCCCGTCCGGACTATTGCTTGTCCCTGGGTTTCACCCTGCCGGCTTCCACTGGTATATCAGTATAGGGTCCCGGTCAACATATTTCTTGCAACTACAAAGTCCAGCTGCGGATTGGTATTATATGGACAATGGAGTGGTAAAGTGACATAGAAGGTGCTGTGGAATACCACCCACTAGAGACAGAGTCTCCGGGAAGATAAGGTTTATTCATGGCCTACCAGGAGTATTAATACTTCCAGCACAAGCCAAGATAATGCTCACAGGATGAAAGGGCCGCTCTGTTTTTATATATAAGACTAGCAGTAAGGGATCTCTGGGAAAATCTATCAGCGGTCCTGAAGACCCCACCAATCAGGGATTACCAGATCCTTCTACTCACAATAATTGTTGCAGCACTGCTGTGATTGCTGTTGGATTGACAGTCCAGTGCGGGTTTTAGACATGGTTCTGCACCTTCTAGCTTAGTAGGTGTGACGCAATGTGCTCACATCTGTGGTTGATTAGCTGGCTATTTAGCTGGGATGGATAGAAAGCTAAGGTGCTGTCTGTCTGAGCTGGCAGTTAGTGGCTCCTGTGGACAGCGTGGTGTCCACTGTTCCCTACACCGGACAGCTCGGTGTGCTGCGGCTTATTCTACCAAAGCGAAGTGCTGTGTTTTACTTTGTTTTGTCCTTTATCTGTTTGGCCAAGTAGGGTTACTTAGGTCCTAGGAACGAGTGCAGGCCCGCATCTATTGATGCAATCAGTCTGCAGTGTTAGGCAGGGCCCTCTCCCTCGTTCGTTACGTATTTAGGGAAAGACTTCCCATTTTTATTATTTGTTTGTTTGATTCGGCTGCCGCATTGGGAGCAATTATTGTGCATGTCTGCAGGTGCTGGTCCAGCACATCATTTGCAGATGTAACAATTATGTTGGCTTTCCTGGCTGAATCTGTCCCTGAACCGAGAGTTGACCTGACTCTTGGAATTTTGACAGATATGATCAAGGCAGAGGAAGTTGGTCTGGCGATTCATGAGATTCAGCACAATCAGTTGAAAGGTCCAAATAACTTAACATGCAAATTTTAAAATACCTTTAAGGACATCTTGGTTCCCTTTTGACTGAATTATTAATCTGTTTTTTTCCCAAAGTCAGTGAGAAAATTCGGCTTCATCATTCTGACAAAGGGTGAAGATCCATCTCTTATTTAGAATTGGCATCCCATAGCACCTCTTAATATAGGCAGAGCAATTCTGGAAGAGGTGCTATTTGACTGATATAATTTGCACACGGACTCCTTCCAGGGGCTTGGCCCTGCTCCGTTCTGGGCTGAAATACATTTAGTTCTATGTTCAGCAACCAAGAGGCAATGGAGCATAGTGGGGCAAATCACTGGAGGCGGAACTTTCTGTGCATCTTCAAGGTAATAGTATTTGATCAGGTTAAGCATGAGTACCTCTTGTCAGTACTTAAAAGATCTGGCATGCCAGGTAAGGGGGTTTAATTAGCCTAATATCTGATATGAGAGATCAGAGAGCTTTACATTTGTGAATGGTGGTTAGCAACTCTTTCAAGGTTGTGTCCAGTAACCATTTAGGTAACCATGTAACCATGTTTGT
This sequence comes from Eleutherodactylus coqui, assembly GCF_035609145.1. Classification (NCBI taxonomy): domain Eukaryota; kingdom Metazoa; phylum Chordata; class Amphibia; order Anura; family Eleutherodactylidae; genus Eleutherodactylus; species Eleutherodactylus coqui. Next base: position 287,474,678 of record NC_089840.1, on the reverse strand, counting down.
GATTGACCCTTTCCTTTGGACAGTTGATTGAAGACTGCTAGAGGGGTAAGGAGATGCAGGAAGCCACTTTGAGAGTGGTGGCCTATGCCAAGATATCAACACCTTTGTTACCTCAAAATGAGACAAAATGGGTCTTGTAGAAGGTTGACCGACCCCTGATCATTCTCCTGGCAACAGCGCTCACATTCTGGGTGCTATAATGTTAGGAGTTCCGAATAGTGATGCTGCGGCCTCTGATTGGTAGGCAGTGGTCATCTGACTTCTACAGTCAACAGAGACTTTCTATGACTTATGGTACACCATATGTACAAATTACTTAGTTCAACTATTTCTTAGCCATAGCTGCTGTTAGCTTTTCTTTTTGCATGCCAAGCCTTCAGCAAACCAACACCAACTCTGAACACCAGCTTAGGTAGCTGTATGTAATCAATCTGCAGTCACTGGAATGGGTAGTCTGACCTTGAAGTAACAGCAAAGAGGTAGTTTGGCAACTTAGGGTTTGTCAGGCGCAAGCCATGCATCCCTGCACTAACCTGGTCACTGCATTCTTAAACCATGGGGCAATCCAAGCAGAAGACACTTTACCTCCTTTAACTGGTGAGTAGGCCTGTGTCCCAAATGTGACATTACAGATTGAGCAGGGGAGGCTTAAGTGTTAACTTTTCCTCCAGGCTGCCTTCTTGTCTGCTTCCACTCCTCCTTTTCACCCCTAGGGGCTGGTTCCTGCAAAAAGGACAACAAAGAAATATCCAAACCTGATTCAGTTGCAACCAGATGGATGTCTATCTGATTTATCCAGTGAGAGTAAGGCTGCTGCTTTGGCTTCTGCATCCGTCCTTCCAGAGTCACTTCCATGGTGTGAGCCTGGACCTTGATGACAGCTACCTGCTTGGGAAGAGATTAAGCCTTTTACAACCATGACACTGCTTCTGTGTTCTGGATTGGTTAACCTGATGATCCAACAAAGTTCTACTGTGCAATAAGAGTGCAATTCCAAAAGTCGTACCTCTAGTCAGTGCAGACATGAACAGTCTTACCTTCAGCTAGTTTACACACTTCAGCCAGTGCCATCAACTCGGCATCCTAAGAGGGAGTGGTTTCTTGGCAATTACTTCATTTTTAGTCACCACTACATAGCCTATTTTCCTTGACAATTTTCATGGAACCTGGAACAAAAAATCCAAATCTACATTAGCAATGGGAGTTCCAACAATATTTTTAAGATCCCTGATCTTGTTTTCCATTAACTCCAAACTTTCACAGGTTGACTACTGCCTTGAGTTTGGGTCCAGTGTCGGTCAGGGTTCTCCTTTGAGCCTCTTGTTCTTTTGTTTTGTGTTTGCAATTGACCCATTCCTTTGTACAGTTGATTGTGGGCCATTGGTAAGAGTCAGGATGGACTAGAAGGTGTGGGAAGCCACTCTTAAGAGCGGTGGCATATGCCAAAGACCTCATCGGTTATATTTTCTGGGGAAAGAAGGTAGAGTGGGTGATGTTAAAGGTTGATCCCTACCCAGAGGCATCCTGGTCTAAGACCTAATGAAATAAGTGTAAGAGTCGCCTTTCCTTCATCTATTATGACTTAAGGCCCTTTTATACAGGCTGTTTATCGTTGAGATTCTCTATGGATCATGGGAATCTGAATGGTGATTGCTCAGTGTAAATGCATGCAACGACTGAACGACAAACGATAATTTGTTTGGTTATTGTTCAATTTATGCACTTATAAAACCTGCCCAATGTTTGTCCCGTGTAAACAGGCAGTGATTCATCTATTAACGACTGCCTATATACTGTAAGTGGAGGCAGGTGAGCCGGAACGATCTCCAGTCTGCTCCGCCACCAGTCCGCAATGCAAGTACGCACGTGTGCAGGAGGCCTTCGGCAAGTCATGTCCCCTCCCCTCATGGATTGGATCCATGACGAGAAGTGAATTTTGAATTATTTCACTTGTACATGATCGCCGTTATCTATTGGATAGCGGCGATCAAGTGACCATAGAATGTGTACCGCAGCACCCTGTGAAATCTCCAGGCTCACGACAATGTTTGGTAGCCAGGAGCAGGGAAATTTAAATTTGCGCATGCGTCCACCCCTTTGGCAACGGGCATGTGCGCAGGAGCTTGGATAAGGTCCGCAGATCAATCCGAGGGGCCTAAGGTACGTAATTTCATCCTCCCTCACAGATATGATCTTTGAGGGGAGATTAAACTTTAACTTTTTGTACTTTTCTTTACATGATCACTGTTCTCTTTCTGCGCCAGGCTGCACAAGCTGGCCGGGCGCAGAGGGATTTTAAATTTCCTGGGGCGCGAGCCAATCTGCGGAAACGTCAGGCACGCATTTGCAGAAGGCACCGTGAGGTGCTGGAAGTACCGTATCGCCACAGGGCATCGCGGAGGATGGGGTGGGTATTTTTAATCCATGAGGGGAGGTGAAACTTTACCTTAATTTGACTTTTTACAGTTTTTCCGTGATCGCCGTTATGCATTGTACAGCGGTGGACACGGGCGCGGGGACATCTCCTGCTTCCCGGCTTCATGTTGTTGGCTACCTTCAAGAACCAACAGCATAGAGCTGTCACGTCCACAGTACACGAGGCTTTAATCCTCAGGGGATGCATGTTTTCACGTCCCTGAGGATAAAGGAACACTTAAGTAGGATGTAAAAACAGTATGGGGCCCCTTCATGTGTCCAGCATCCTGCAACTAATGGCACTTAATTACATGATGTACCTAGTACAGTTGTATATGTATGTACTGCTGCTAACTATATGTACATTACACACATATACGGCTCCCTCCATTGACATTACACACATATACAGCCCCCTCCGTGGACATTATACACCATATTCAGCCCCCTCCGTAGACATTACACACACACATACGGCCCCCTCTATGGACATTACACACGTATACAGCCCCCTCTGTGGATATTACACACATATACGGCCCCCTCCGTGGACATTACACACTAGAGATGAGCAAACCTACTCGGCCACGCCCCTTTTTCACCCGAGCGTCGCGATTTTCGAGTACTTCCGTACTCGGGCGAAAAGATTCGGGGGGCGCCGTGGGTGAGTGGGGGTTTGCAGCGGGGAGTGGGGGGGGAGAGGGAGAGAGAGGGTTCCCCCCTGTTCCCCGCTGCTACCCCCCGCTCCGCCACGCCTCCCCCCGCCCCCTGGCGCCCCCCGAATCTTTTCACCCGAGTACGGAAGTACTCGAAAATCGCGGTGCTCGAAACGAGTACGTTCGCTCATCTCTATTACACACACATACGGCCCCCTCTGTGGACATTACACACATATACGGCTCCCTCTGTGGACATTACACACATATACGGCTCCCTCCGTCTACATTACACACACATATTCAGCCCCCTCCGTAGACATTACACGCACACACATACGGCCCCTCCGTGGACATTACACCCATGTACGGCCCCCTCTGTGGACATTACACCCATGTACGGCCCCCTCTGTGGACATTACACCCATGTACGGCCCCCTCCGTGGACATTACACCCATGTACGGCCCCCTCCGTGGACATTACACCCATGTACGGCCCCCTCCGTGGACATTACACCCATGTACGGCCCCCTCCGTGGACATTACACCCATGTACGGCCCCCTCCGTGGACATTACACCCATGTACGGCCCCCTCCGTGGACGTTACACCCACGTACGGCCCCCTCCGTGGACATTACACACATGTACGCCCCCCTCCGTGGACATTACACACATGTACGCCCCCACTATGTGGACATTACACACATGTACGCCCCCACTATGTGGACATTACACACATGTACGCCCCCACTATGTGGACATTACACACATGTACGCACCCACTATGTGGACATTACACACATGTACGCCCCCACTATGTGGACATTACACACATGTACGGCCCCCTCCGTGGACATTACACATGTACGCCCCCACTATGTCGACATTACACACGTATACGGCCCCCTACATGGAAAATACAGGGTTCCTACGGGTTTTCAAAATAATTTTTCCATGACAAAATCTTGATTTTTTTTTTTTTTTTTTACACAGAATCAAAGGTTTAGGGCACCTTTACATTGGCGACCACGATACCGCTGTGTGAAAATCACTGCAAAATTGCAACTTTTTGCCTGCGATTTTTGAGCGTCAGAACTGCTTTTTCGCACAAAGACATGGCTGCCACTGCGATTTTCTCGAGCCATTTTGCCGCAATTTTTTAGCGCGAAAGTCAATAGGACTTTCTAATGATAAAAATGCATCACATGAAAACCGCAAGTTCCTGCTTTGCGATGCAATAAAAAGGAGACTCCAAAGGGAAACACGCGATTTAAAAAAATGCAAAACGCAGAAATATAGAGCGTGCGGGGATTTTCTCTTTTTTTCCCCCGCAAATATAAAGGAAACCATTGAAAATCATTCTTTCATAATTCTGCACTTTCACTCACTCTCGCATCATTAAAAAAAAAATGCGCGATTTTCTCCCAAGTATGATGACACCCTTATTGTTTTATTGCTTTTTATATACAAAAGTAATAAAAGATGCAACCGGCTAGTCACGCGATTTCCAGTTAAATATATATGTTTTTTTAAATAAAAAATACCCAAACAGGAGCGGCCGGTTGAGAACAAAAACTTCAAAACCTGAGATTTTTATTTTTAAGACTGAGTCTTGAGATTCTTGTGGGTTTTTAGTTCTGTTCATCCAGAACAATTTCTCTATTCCTTTGGCCTTGAGTGCTAAACACAAAACTGCATCGTAATGGAAAAGGGAAATTGTTTTGGACAAACAACTAAAAACACAAGAATCTCCGATATTACTATTACTCAGAAAATTCCATGACATTTCCAGGTATTCCATGATGCGTATGTTACCATGCGGTGGCTACGTGTCCTCCTGGAGAGGCTGGGCGCGGATGGCTGGTCGGCGCGGTGCGCGCACTCGTGGGTCTGGGCGGCGTCTGTGATTGCGGATCCGTGCCCTAGCCCCAGTATATGAGATCCTGCTGGGAGGCAGCGCCTCCCTCTCTTTGCCCCTGGGCGGAGGCTCCTGTTTATAAGGCGGGCAGTGAGGTCCATTCACTGCCAGTTATTGGTTTCTGTCAGCGTGCTTGCATCCTGCCTCTGTCAGTCTCTTGTTTGTCAGCTTGTTTGCTAGTTCTGCCAGGTCATCCCATCTGCCTGGGTCTGTGGTTATTTTCTGTTGGGTTAGTTCTTCTGCCCGTCCTGTAGGTATTCTACTCTGTTCCATCTTGGTATGCCAGTCCTCCCTCTTGGTCCCTAGTGAGTGTAAGGACTGCCACCCAGTTGCCCGCCTGGGATTAGCCAGGAGTGGAGGCAAGTAGGCAGGGACAGGGGTTGCGAGTAAGTTCTAGGACAACCTGGGCTGGCGTATCATCGGGTAGGATACCGTAACATAATAACTGGCCCTTAAAATTGCCCAGCGGGGTTTGCTTTTCCTCTCCAATGGAGGTCGTGAGTAACCTCGCAAGTCAGTTGCAGGGTTTAGTGGGCATAATCCAAGTCCTGTCCGGTATGGTGGCCCAGGAGCAGCGGCAGTATGTGCATGTTTCTTCCGAACCTTCCAGCCCTGAGCCTAAGTGTCCTCTCCCTGAAGTGTTTTCCAGGGAGAGAAGTAAGTTTTTTGTTTTTCAGCAGGCATGTAGACTATATTTCCGGATGCGGCCCGGATCCTCCGGTTCAGAGTCCCAGAAGGTAGGATTGATTATGTCCCTACTGCGGGGTCCCCCCCCCCACACATGGGCCTACTCCTTACCCGAATGTTCGGCTTGCCTGCAGTTGGTTAATTGATTTTTTCGGGAACTAGGATCACAGGTACTCCTTAAGTTGATGGTGGCTTGTCGGGTTGGCTTCCGGAATTTTATTCGGTCCAGTCAAGCCTTTATTGATTCGGGTGCTGCCACCAATCTAATTAATTTAAATTTTGTCAGATCCCTGATAACCGAATTCTCTACACTAAAGTCCCCCATACACTTTACCAGTATTGATTCAGCTTCTCTGTCCGCAGGTGTTGTCCAATGGAGGACTCCCATTCTACAGTTCACTGTGGGTGTTCTCCATTCTGAGAATCTGTCCTTCCTGGTTATGGAAAGGCTGTCTGTTGATCTGGTGCTTGGTATGCCCTGGTTGGCAATGCACAACCCCCAATTTGATTGGTTCACCCGGGAAATGACACATTGGGGGTTGTCCTGTCATAATCACTTAACCACTATATCCCTGTCCTCAGCAGATACCGTGCTTGTCCCAGAGTATTTGTCTGATTTTCAGGACGTATTCTCCAAGAAACTGTCTTAGGGCTCCCACACACTTGCGTTTGCATTTTTTGGTAGCGCAGTTGTCAGTGGGACTTTCTAATGCTAAAAACGCAACACAACTTGCGTTTTTGGTGTATTCCCCAGACTGGGATTCACATGTGCGGCACTTGAGGTTGGTTCTGACCCGTTTGCACAAGTACCAACTGTTTGTCAAGTTAGTGAAATGTATATTTGGTACCAAACAAGTATCTTTCCTGGGTTATGTGATTTCACCCACGGAGATTCAGATGGAGTATGATAAAGTAGCAGCAATCTCTCAATGGTCCAGACCAGATAACCTTAAGGCTCTCCAGCAGTTTTTGGGTTTCGCAAATTTTTACCGAAAGTTAATTATTACTCAGTTATTTTTCAACCCTTGGCCGATCTTACTAAGAAAGGGGCCAACTCGGTCCTCATCTTGAGGGAGCTAGATACCCCATTACCGTGTATACCGATCACAAAAACTTGGTATATCTCGCCAATGCTAAAAGACTTACCGCTTGTCAAGCCAGGTGAACGTTGTCTTTTGCCAGGTTTAATTTAGTCATGACTAATATTCTGGGAGAAAAGAACGTGAAGGCAGACGCCCTGTCACGGAGTTTCGGGTCGCCGGAAAGTAAGACCGTTACTCCTGAGAATATCTTGGCACCTGGGGTGGTGGTGGCAGCTGTAGAAACTAACCTCGTCCCTCAACTACAGAACTGTCAGCAGGACACTCCGGGGGTACAGGGGACTCTGGATCTTTGTTCCAGACACTTCTGGTGGCCAGGCATGGCTCAGGTGGGCCGCTACGTTGTTAAGGGATGCTCTGTCTGTGCATGCAATAAAAGTCGGCAGCGTCCTCCAGAGGGGCCTCTGAGACCATCACCGGTACCTTCATGCTCGTGGTCACAGATAGATTTTATCACCGACCTACCGGAATTATAGAAGTTCACCACTATTTTAGTGGTTGTCAATCGGTTCTCAAAAATGGCACATTACCTTTGGCAGTAGAATTTTCTAGGATTTTTGTAAAAGAAATCATTCACCTACATGGGGTTCCCGAAAACATTGTATCTGATTGTGGGGTTCAGTTTGTTGCACAGTTTTGTCGAGCCTCTGCAGAAACCTAGGAACGTCGCTTTCCTTCTCGTCAACATTCCACCCGCAAACCAATGGTCAGACTGAGCGGAATAACCAAGATTTAGTGCAATATCTATGGTTGTTTGCTAGTGAAATGGCTCATCAGTGGGCAGAGTTTGCGCTGAAAAACTGCACTTGTTCTTTTGTGTATACGGGCAGCATCCTCGCTTCTTTACAGCGATTCCTACTCCATCTGTCTGCCCTGCAGCTGACGCCACCTCATATGCGCTGCAGGGAGTATGGAAAGAGGTAGAGAAAAACTTGGAAACAACGGGGGCTCGTATGCAGTTGCGTAGTGGGAGGAGTGTGTTAGTGTCTGGACCTTACAGCGTAGGGCAGAAGGTATACCTGTCTTCTAAAAAAACTCAAATGAAAGGTCTCTTTGTTGTCTTGAGTAGTGAATCCTCTCGCCTATGAACTGGACTTGCCAGCTACATGGAGGGTTCACAGGGTCTTTCATAAGTCTTTATTGAAACCTTTTGTCCCTCCGTCTCCCACGCGCTCGGCTACACCCCTCCTTCTCGCACACGCATTCTGCTCTGCTCCTCTGTCTCACACGCACTCGGCTCTGCTCCTCCATCTCACACACGCTCTGCTATTCTCCTCCGTCTCACACACGCTCTGCTATTCTCCTCCGTCTCACACACGCTCGGCTCGGCTCCGCTCCCCCGTCTCGCACACGCTCGGCTCCGCTCCCCCGTCTCGCACACGCTCGGCTCCGCTCCCCCGTCTCGCACACGCTCGGCTCCGCTCCCCCGTCTCGCACACGCTCGGCTCCGCTCCCCCGTCTCGCACACGCTCGGCTCCGCTCCCCCGTCTCGCACACGCTCGGCTCCGCTCCCCCGTCTCGCACACGCTCGGCTCTGCTCCCCCGCCTCACAGACGCTCTCAGCTCTGCTCCATCCACTCTCTGAATACATCCTCACACAGCAGAGTCCTGCATCCACTGAGCGGAGAGACCTGGTCATGTGACCTCTTGTCTCCTCCCACACTGATCACATGACGGTGACATCATCACAGGTCCTGTAAGCACAGAACAACCCCACGGCTCCTGTCCGGCTGCAGGTGGAGGTATGTGGGGTCACCAGCACTGGGGGGCAGATTAGGCCGGCCTCCACATCCGGGAGCCCGCAGTGGAATCTGCCCCTGTGCCAGCCATCGTCGGTGCATTCCTGTATTTTGTCTTCATAGGCCGGAGAATCCAAGAGCAGAATCCGCCCCTGACCGCGGCCGGCGCCCCACGTAGCTGTTATTTTCTTCTTTCTTCTGTACTATTGATGGTCCGGACGGCTCGCTGTCAGACGCACCCAGTAATGATTCTCCCACACCGCCCATAGCCGATGAGGAAGGTCCCGCGACCTTTTTGAAATATTCATTGCGGATCGGACAGCTTCCATTGACTTCAATGGAAGCCGTTCGCGTGGAATCTGAAGAAAAATGGAGTGTACTTTATTTATCCTCCACAGATGGAAATTGTAATTGATTTCTACTGATGTGCAGGAAGCATCACTTTTCCGCAGCGTGCTGTGGGCGGTATTAGCTGCGAACGCCCACCCTGTATTCCGCAATGCAGATCCTCCTGTGTGCAGGCAGCCATGACCTGTACTGCTGATGGGCCACACGGCTCGCCATCGGACATGTACAGTACAGATTTTCTATAAACTACCACTTTTCCTGCATCGTTGCTAGGCGATGACAGCGAATCCCCAACCTTTCCACAATGTCAATTGCGGAGGAGCCACAGGTCGGACCACTTTCATTGACTTCAACAGAAGCCGTTCGTGCCAAAATGTAGAGAATTCTGTGATTATTTTTTTTTTTTTTTTTTTTTCTGCTAGCAGAAAACCTCAGTCACTGTCCTCTGGCGTGAGCGGACATGCGGATCGTCTATTGGTGTGAATGTGTGCGGAATGCTGGGGATCGTCCACGGATTTAAATTAAATTAAGACTAACTACTAATGGGAGATCTGGGGTAAGATCGGTGAGGAACAGTTTAAAGCATTCCCCAGAGAACCCGTCGCGGCATGGTGCTTTGTTGTTTTTTAAGGTACCTATTGTGTCCCAGACTTCCTTTTGGCATATTGGTGCATTGACGGTCTCTCTTTGTTCTAATGTTAATATGGGAAGCTTCATTTTCTGTAGAAATTCTACAATATTTTCTGATGTGGGTTGGGGAGTGGAAGGGTCATCTCTTAGACTGTAGAAATTACTATGATAATTATAAATATTTCTACTGTCTGCTCAGGATCTGTAATCTTGATTGCTTTCCCCTCAGAGCTCAGAATATAGGGAATTTTTATTTTCTTAACCATATGCGCCATCATACGTGAGGGCTTGTTTAGTGACCCATACAATGTGGATCATGAATGGGTGTGAGTGAGAGCTGCCTCTGATTGGCTCAGCGCTGAGCCAATCAGGGGCAACTCTCACTCACACCCACTGCAGGCCGGCCGCTCTGAACTCCATCTGCCGGGACAAGGTGAGTATATATATATATATATATATATATATATATATATATATATATATATATATATATATATATATATATATATATATACATATATATATATATAATATTTTTTTTTTTTTTTTTACACATTTCTCGATGAATTGCAGGGAAGGGCTTATATATTTAAGCCCTTCCCGACAATTCATCCCACGATCGCCGGCAGCCCATTGCTTTCAATGGAGCCGGCTGTATTGCCGGCTCCATTGAATTCAATGGGCAAACATCGTTCTTCTCTGCCACAGCTGTTACAACTGTGGCAGAGAAGAATGATTTGTCTTCTATATGTACTCAATGGGGTCGGTGCTGCTGCCACCGGCCCCATTGAGCGCATATAGAGAAGAGAACAGGAATCGCAGATCGCAGATACGTGCGATCTGCGATTTCTGTTCTATAATTTATCGGACGAGCGCATATAAAGCGCTCATGTGTCCGATACCATTGCAAAGCAATGGTTTTAAAAAATCGCCGGACGCATGCGCAAATCGCGCGAAAAAACGCCCGTCTGACTAAGGCCTTACTCTGTGTATTTGGGAGGTAGTGTTGATTATATTGGAGCTCTTATCTTTTTTTGTGTTGGGCACTAATCTTAAGGAGTACTCCTCTCATGACTGCCTTGTGTGCATTCCAGACAATTACAAGATCAACATCTGGTGAGGTGTTACATTGGAAGAACTCTTTTAATGCTACAGAGATAGAGTTCTTATATTTGGGGATTTTCATTAGGAATGCCATTATTTCTTCAACTTCTAGTCCGATCTCTGCAAGGGCCCAAATACAGAGTGATACCCACAGGCGCATAGTCTGACCATGTTGCATTGCCAATGTATGTTGCTTGTACCTGTAAGAGGGTTTCCCTATCCATTAAAAACATATCAATGTGGGAGAAGGTTTTGTGTCTCGGGGAGTAGAAGGTGAATTCTTTCGACAAGGCATTCACGCATCAGAATGCGTTGTATAAAGCCTCCCCCCCACATTCAACTTGCCTGTGTCGGTTTGCGTCTACAAGTTTTACCCATGGTGTCTATTGTTCTGTCTGACACCATATCAAATTATTCACTCCGAGCCTCTGTGCCTTCTCCACTACCCTTTTTAAAAATCAAACTTGGTTTGTGTTTGGTGTATAGATAAAGGCCAGTGTGATTTGGGTTTCATTTAGAAATTCACAGAGCCAGTGATGATGCTTTAAGTACTTATACACACGGATGGAGCAGGATACACCTGCGGATTTACGTCACAGGAGTACCACGGTGGTAAACAAAAAGTGCCTGCTGGTGATCACAGAAAAACGTGCATTTTCCTAGATCTCCATTAATACCATATTAATGGAGACCTCCGCTGCGGAAAAAACGTGGTGAAATAGAACATGCCGTGACTTGATTCTGCAGCAGAAATCCACAGCAGAATTCCGCATGTGAGCACTGACAGAACCTAATAGCTGCGTTATTCCGCCGCGGGAACGCAGCAGAAATCCATTTGTGGGCATCAGGCCTAAAGCAATTCTATCATTCACTGAAAAAGAATACTAAAAACCAACTCTTATTTGTATTTATTAAAATATTTGACAGATTATAAACATAAAAGAGCAGGTAAATGGGACCTACAGGTGGTTCATGGATGTTCACCAGTGGAAAATAGCTCCTGGAGCCTCCAAGATACCAGCAGGATCCCTGGCAGAGGGGTCACTTATCCCATTGTGCTACTGCTGAAGCATGCAGGCCCGACTGGAAGTGTGAGGCCTACCAGACTCCAGTCCTGACAAGCGGGACGGCCCAGGCAGGTGCAGGCACTACGTGCTACCCCACCTGCCGTGACACCCAGAGGAGAGACCAGCTGTGTCTGGAGTAGTGGAGGTAGGCCCAAGCAGCAGACACAGACACAGACCCCAGGAAGTTTGCCACCTGGGAAAACCTACGTACCCAGCGTCAAGAGAAGGAGGGTTTTGCTCTGGAGCCACGAGTCTAAGACAGAAGGTTTAAATTCTGCACTACACTGACACCTAGTGGCCATCTACTAGAAAGACAGCATTGTACCCTATCTATGCAAAGCTCAAATATTGAAGCACAAATCAATCTGCACAAATTAAGCTACCCAAGACCTCTAGATCCAGCGCTAACATGATGAGAAGCAGCTAAATGAACCCTAGCTGCTTCCCATGCTTCAGATAAGCGACACAGTCAATACAAGTCACCCCTTCTTGCCAAGATAGGCCAAGGCAACACCAAGTGCATAGCCAAGACCGCTAGCCCACAGAGCTAACCCCTAAAACAACAGAATACCGAAGATCGAGCAACGAAACCAAAAAGGCAAAACAGAACCCAACAGAGTGACCTAACCCAAAGTCTGCAGCTACAAAAAAAGCCATGCTCAAGAAAAACCTACATGGAGTAATACATACATAGAAGAGCCCAAAAATGAAGGAGAGGCATAAGCACTAAAGCCATGCCTAGAATGTCATTGTCTCCAAAGACACCTGACACCCCAGCGACACAGAAAAAAGAAGCACTGGGCACAAGCAACTAACTTGAACACCATGCAGCAGAACGGCAAACCCTAAACCTTCCCTGAAATCTAGAGATATAACAAATTGTAGCAACGCGCATAATGCCTGACATACAAATAAGAATAGAACAAGCCTTGCGAGATTTAAGACAAACTGTACGGGAACGGTCGACCAAACAACAAGAGCAAAATTGACGATCTGGAAAACAGATCAAGAGTCAAGACGCAACGATCGGAGACTAGTGGGTCTGCTAGAAAAAAATCCACCAAGAACAACTTTTCCAAATATGTGAAAAGGAGCTCCCAGAGGCTCTGGGCTTCGGATAGTACTGCAGAATAGAAAGGGTTCAGGAACCACCAACCACCAGAGAGGTCCAAAAGGAAAGACCACGCCAAATAATCATGTGCTTCTTGGACTACAATGACAAAACAGCTCTGATGAGGGCATTCAGAACTAGAAGACATGCAATCTGTGTCAGAAACCACAAAACATTGCTGTTTGCAGATTTCTCGGCAAGAGTGAGAAATCAAAGATGCGAACTCAACAACATCTGCAACACACTGTATAGAAAGCGGATCAGTTTCCAGCTACCCACGACCCTCAAAGTCTTTAAGGAAGAGAACGCCTACAAAATTTTCAAAACAGCCCAATCAGAAAAGTCAGTCTGGGGGAACACCACGCGAGTCAAAGTGATGTTTCGCCTCCAACTGCCAAGAACAATGCGAAGGAGGGGCCAAGTGGACCGACAAACCCACCGGGTGCAATAAGCTAAACCTCACAGGAGCCAACAGTAAGCATCACCTTCACCCCCTGCAAGCCAGTCCATGCCACTGGCTTACCTCCGTCTGAGAAGCTTATTACCCAGTGAGTTTACACACAGACTTACATGATTAGAACAGGGGGGAAAAAAGACACATAACAAGGACTGTTTTAGCTTTCTGGGACTTCAATACCACCACCGGTGCCTGGGTAGAATGCAAATCTGCCAAGGCACGTGTGAGCTGGTAATGTCATCATCTCTGCCACACTGACAGGCATGGACGCAGCTCCCCACCTAGGTTCTTGTGTAGAGTTAGATATTAAGCTGGAAGGCATCACTGTACCATTGATTTATGTTGTCAACACAGTAATCGGGACTCATGTGCCACCGCCCTGTGTCTGGGTAAACTGTTAACATTCTGCCAGGGCACGAGCGAGCGGGAAGTGATAATGTTTTTTATCATACTTCCGGGGTGGAAGCAGCTTCCCCCATGTTAGGAGGAAAAAAAGAGAAAAGCATAGAAATACTCCTAGAGAAAGGTAATTATCTTGAATGTTTTATTGCATCATTGATTTTGGTACTTGACAGAACAGTAGTTAGCCATAACTAATGAGACAAGCCCCAGACAAACATAGAATGTGGAAAAGAATTCCTAAAGAAAGTTTTGCTCCCTACTAGCGATGAGCGAGCACCAAAATGCTTGGGTGCTCGTTACTCGGGACAAAATTTTCGCGATGCTCGAGGGTTCGTTGCGAGTAACGAACCCCATTGAAGTCAATGGGCGACCCGAGCATTTTTGTATATCGCCGATGCTCGCTAAAGTTTCCATTTGTGAAAATCTGGGCAATTCAAGAAAGTGATGGGAACGACACAGCAACGGATAGGGCAGGCGAGGGGCTACATGTTGGGCTGCATCTCAAGTTCCCAGGTCCCACTACTAAGCCACAATAGCGGCAAGAGTGGGCCCCGCCCCCCTCCCAACAACTTTTGCTTCTGAAAAGCCCTCATTAGCAATGCATACCTTAGCTAAGCACCACACTACCTCCAATAAAACACAATCACTGCGTGCATGACACTCCGCTGCCACTTCTCCTGGGTTACATGCTGCCCAACCCCCCCCCCCCCGCGCGCGCACGACCCAGTGTCCACAGCGCACACCAAAGTGTCCCTGCGCAGCCTTCAGCTGCACTCATGCCACACGCTGGCCTCATAGCCACGCCACCCTCATGTCTATTTATAAGTGCGTCTGCCATGAGGAGGAACCGCAGGCACACACTGCAGAGGGTTGGCACGGCTAGGCAGCGACCCTCTTTAAAAGGGGCGGGGCGATAGCCCACAATGCTGTACAGAAGCAATGAGAAATATAATCCTGTGCCACCGCCATCAGGAGCTGCACATGTGGGCATAGCAATGGGGAACCTATGTGCCACACACTATTCATTCTGTCAAGGTGTCTGATTGCCCAGTCAGACCGCGGTTTTTTATAAATAGTCACAGGCAGGTACAACTCCGCAATGGGAATTCTGTGTGCACCCACAGCATGGGTGGCTCCCTGGAACCCACCGGCTGTACATAAATGTATCCCATTGCAGTGCCCATCACAGCTGAGGTAATGTCCGATTAAATGCAGGTGGGCTTCGGCCCACACTGCATGCCCCAGTCAGACTGGGGTTCTTTAGAAGTGGACACATGCAGTTACAACTCCGTGTGGACCGACAGCATGGGTGGCTCCCTGGAACCCACCGGCTGTACATAAATGTATCCCATTGCAGTGCCCATCACAGCTGATGTAACGTCAGCTTTAATGCAGGTGGGCAAAAAATTAATTGGATTACACTGTAGGCGAGGGCCCCAAAAAATTGGTGTACCAACAGTACTAATGTACATCAGAAAAATTGCCCATGCCCAACCAAGAGGGCAGGTGAAACCCATTAATCGCTTTGGTTAATGTGGCTTAATTTGTAAGTAGGCCTGGAGGCAGCCCAGTGAAAATAAAAATTGGTTCAGGTGCAAGTTTCAACGCTTTAATGAGCATTGAAACGTATAAAAATTGTTTACAAAAATTATATGACTGAGCCTTGTGGCCCTAAGAAAACTTGCCCGTTCGGCGTGATTACGTCAGGTTTCAGGAGGAGGAGCAGAAGGAGGAGGATGAATATAATACACAGATTGATGAAGCTAAAAGGTCCACGTTTTTGATGGTGATAGAGAACAATGCTTCCATCCGCAGGTGCAGCCTACGTATTGTTTAGGTATCGCTGCTGTCCGCTAGTGGAGAAGAGAAGTCTGGGGAAATCCAGGCTTTGTTCATCTTGATGAGTGTAAGCCTGTCGGCACTGTCGGTTGACAGGCGGGTATGCTTATCTGTGATGATTCCCCCAGCCGCACTAAACACCCTCTCTGACAAGACGCTAGCCGCAGGACAAGCAAGCACCTCCAGGGCATACAGCGCGACTTCAGGCCACGTGTCCAGCTTCGACACCCAGTAGTTGTAGGGGGCAGAGGCGTCACGGAGGACGGTCGTGCGATCGGCTACGTACTCCCTCACCATCCTTTTACAGTGCTCCCGCCGACTCAGCCTTGACTGGGGAGCGGTGACACAGTCTTGCTGGGGAGCCAGAAAGCTGTCAAAGGCCTTAGAGAGTGTTCCCCTGCCTGTGCTGTACATGCTGCCTGATCTCTGCGCCTCCCCTGCTACCTGGCCCTCGGAACTGCGCCTTCGGCCACTAGCGCTGTCGGATGGGAATTTTACCATCAGTTTGTCCGCCAGGGTCCTGTGGTATAGCATCACTCTCGAACCCCTTTCCTCTTCGGGTATGAGAGTGGAAAGGTTCTCCTTATACCGTGGGTCGAGCAGTGTGTACACCCAGTAATCCGTAGTGGACAGAATGTGTGTAACGCGAGGGTCACGAGAAAGGCATCCTAACATGAAGTCAGCCATGTGTGCCAGGGTACCTGTACGCAACACATGGCTGTCCTCACTAGGAAGATCACTTTCAGGATCCTCCTCCTCCTCAGGCCATACACACAGCAGTGGGCCAAGCTGTCTCTTCCCCCTCCTCCTCATCCTCCTCATGCTGCTCCTCCTCCTCCTCCTCAACGCGCTGAGATATAGACAGGAGGGTGCTCTGACTATCCAGCGACATACTGTCTTCCCCCGCCTCTGTTTCCGAGCGCAAAGCGTCTGCCTTTATGCTTTGCAGGGAACTTCTCAAGAGGCATAGCAGAGTAATGGTGACGCTAATGATTGCAGCATCGCCGCTCACCATCTGGGTAGACTCCTCAAATTTCCAAGGACCTGGCAGATGTCTGCCAACCAGGCCCACTCTTCTGTAAAGAATTGAGGAGGCTGACTCCCACTGCGCCACCCATGTTGGAGTTGGTATTCCACTCTAGCTCTACGCTGCTCATAGAGCCTGGCCAACATGTGGAGCGTAGAGTTCCACCATGTGGGCACGTCGCACAGCAGTCGGTGCACTGGCAGATGAAACCGATGTTGCAGGGTGCGCAGGGTGGCAGCGTCCGTGTGGGACTTGCGGAAATGTGTGCAGAGCCGGCGCACCTTTACGAGCAGGTCTGACAAGCGTGGGTAGTTTTTCAGAAAGCGCTGAACCACCAAATTAAAGACGTGGGCCAGGCATGGCAGGTGCGTGAAGCTGCCGAGCTGCAGAGCCGCCACCAGGTTACGGCCGTTGTCACACACGACCATGCCCGGTTGGAGGCTCAGCGGCGCAAGCCAGAGGTCGGTCTGCTCTGTCAGACCCTGCAGCAGTTCGTGGGCCGTGTGCCTCTTCTCTCCTAAGCTGAGTAGTTTCAGCACGGCCTGCTGACGCTTGCCCACCGCTGTGCTGCCACGACGTGCGACACCGCCTGCTGGCGACGTGCTGCTGCTGACACATCTTGATTGCGAGACAGAGGTTGCGTAGGAGGAGGAGGGTGGTTTAGTGGAGGAAGCATACACCGCCGCAGATACCACCACCGAGCTGGGACCCGCAATTCTGGGGGTGGGTAGGATGTGAGCGGTCCCAGGCTCTGACTCTGTCCCAGCCTCCACTAAATTCACCCAATGTGCTATCAGGGAGATATAGTGGCCCTGCCCGCCTGTGCTTGTCCACGTGTCCGTTGTTAAGTGGACCTTGCCAGTAACCGCGTTGGTGAGGGCGCGTACAATGTTGCGGGAGACGTGGTTGTGCAGGGCTGGGACGGCACATCGGGAAAAGTAGTGGCGACTGGGAACTGAGTAGGGCGGGGCCGCCGCCGCCATCATACCTTTGAAAGCCTCCGTTTCCACAACCCTATATGGCAGCATCTCCAAGCTGATAAATTTGGCTATGTGCACGTTTAACGCTTGAGCGTGCGGGTGCATGGCGGCGTACTTGCGCTTGCGCTCCAACGCTTGTGCT
Organism: Eleutherodactylus coqui; assembly: GCF_035609145.1. NCBI lineage: Eukaryota > Metazoa > Chordata > Amphibia > Anura > Eleutherodactylidae > Eleutherodactylus > Eleutherodactylus coqui. Next base: position 287,457,055 of record NC_089840.1, on the reverse strand, counting down.
AGCGACGGATGGACGGTGCGCTGAGAGACATTGGTGGATGGGGCCGAGCACAGCGGAGGTGAGGGTGTGGGTGCAGGCCAGGAGACGGTAGTGCCTGTGTCCTGACAGGGGGGTTGGATCTCAGTGGCAGGTTGGGGCACAGGGGGAGAGGCAGTGGTGCAAACCGGAGGCGGTCAACGGCCTTCGTCCCACCTTGTGGGCTGCTTGGCCATCATATCTCTGCGCATGCTGGTGGTGGTGAGGCTGGTGGTGGTGGCTCCCCGGCTGATCTTGGTGCGACAAAGGTTGCATACCACTGTTCGTCGGTCGTCTGCACTCTCAGTGAAAAACTGCCAGACCTTTGAGCACCTCGGCCTCTGCAGGGGGGCATGGCGCGAGGGGGTGCTTTGGGAAACAGTTGGTGGATTATTCGGTCTGGCCCTGCCTCTACCCCTGGCCACCGCACTGCCTCTTACAACCTGCCCTGCTGCTGCACTTGCCTCCCCCTCTAAAGACCTGTCCTCAGTAGGCGTAGCAAACCAGGTGGGGTCAGTCACCTCATCGTCCTGCTGCTCTTCCTCCGAATCCTCTGTGCGCTCCTCCCTCGGACTTACTCCAATTACTACTACCTGAGTGATAGACAACTGTGTCTCATCGTCATCGTCCTCCTCACCCACTGAAAGCTCTTAAGACAGTTGCCGGAATCCCCAGCCTCATCCCCCGGACCCCGGGAACTTTCCCAAGGTTAGGCATCGGTCACGACAAACTCCTCCAGTGGGAGAGGATTCGGAACCATTGCTGCCCATTCTGGGCAGGGGCCCGAGAAACGTGCCTCTCTCCTAATCCCGCAGCAGTCGGCTGCGATACACCTGGATCAGGAGCTCGGCCTGTGCCCACACCCTGACTTGGGCCTCCGCGTCCTCGCCCGCGTCCACATTCTCTAGGCCTACCCCTACCCCTCAGCATGCTGTATTACCAGTAGTGCAGAAACAGAATGCTGTAATTAAATGTGTCGCTTATTGGCCTGTGGTTGGAGGCTGACTTCCCTTACGGAACGCACAGCAGATCCAGGAAACAATTTTGTGCAAGCCTGCTGTAACGCTTAGCTGCGTATTAATTAGGACTATTACCCCCAGCAGATAGATACTGTAGGCAGCGTATAATATGTATACTGTTTCCCTCTGGCGGGATGACGGTGCTGATGTAACAGAGACAGATCCAGGAAACAATTTTGCGCAAGTCTGCTGTAACGCTTAGCTGCGTATTAATTAGGACTACTACCCCCAGCAGATACGCAGTAAACTGAAGACGGTCACAGGCAGCCCAAATATAGTATTTTTCCCCAATTTTTTGGAAAAAGGCCACTGCCTATATAGCCTGAATATCTCTTTCCCTGCCTCACCAGTACTGGCCCTATACTCTGTACAATGACTGGAGACTGAGGACGCAATGCTCTGCACGGCCGATATACAAAAAAAAAAAAAAAAAAGTGCAACACTGCAGCCTCATGTGCAAAAAGCAGCCTCAACAGTACTGCACACGGTCAGATGTGGCCCTAAGAAGGAACGTTGGGGTTCTTGAAGCCTAAAATCACTCCTAACGCTCTCCCTATAGCAGCTCCGGCATCAGCAGCACTTTCCCTGATCTCTGTCAGAATGCATCTGTGGCGAGCCGCGGGAGGGGCCGATTTATATACTCGGGTGACACCTGATCTCGCCAGCCACTCACTGCAGGGGGGTGGTATAGGGCTTGAACGTCGCAGGGGGAAGTTGTAATGCCTTCCCTGTCTTTCTATTGGCCAGAAAAGCGCGCTAACGTCTCAGAGATGAAAGTGAAAGTAACTCGAACATCGCGTGGTGCTCGCCTCTAGTAACGAGCATCTCGAACACGCTAATACTCGAACGAGTATCAAGCTTGGACGAGTACGTTCGCTCATCTCTACTCCCTACCCTAAGTCAAACGCAACTAGCATTACTAAATGAACAAATAACAGCGGGGAAGGTCAAATGGACAATAACACAATTACCCAACGGTGAAGCACCAGGCCTGTATGGATACCCTGGAAAGTTGTATAAGTCCCTCAGGACCTAGATATCCCTCACGCTAACAAATATCTCCAAATAACTACTGTAAACCAGAAAGCAGTCTGACAAAGCCAATCTAGTTCACATAAAACTAATCCCAAAACCAAGCAAAGAAAGAGAACCCCCAGAGTCATTTCGCCCAATATCACTCATCAACCAGGATACCAAACTATTGTCTAAAATCATGGCCGACAGACTCGGCAAACACATGAGCTCGCTGGAAGGCCTGGCACAAGTGGGGTTTGTGAAAGGCCGCTTGGCAGTCACAAACATCCACAAAGCCCTGGCAGCACTCGATGCCATAGAACAAGTGCACCTAAATCAGTCGACCCAATCAAATAAGCACATCCCAATCCTACTAGCATTGGATACAGAAAAGGCATTTGAGGTTTGTAAATTGGGGCTGACCGAACCTGGTGCTAAACAAAGTGAACATCAAAGGAACCTTTAGAACCTGCATTGACACCATATACCACACCCCCAAAGCCAAAATACACATGCCAGGCTTTTTATTAGCCACATTTAAACTCCCCAATGTTGCAGCTGTTCTGGGGTCTTCGACTTGCTCTCAGGCCGGACCAGGTTTTAGCAGTGGCTCTGCCTTTCCTGGGGCTGAGGAGCGTGGTGTTGGATGAGTGATGTCAGTCCTCACCTGTCTCTGAGTGGCCCTGCCCTATATAAGCCATGCAAGAATTGACCTCCGTGTTGGTCATTTCAGTGCAGAGAAAGTTTTTCCCTTAGTTTGTATTTTCATTGCACAGTTGTGCTTTTGGTTGTGTTACGCAGTGTGCTTATTCTTACGTTTGTTAATGCTGCATGCCCGGTCAGGACGCAGCAGATTGATCAGCACTTACTCGGGGAGATTCTGTGTGTGTATTATGAATCCCCTTGAGGTTCTGTTGAACCAGCTTGGAGCACTGGCTGCTTAGTTCGCTTAGTTAAAACAGCGTCAACTTGCACTGCAGGTTCCCAGCAAAGAACCAAAAAATGAGTTACCTTATCTATTTTCTGGTGTTAGACAGAAATTCAGATCATTTTGCCTCCAAGCTCTATTTTAGGCTGCATCCAGGGTCCTCGGGGGACGATGGTCAGAGGGTGGGCATCGTCATTTCCCGACTTTCGGGGGCGCCGCAGGCATGGCCTTTCTCCCTGCCCCTATGTCTGAGATCTTGGCCTCAGTTGATAGCTTGTTTGCAGCCTTGGGTCCTATTTATGATGATCCAGATAACATATCTGTGGCTGAGGGAAATATCAGACGTTTGCTACAGGGAGACTTCCCTATGGAGGATTATTGTGCTGAGTTTCGATGGTGGGCAACGGAGACTCAGTGGAATGACCCTGCCCTAAAGAGCCAGTTCCATTGTGGTCTGTCCAAAAAGATCAAGGACGTACTTGTAGGATATCCAGTACCCTGCAGTCCAGATAAGGCTATGTCTCTGGCTATTAAAGTTGGGAGACGGATCAGGGAGAGGTAACTTTCCATATATTCTGGCTGCTTACCTGCAGATGTGGAGGAGGCCATGCAGGCAGGTTAGGAGTGGGAGGAAGGTACAGTGTAAAGGTCGATGCTTTTCCTGTAATCGCACAGGTCATATGGCTCAGTTTTGTCCCAGTCATAATTTTCAGCCGGAACTTGATGGCCTGGAGGTTAGTGAGAAGGTCCATATAGTCCATCAAACTGCTTGGGTATCATCCTCCAGGCTGGTGCTTCCCGCTCAGATTCTTTGTGGTGGTGTAGGTAGTCCCATAAGAGTCTTTCTGGATTGTGGAGCTAGCGTCAATTTAATACATCAGGATACAGTGAAACATTTAGGCTTAGAGATGAATTCTTTGGATTTTCCTATTCCAGTGTCTGTCATTGATGCCTCTCCACGCAGAGAAGTCTGAAATTTTGTGTGCCGTGTGTCCATTTAAAGATTGGGTTGTTTCACACGGAATTTATAACATTATATGTGATGGAATTCCTCCCTATGCAAGTAGTCTTGGTGTTGTCCTGGTTACGCTTACATAGCCCGGTAGTTGATTGGGAGAAGGGGGACATCACGAAATGGAGCCCCTTTGGTCTGTCCTGTTGCATTTCTGTGAATGTAGCGTCTATTCAAACAGAGGAGGTACCTGAATTTATCGCTGACTTCACTGCTATGTTTTCCCAGGAGGGGGCAGACAAATTACTGCCGCACAGAAAGGGGGATTGTGCAATTGAACTTTACCATGACTACAAGTTTCCCAAGAGTCGCATGTTCAACATATCGGCCCCTGAGAGACAGGCTCTTAAAGATTATATCCTGGACAGTTTTAAGAAAGAATCATATACGGCCCTCTAGTTCCCCGTTAGCAGCTGGGTTCTTTTTTGTGAAAAAAAGATGGTGGTTTTCATCCCTGTGTTGACTTTAGAGAACTGAACAAAATCACGAAGCGCAATCCGTACCCTCTTCCCCTTACCCAGAATCTTTTTTTCACAGTTGAATGGCTTCAACTAGTTTTCTAAACTGGATTTGCGTGGGGCATATAACTTAATCCGGATTAAGAAAGGGGACAAGTGGAAGACCTTGTTTAATACCCCGGAGAGGCATTATGACAGTCTGGTGATGCCTTTTGGTCTCACTAATGCTCTGGCTGTGTTTCAGTCCTTCATCAATGAGGTTCTCTATGAGTTTGTGGGCAGATTTGTATTAGTTTACCTGGATTCTATTATGAATTTGTTCCTCTTATTTTGAGTCTGATGTTTCCCATGTTCGCCAGGTCCTCCCAGTTTTCCGCAAAAACTGTTTATTCGCAAAAAAAGAAAAATGTGTGTTTGCCGTATAAGAGATCGCATTTTGGGGGCACATTATTGCCCAGGAGGGTTTCAAAATGGAACCTAGGAAAATTCAAGCGGTTCAGGACTGGGTTCTATCAGAGAATGTGAAAGCCCTACAAAAGGTTCATCGGATTCGCTAACTATTATCATAAATTCATTAGGGATTTTTCGGTGATAGTTAAACCTCTTACTGATAGGACAAAGAAGGGGTGCTTTCTGACTAAATGGTCTACAGAAGCACTTTAGTTGTTTTAGAAATTGAACCAGTGTTTTGCTCCAGTCTGGTACAGCCAGATTCTTCTAGGCCTTTTGTTGTTGAGGTGGGTGATTCGGAGGTGGGGGTTGGAGCGGTTCTGTCTCAGGGAATTGTGGCATTGCAAGATCTTCTCCCATGTGCGTTCTTCTCTTGTAAATTTTCTTCTTCGGAAGAAAATTATATTGGGGACAGAGAACTGTTGGTGATTAAATAAGCATTTGAGGAGTGGCGTCATCTACTAAAAGTGACGCGACACAAGGTGGCGGTTTTCACGAATCACAAGAACCTTATATATCTGAAATCAGCGAAGAGTCTTAATCCTAGACAGGCACGCTGCTCGCTTTTCTTTTCCCGTTTCAACTTTTAATTACTTATTGTCCAGGTTGGAAGAATGTGAAGGCCGATGCTCTTTTGAGATGTTTTCTTCCAGTAGTTTATGGTGAACCTCCTGTCTGAAGGGGTGGTGGTGTCGGCAGTGTCATTGGAGTTATAGGAGCAAATCCGTAAAGCTCAGGATTTAGCTCCGTCAAAGCTTCCTGTTGGAAGGCTTTTTGTTCCAGCTCATCTAAGGTTGCAGGTGCTGGACGAGGTTCATAGTTCTGTATTGGCCTAGCATCCGGGAATTAATAATACTGTAAGCTACTTTCTAGAACGTTTTGGTGGCCGTCGTTACAACGGGAAGAGTTCAGTTTTGTTCCATCTTGTGAGTTGTGTGCCAGAACTAAGTCACCTCGCTGTCGGACGGCTGGTAAATTATTACTTTTGCCAATGCCTATGAGACCTTGGACTCATTTGTCCGTGGACTTCATTACAGATTTACCACCTTCCGAAGTTAACACAATTGTTTGGGTATTGGTGGATAGTTTTAGCATAATGTGCAATTTTGTGGCACTTCCTGGGTTTCTGAATGCTAAAACGTTGGCCAGGTTGTTCATTTCCCACATCGTTAGACTGCATGGATTGCCAGAGAATATAGTCTCTGATCATGGGGTACAATTCATTTCCAGCTTTTGGCGAATAGTCTGCTCCCGTTTGGTGTCCAGCTCTCGTTTTCCTCAGCATACCATCCAGAGACTAACGGCCAAACTGAGATGTAACCAGAACCTGCAACAAGATTTACACTGTCATGTCTCGGAAAACTAGGGGGACTGGTCAAGGTTCTTACCTCTAGCTGAGTTTGCTCTAAACAATAGATCACTGAAGGTTACAGGGACATCGCCGTTCTTTTGTAATTACGGATTTCACCCGTGTTTTGGCCCCCTTTCCAAGTGGGTTTCAGAGGTATCAGGAGCAAATGAGTTCTGTTCTGATATTGAGGCCGGGTGGGCTGAGGTTCAGAGACATCTACAGTGATCAGTTCGGCAGAGCAAGTGGGTTGCAGACAGTCATCGCTCAGAGGGGGCGGTATTCTGTGTTGAAGACTTCATTTGGTTGTCTACCAGAAATATAAAACTCAAGCAACTGTCCCTTAAACTTGGCCGGCAATTTATCGGTCCGTTTAAAATAATTGAGAATAATGCGGTCACTTTTCGGTTAGAAATTCCCAGCGCGATGAAGATTAGCAATGTTTTCCACAAATCTCTGCTCAAAAGATTCATCGATTTTTGGGCAATGGTTCACCACCCCAGCTCCTGTTTTAGTGGATGGGGAGGTGCAGTTTGTGATAAGTCGCATTTTGGACTCTCGTTGTGTCAGGAATTCTCTGCAGTACCTTGTTATGGTCCAGAAGAAAGGTCATGGGTTCCGGCCATTGATGTTCATGCAGATCGTCTGGTAAAAAAGATTGAATCTGAGTCGTCCTGGTCCTAAGGGTCCTGGGGCATCTTCTAGAGTGGAAGTTACTGTTGCAGCTAATCTGGGTTCAGAACAGAAGCATAGCCCGATCCAATTGCGATTGGATGCAATGCTGGTCATTTCTGTTTCCTCCTGGATTCCTGTTGAGGAGCACAGCCTGCCACTGGAGCTTGTTTTTTTTTGCTGCAGACTGTTGCTACAGCTAAGTACCGCTGTTTGGTTACCGTATACTGTTCTCTTTTGTATTCAGGGCTCCCTGGTAGGGATTGATTAGTGGCTTAGGTATGAGTGTGGGTCCGCACCTGTTGGAAGCGATCAGCCCACCGAGTAGGCAGGGCTTCCTTCTAGGGTAGGGTTTTGCAGGGAAAGGATTTCCTTTAGTTTGTATTTTCATTGCACAGTTGTGCTTCTGGTTGTGTTATGCACCGTGTGTTTGTTAACGCCACATGTCCGGTCAGGACGCAACACCCAAAAGGCACAAGACAGGGCTGCCCGCTATCACCCCTACTATTCAACCTGGCATTAGAGCCACTTGTTAAAAGATTGACTGACTCAGATATGTATAGGGACATAAATATAGGCTGCCACGAAGAGAAGCTGACTATTCGCAGACGACATTCCACTGTTTCTAGAACACCCAGAAATGCACCTGAAACTGCTATTAAAAATGATAGCCCAATATGGGGTCTTCTCAGGCTATAAAACAAATCCCTCTATGCTATGGACGTAACTCAATTTGCCGGCCAACATAGTAAAACCCTTCATCACATATTTAAACATCAAGATAGGAAAAACGCCAGAATCCGTCTACACGTTAAACCAACCACCGCTGTGTGATAAAATAAAGAAAAAAACTAAAGCAATGGCCACAAAAATGATGAGCTTCTCAAACCTGTTATATCCAATGCAGACGATCCCCCTACTGCTCAAACACTCATATGTGGCCCGCCTAAACTCGGAATTCCCAACATTTATCTGGGCAGGCAGAGAATCCCTCATCTCATTCAAAAAGCTAATGCAAGGGAAAGGGAGGAATACACTTTCCAAATATAAGAAGTTACAACATAGCTTGCCCAACCCGCCACATAGTAGATTGGATAAAGAAGACTAAGCCCTGCAGAGAAATAGAATCCAACTTAGCTGCACCCTGGGATCTAGTTGCATATCTGCAGACAGCCTATGCAACCCTCCCAGCAGGCATAGAGAAATCCCAGATACTAAGAGACACCATAATCACGTGGAGCGAACTGAGAAAGGCGTACGGCTTCCCCTTCCTCATGTCCAAGAATATGCCCCTGATAGGCCACCTAAACTTTAGCAGGGGACAAGACAACACTGTATACAATGGCACTAAATTACATGATATGTACCCAGCACTGCTGTATATGTACCTACTTCTAACTATATATACACTACACACATATACAGCCCCCTCTGCGGACATTACACACACACATACAACCCCCTCCGTGGACATTACACCCATATACGGCCCCCTCCGTGGACATTACACACACATACGGCCCCCTCCGTGGACATTACACACACATACGGCCCCCTCCGTGGACATTACACAAACACACACGGCCCCCTCCGTGGACATTACACACACACACACACACATACGGCCCCCTCCGTGGACATTACACATACACACACACATACGGCCCCCTCCGTGGACATTACACACACACACACACACACACACACACATACGGCCCCCTCCGTGGACATTACACATACACACACACATACGGCCCCCTCCGTGGACATTACACACACACACACACACATACAGCCCCCTCCGTGGACATTACACACACACACACGGCCCCCTCCGTGGACAATACACACACACACACGGCCCCCTCCGTGGACATTACACACACACGGCCCCCTCCGTGGACATTACACACACAGACGGCCCCCTCCGTGGACATTACACACACACACAGACGGCCCCCTCCGTGGACATTACACACACACACGGCCCCCTCCGTGGACATTACACACACACGGCCCCCTCCGTGGACATTACACACACACGGCCCCCTCCGTGGACATTACACACACACGGCCCCCTCCGTGGACATTACACACACACACGGCCCCCTCCGTGGACATTACACACACACACGGCCCCCTCCGTGGACATTACACACACACACGGCCCCCTCCGTGGACATTACACACACACACACGGCCCCCTCCGTGGACATTACACACACACACACGGCCCCCTCCGTGGACATTACACACACACACACACACGGCCCCCTCCGTGGACATTACACACACACGGCCCCCTCCGTGGACATTACACACACACACAGACGGCCCCCTCCGTAGACATTACACACACACACACACGGCCCCCTCCGTGGACATTACACACACACACACGGCCCCCTCCGTGGACATTACACACACACACGGCCCCCTCCGTGGACATTACACACACGGCCCCCTCCGTGGACATTACACACACACACGGCCCCCTCCGTGGACATTACACACACACACGGCCCCCTCCGTGGACATTACACACACACACGGCCCCCTCCGTGGACATTACACACACACACACGGCCCCCTCCGTGGACATTACACAGACACACACGGCCCCCTCCGTGGACATTACACACACACACACACACACACACACACACACACACACACACGGCCCCCTCCGTGGACATTACACACACACACGGCCCCCTCCGTGGACATTACACACACACACGGCCCCCTCCGTGGACATTACACACACACACACGGCCCCCTCCGTGGACATTACACACACACACACACACACACACACACACGGCCCACTCCGTGGACATTACACACACACACACACACACACACACACACGGCCCCCTCCGTGGACATTACACACACACACAGCCCCCTCCGTGGACATTACACACACACACACACACACACACACGGCCCCCTCCGTGGACATTACACACACACACACGGCCCCCTCCGTGGACATTACACACACACACACACGGCCCCCTCCGTGGACATTACACACACACACACACGGCCCCCTCCGTGGACATTACACACACACACACACACACACACGGCCCCCTCCGTGGACATTACACACACACACGGCCCCCTCCGTGGACATTACACACACACACGGCCCCCTCCGTGGACATTACACACACACACACACGGCCCCCTCCGTGGACATTACACACACACACACGGCCCCCTCCGTGGACATTACACACACACACACGGCCCCCTCCGTGGACATTACACACACACACACGGCCCCCTCCGTGGACATTACACACACACACACGGCCCCCTCCGTGGACATTACACACACACACACGGCCCCCTCCGTGGACATTACACACACACACACGGCCCCCTCCGTGGACATTACACACACACACACACACACACGGCCCCCTCCGTGGACATTACACACACACGGCCCCCTCCGTGGACATTACACACACACGGCCCCCTCCGTGGACATTACACACACACGGCCCCCTCCGTGGACATTACACACACACACGGCCCCCTCCGTGGACATTACACACACACACACGGCCCCCTCCGTGGACATTACACACACACGGCCCCCTCCGTGGACATTACACACACACACACGGCCCCCTCCGTGGACATTACACACACACACGGCCCCCTCCGTGGACATTACACACACACACACGGCCCCCTCCGTGGACATTACATACACACACACGGCCCCCTCCGTGGACATTACATACACACACACGGCCCCCTCCGTGGACATTACACACACACGGCCCCCTCCGTGGACATTACACACACACACACGGCCCCCTCCGTGGACATTACACACACACGGCCCCCTCCGTGGACATTACACACACACACACGGCCCCCTCCGTGGACATTACACACACACACGGCCCCCTCCGTGGACATTACACACACACACACACACGGCCCCCTCCGTGGACATTACACACACACACACGGCCCCCTCCGTGGACATTACACACACACACACACACACGGCCCCCTCCGTGGACATTACACACACACACACACGGCCCCCTCCGTGGACATTACACACACACACACGGCCCCCTCCGTGGACATTACACACACACACGGCCCCCTCCGTGGACATTACACACACACACGGCCCCCTCCGTGGACATTACACACACACACGGCCCCCTCCGTGGACATTACACACACACACGGCCCCCTCCGTGGACATTACACACACACGGCCCCCTCCGTGGACATTACACACACACACACGGCCCCCTCCGTGGACATTACACACACACACACGGCCCCCTCCGTGGACATTACACACACACACGGCCCCCTCCGTGGACATTACACACACACACGGCCCCCTCCGTGGACATTACACACACACACACGGCCCCCTCCGTGGACATTACACACACACACACACACACACACACACACACGGCCCACTCCGTGGACATTACACACACACACACACACACACGGCCCCCTCCGTGGACATTACACACACACACAGCCCCCTCCGTGGACATTACACACACACACGGCCCCCTCCGTGGACATTACACACACACACACACGGCCCCCTCCGTGGACATTACACACACACACACGGCCCCCTCCGTGGACATTACACACACACACACGGCCCCCTCCGTGGACATTACACACACACACACGGCCCCCTCCGTGGACATTACACACACACACACGGCCCCCTCCGTGGACATTACACACACACACACGGCCCCCTCCGTGGACATTACACACACACACACGGCCCCATCCGTGGACATTACACACACACACACACACACACACACACGGCCCCCTCCGTGGACATTACACACACACACACACACACACACACGGCCCCCTCCGTGGACATTACACACACACACACGCACACACACACACACACACACACACGGCCCCCTCCGTGGACATTACACACACACACGGCCCCCTCCGTGGACATTACACACACACACACACGGCCCCCTCCGTGGACATTACACACACACACGGCCCCCTCCGTGGACATTACACACACACACGGCCCCCTCCGTGGACATTACACACACACGGCCCCCTCCGTGGACATTACACACACACGGCCCCCTCCGTGGACATTACACACACACACGGCCCCCTCCGTGGACATTACACACACGGCCCCCTCCGTGGACATTACACACACACACGGCCCCCTCCGTGGACATTACACACACACACGGCCCCCTCCGTGGACATTACACACACACACGGCCCCCTCCGTGGACATTACACACACACACGGCCCCCTCCGTGGACATTACACACACACACGGCCCCCTCCGTGGACATTACACACACACACACACGGCCCCCTCTGTGGACATTACACACACACACACACACACACACACACACACACACACGGCCCCCTCCGTGGACATTACACACACACACACGGCCCCCTCCGTGGACATTACACACACACACACGGCCCCCTCCGTGGACATTACACACACACACACGGCCCCCTCCGTGGACATTACACACACACACACGGCCCCCTCCGTGGACATTACACACACACACACGGCCCCCTCCGTGGACATTACACACACACACACGGCCCCCTCCGTGGACATTACACACACACACGGCCCCCTCCGTGGACATTACACACACACACACGGCCCCCTCCGTGGACATTACACACACACACACGGCCCCCTCCGTGGACATTACACACACACACACGGCCCCCTCCGTGGACATTACACACACACACACGGCCCCCTCCGTGGACATTACACACACACACACGGCCCCCTCCGTGGACATTACACACACACGGCCCCCTCCGTGGACATTACACACACACACACGGCCCCCTCCGTGGACATTACACACACACACACGGCCCCCTCCGTGGACATTACACACACACACGGCCCCCTCCGTGGACATTACACACACACACGGCCCCCTCCGTGGACATTACACACACACGGCCCCCTCCGTGGACATTACACACACACGGCCCCCTCCGTGGACATTACACACACACACACACGGCCCCCTCCGTGGACATTACACACACACACGGCCCCCTCCGTGGACATTACACACACACACGGCCCCCTCCGTGGACATTACACACACACACACGGCCCCCTCCGTGGACATTACATACACACACACGGCCCCCTCCGTGGACATTACACACACACGGCCCCCTCCGTGGACATTACACACACACACACGGCCCCCTCCGTGGACATTACACACACACGGCCCCCTCCGTGGACATTACACACACGGCCCCCTCCGTGGACATTACACACACACACACACGGCCCCCTCCGTGGACATTACACACACACACACACGGCCCCCTCCGTGGACATTACACACACACACACACGGCCCCCTCCGTGGACATTACACACACACACACACGGCCCCCTCCGTGGACATTACACACACACACACGGCCCCCTCCGTGGACATTACACACACACACACACGGCCCCCTCCGTGGACATTACACACACACACACGGCCCCCTCCGTGGACATTACACACACACACACACACACACGGCCCCCTCCGTGGACATTACACACACACACGGCCCCCTCCGTGGACATTACACACACACACGGCCCCCTCCGTGGACATTACACACACACACGGCCCCCTCCGTGGACATTACACACACACACGGCCCCCTCCGTGGACATTACACACACACGGCCCCCTCCGTGGACATTACACACACACACACGGCCCCCTCCGTGGACATTACACACACACACGGCCCCCTCTGTGGACATTACACACACACACGGCCCCCTCCGTGGACATTACACACACACACGGCCCCCTCCGTGGACATTACACACACACACACGGCCCCCTCCGTGGACATTACACACACACACACGGCCCCCTCCGTGGACATTACACACACGGCCCCCTCCGTGGACATTACACACACGGCCCCCTCCGTGGACATTACACACACGGCCCCCTCCGTGGACATTACACACACGGCCCCCTCCGTGGACATTACACACACACACACACACGGCCCCCTCCGTGGACATTACACACACACACACACGGCCCCCTCCGTGGACATTACACACACACACACACGGCCCCCTCCGTGGACATTACACACACACACACACGGCCCCCTCCGTGGACATTACACACACACACACACGGCCCCCTCCGTGGACATTACACACACACACACACGGCCCCCTCCGTGGACATTACACACACACACGGCCCCCTCCGTGGACATTACACACACACACGGCCCCCTCCGTGGACATTACACACACACACGGCCCCCTCCGTGGACATTACACACACGGCCCCCTCCGTGGACATTACACACACACACACGGCCCCCTCCGTGGACATTACACACACGGCCCCCTCCGTGGACATTACACACACACGGCCCCCTCCGTGGACATTACACACACACACACACACACACACACACACACACGGCCCCCTCCGTGGACATTACACACACACACGGCCCCCTCCGTGGACATTACACACACACACGGCCCCCTCCGTGGACATTACACACACACACGGCCCCCTCCGTGGACATTACACACACACACACACACACACACACACACACGGCCCCCTCCGTGGACATTACACACACACACGGCCCCCTCCGTGGACATTACACACACACACACACACGGCCCCCTCCGTGGACATTACACACACACACACACACACACACGGCCCCCTCCGTGGACATTACACACACACACACACGGCCCCCTCCGTGGACATTACACACACACACACACACACGGCCCCCTCCGTGGACATTACACACACACACACACACACACGGCCCCCTCTATGGACATTACACACACACACACACACGGCCCCCTCCGTGGACATTACACACATACACACGGCCCCCTCCGTGGACATTACACACATACACACGGCCCCCTCCGTGGACATTACACACATACACACGGCCCCCTCCGTGGACATTACACACATACACACGGCCCCCTCCGTGGACATTACACACACACACATGGCCCCCTCCGTGGACATTACACACACACACACACACACGGCCCCCTCCGTGGACATTACACACACACACACACGGCCCCCTCCGTGGACATTACACACACACACACACACACACACGGCCCCCTCCGTGGACATTACACACACACACACACGGCCCCCTCCGTGGACATTACACACACACACACACGGCCCCCTCCGTGGACATTACACACACACACACGGCCCCCTCCGTGGACATTACACACACACACACACGGCCCCCTCCGTGGACATTACACACACACACACACGGCCCCCTCCGTGGACATTACACACACACACGGCCCCCTCCGTGGACATTACACACACACACACACGGCCCCCTCCGTGGACATTACACACACACGGCCCCCTCCGTGGACATTACACACACACACACGGCCCCCTCCGTGGACATTACACACACACACACACGGCCCCCTCCGTGGACATTACACACACACACACACGGCCCCCTCCGTGGACATTACACACACACACGGCCCCCTCCGTGGACATTACACACACACACGGCCCCCTCCGTGGACATTACACACACACACGGCCCCCTCCGTGGACATTACACACACACACACACACACACACACACACGGCCCCCTCCGTGGACATTACACACACACACGGCCCCCTCCGTGGACATTACACACACACACACACACGGCCCCCTCCGTGGACATTACACACACACACACACACGGCCCCCTCCGTGGACATTACACACACACACACACGGCCCCCTCCGTGGACATTACACACACACACACACACACACACACACACACACGGCCCCCTCCGTGGACATTACACACACACACACACACACACACGGCCCCCTCCGTGGACATTACACACACACACACACGGCCCCCTCCGTGGACATTACACTCATATACGACCCCTTCCGTGGACATTACACTCATATACGGCCCTGTAAGCAGGATCCACAACAGGTATGTTTCCGCTGTAGGCAGTCCGGCGGCAGCAGAGGCCGGTGATGGTAAAGCAGGGGGGTTTATTGCCAAACTCTCAGTCCTAAACAAACACAGGCTTTCTCCAGCCACATAATGTCCATAAGGCACCCAAAATAACAGTCTTTGCAATCTGATGCAGGGATTCTCCCCCAACCCTTTCCTCAGGGTTTTGCTTCCCTCAGCTCTCCAGGTTCTCTCCACCCGGCTTTCCAGGGACTCTGCACAGTCTGTCCTCTCTCTGGTCTGGCGGAACACTCTGTCACAACCTCTTACTGAGCTTTTCCTGCTCCTTTTTCAATTATGTTTCAGCTGTGTTCCAGGTTCAGGTACTTCCTGGATTGGAATATACGTGTGACCCGGACAGCCCCTGTCTCATGCAAACTCCAGAGTTATATCCTGGAGTCTAGTTATCTCCGTGGTATATACACACCATCCAGGACTTTACCCCTTACTTCACTACAGCCCCCTCTGCGGACATTACACCCGTATACGGCGCCCTCCGCGGACATTACACCCGTATACGGCGCCCTCCGCGGACATTACACCCGTATACGGCGCCCTCCGCGGACATTACACCCGTATACGGCGCCCTCCGCGGACATTACACCCGTATACGGCCCCCTCCGCGGACATTACACCCGTATACGGCCCCCTCCGCGGACATTACACCCGTATACGGCCCCCTCCGCGGACATTACACCCGTATACGGCCCCCTCCGCGGACATTACACCCGTATACGGCCCCCTCCGCGGACATTACACCCGTATACGGCCCCCTCCGCGGACATTACACCCGTATACGGCCCCCTCCGCGGACATTACACCCGTATACGGCCCCCTCCGCGGACATTACACCCGTATACGGCCCCCTCCGCGGACATTACACCCGTATACGGCCCCCTCCGCGGACATTACACCCGTATACGGCCCCCTCCGCGGACATTACACCCGTATACGGCCCCCTCCGCGGACATTACACCCGTATACGGCCCCCTCCGCGGACATTACACCCGTATACGGCCCCCTCCGCGGACATTACACCCGTATACGGCCCCCTCCGCGGACATTACACCCGTATACGGCCCCCTCCGCGGACATTACACCCGTATACGGCCCCCTCCGCGGACATTACACCCGTATACGGCCCCCTCCGCGGACATTACACCCGTATACGGCCCCCTCCGCGGACATTACACCCGTATACGGCCCCCTCCGCGGACATTACACCCGTATACGGCCCCCTCCGCGGACATTACACCCGTATACGGCCCCCTCCGCGGACATTACACCCGTATACGGCCCCCTCCGCGGACATTACACCCGTATACGGCCCCCTCCGCGGACATTACACCCGTATACGGCCCCCTCCGCGGACATTACACCCGTATACGGCCCCCTCCGCGGACATTACACCCGTATACGGCCCCCTCCGCGGACATTACACCCGTATACGGCCCCCTCCGCGGACATTACACCCGTATACGGCCCCCTCCGCGGACATTACACCCGTATACGGCCCCCTCCGCGGACATTACACCCGTATACGGCCCCCTCCGCGGACATTACACCCGTATACGGCCCCCTCCGCGGACATTACACCCGTATACGGCCCCCTCCGCGGACATTACACCCGTATACGGCCCCCTCCGCGGACATTACACCCGTATACGGCCCCCTCCGCGGACATTACACCCGTATACGGCCCCCTCCGCGGACATTACACCGTATACGGCCCCCTCCGCGGACATTACACCCGTATACGGCCCCCTCCGCGGACATTACACCCGTATACGGCCCCCTCCGCGGACATTACACCCGTATACGGCCCCCTCCGCGGACATTACACCCGTATACGGCCCCCTCCGCGGACATTACACCCGTATACGGCGCCCTCCGCGGACATTACACACATATATATACAGTGCCCTCCGTGTATATTACACACATATGACCCCCTTTTGTCTCGCACACACTCGGCTCCCCTCCTCCGTCTCGCACGCGCTCGGCTCCGCTCCTCCGTCTCGCACGCGCTCGGCTCCGCTCCTCCGTCTCGCACGCGCTCGGCTCCGCTCCTCCGTCTCGCACGCGCTCGGCTCCGCTCCTCCGTCTCGCACGCGCTCGGCTCCGCTCCTCCGTCTCGCACGCGCTCGGCTCCGCTCCTCCGTCTCACACACACGCTCGGCTCCGCTCCTCCGTCTCACACACACGCTCGGCTCCGCTCCTCCGTCTCACACACACGCTCGGCTCCGCTCCTCCGTCTCACACACACGCTCGGCTCCGCTCCTCCGTCTCACACACACGCTCGGCTCCGCTCCTCCGTCTCACACACACGCTCGGCTCCGCTCCTCCGTCTCACACACACGCTCGGCTCCGCTCCTCCGTCTCACACACACGCTCGGCTCCGCTCCTCCGTCTCACACACACACGGCTCCGCTCCTCCGTCTCACACGCGCTCGGCTCCGCTCCTCCGTCTCACACACGCTCGGCTCCGCTCCTCCGTCTCGCACACGCTCGGCTCCGCTCCTCCGTCTCACACACACTCGGCTCTGCTCCATCCACTCTGTGAATCCATCCTCACACAGCACAGTCCTGCACCCACTGAGCAGAGAGGCCTGGTCATGTGACCCCTTGTCTCCTCCCACACACTGATCACATGACGGTGACATCATCACAGGTCCTGTAAGCACAGAACAACCCCACGGCTCCTGTCCGGCTGCAGGTGGAGGTATGTGGGGTCACCAGCGCTGGGGGGCAGATTAGGCCAGCGGCACACGAACAGGTCGGACTCCCCATCCGGGAGCCCGCAGTGGAATCTGCCCTGTGCCGGCCGTCGTCAGTGCGTTCCTGTATTTTGTCTTCATAGGCCGCAGAATCCCGCAGCAGAGTCTCCCCTGACCGCGGCCGGCGCCCCGCGTACCTGTCATTTTCTTCTCTACTGTGGATGGCCCAGACAGCTCACCATCAGACGTGCGCAGTACTGATTTTACCGCACCGTTGCTAGGCGATGATGTGGGTCTTGCGTCCTTTCCGCAGTATTTAGTGTGGTAGGGCCGCAGGTCAGATGGCTTCCATTGACTTCAGTGCAGAATCTGGAGCATACTGCATGTTTGTTCCTGTGATTGTAATATCGCAGTCGCTGTCTTCTCACGTTAGCGGGTATGCCGAGGCTCTATTGGTCTGAATATGTGTGGAATGCCATGGATTGTGCAGGAAGGTAACCAGACCTAACGGGGCTGTCTGCGCTCATCTTGGCTGACATTGCCTCTGGATAGGCCATTGGCAGTGGATAGACGGGAGGCTGCCCCTCAGGACCCTCATCCATAAATCCGGCCTGCTGGGGAGGAAGTGCAGGCGTCAGCTTCCCTCCCATTGAAATCCAGGGGAGCGCCGCGCTGCTACGGCACTTCCTGCTCTGGTTATGGAGCATCCTGTTCTGGGTAGTGAAGCCGCCGCCAGCACTTCCTACACCTGCCTGCTGATGACAGTGGGCCGGATGGTCAGCTGATGGAAAGGCCCCCCGTCTATCCACTACAGTTGACCCATCCAGAGGGTACATTGTCAGTCGAAATGAGTCCAGACAACCTCTCTTAATAGAAGAACGCTTATCTCCCACAACTGGGCACGAACCCTGAGGTGTGGGGAAATCAGACATGGCCACTGCCTTCTTTATTAAACAAAGGCTGCGATGAACCAGAAAAATAAGTAGGGGGAGAATTTTAAAGGGGGGGGCGGGTATTTTCTTTTAGTCCTAATTGTAGTGCTGAGTGAGCAGACCCCCGTCCCTGCACCCCGCTGTTATAGTCGGCCAGCAGGTCACATGGCTGCAGAGTGATCCCAATGACCGGCTGTTGCTGGGGAGATGAATTCTGACCCGCAGCAACAGAACCTGATAGGGCAGACATCTGACCAATCAGCTGGATCGTATCCAGGGGATGAATTCTGCCCTGAGACGGTCAAAAGATCTGGAAAATCCCCCGCCTGAAGCTTCAGGGAAAACCGTCACCCCTGCGGGTCCCTCCATGTGTGAATGTGCTGCCCTCAGGGTGCCATCTGTTCCCCCCTGTAAGCCCGGCTTCACACGACCGGGTCAGACCAGCATGTGGGATCCTGCCGCCGGTGACCCCGCGTACATGGAGGCCGTCCATGCGGAGTCCGCAGCTATGTAGACCATACTGTTATTTTTTTGTTTTTTTCCTCCATTCGCTAAATACACAATTCATATTCGTGAGTGAGAAACCAAAAGCCTGTGTCTCTCAATGTATGTGATTTGCTGCTGATCCTCTGACCGCGGATTCAGCAATAGTAATCCGGTGGTGTGACGCCGGCGCCAGTAATACGGAGCCAACGTTCTCTGTGAGTCGAATCGTGAAAAACTGCGTCCCATCTGGAAGCCAAACTTTACTTCAGCCTTTCCGATGGAAACACAGATTGAAGCTCACGGAGAGCGATTGATATACGGCGCGGCCGTGCTGGATGTATCAGTTATCTGTATTACCTCCGTTTTTCAGAGTGTCGTCTTCTGTGATGGATTCGCGGTCCGGATTCACTGATTCTGTATTCGCTGATGCAATTTCATCTGTAGATTCGCCCAGCGGACGCGGATTTGACTGCAGAATGAATGATGCTTTTTCTGCAGCGTATCGCTGGGTTTACTGAACTTACGGAAAAAAAATACGCACCAATTGATATGGCCAATTAGTCTGATTTCCAGATGTTTCATGGTCCTGCACAATTCTGCAGTGTTTCACACATCATCTACTGTATTTTGCGCATATTTGCACATCCCCATTGACTTCTATGGGGTCTTTTGCTGTGCAGGAAAATGAAGCATGCGGCGGGTTGTTTTCGCAACTAAAATGTGTATTATAAATACGTGCATGTAAATGAGCCCATTGAAATGAATGCGTTCCGTTCTCCGTATATCGCGCACACAATTTTTCATGCTCAAATCCGCCCGTGTGAATCTGGCCTAGAGGCTCATTCATACGGGTGTATGCAGTTTTGGCGAAATTCATCCATTTTTCACTACATGTATATGTGCCTATTTGGCCGAATGGTTCTGTCTCTGGATGGGACCGAGCAGCGCATGGAGGAGCTCGCTGACTATCATGGGGACTGTCCATTTTCTGCCCAGCTGCCCGGTTTTGAGAGAGAAGAAAAAGTGCTATTTCTTCTTGTACTTACAGCCACATGTCTGATGAAACGTCCGGCTGGAGGTTCCAATGCAGGTGTGAAACCGCCCTGAGAGCCCTAAAACCCCGTCACAGCACTCCGAGCATCAGATGGGGCTTTTTTGGCTCTTGGACGGTGTTCTACAAGTGTTTGGGGGTTTTGGTGAACTTCTAGTTTGGTTCAAATAAAGAGTGGTTTCACACAGGCCATAACATCACACGATGCGAGAGTGGGTAAAATCCAATGTTTTTCAATGGTTTCCTTCGCATTAGCGATGTTTTCAGAGTCATTCCATGTCGAGTGGTCTAATGCTCCCCACTAGAGATGAGCGAGTATACTCGGTAAAGGCAATTGCTCGAGCGAGCATTGCCTTTACCGAGTACCTGCCCGCTCGAGATGAAACGTTCGGGTGCCAGCGGCGGGCAGGGAGCTGCGGGGGAGAGCGGAACGGAGGGGAGATCTCTCCCTCCCTCTCTCCCCCCCCCCCCCTGCTCCCTCCTGCTGGCAGCCACTACTCACCACTCCCCCGCCACGGCACCCGAACGTTTCATCTCGAGCGGGCAGGTACTCGATAAAGGCAATGCTCGCTCGAGCAATTGCCTTTACCGAGTATACTCGCTCATCTCTACTCCCCACCTTCATATCTCAGATTTTGTTCAAAATCACACGCCCATGAATAAAATGGCATTATTTAGCTGTTAATAGACTTGGAACTATGTGATTCTAAAAACTTAAAATTGGAGGCCCCGCACAACTTTTTATGCTAAGTTTACTGGTACCATCGTGAACTTTTCTGGTTCTAAAGCTAGCTTGAAAACTTTTCTTGAAGGGTGCCTTAAAAATCTGTCATTCTCTGCGAAAGGAAATTTGGGCCAGGATTTGGGCCACTGTAGCATCTACCCAAAAGACGATACAAACCTGATATTTGTACCATGTATTACACTAGTAGTAGTCACTATTCTAGTGACTTTTTAGCTCCTGAAGACCTACATCAAATTCATCAAATATTTCAGTGTTTACAAAAATTGTAAAAGTTACCGCTTTTCAAGCTTAATTATATAAAAGTCAGCTTAAATAGTTTTCTTACTGATACTATGTGAAAGAGAATGTTTTTCTCTATTAGATCAGTAGGTTTTCACGAGAATGACAGATTTTTAAGGCACCCTTCAAGCAGTTTTCAAGCTAGCTTTAGAACCAGAAAAGTTCACGATGGTACCAGTAAACTTGGCATAAAAAGTTGTGTAGGACCTCCAATGTTTTAGCTTTTACGATCACGTAGTTCCAAATTTATTAATAGATAAATAATACCATTTTATCCATTGTTGTGCGTGCACTTTCAGAGCCCCCTAAACCGGGGGGATAACTGGGGAGCCATTAGCTGTAGGAATCTAAAACTTTGGGAAGCCCCCACGGTTATTAAAAACCTGTTTCTTCAGGAATTTCTGCTTTCTCATGGCCTCTCAAAAATATACAGTATACTGCTGAGTAGTGCCACCTCAGATGCCCCCTCTTTTGTCCTCTGTTGAAAGAGAGAACTTGCCACTCAGAAACCAGGCTCTGATTGGGACAGGGCATATCTGCTCTCACACAAACTACCAGTAGCATACGCGGCCCAGGAGAAAAACTACAAAATTATTTCCAGATGGTACAGGTGTCCAGTCCTAGTCCACCGAAGATACCTTTTAATTTCAGACCAGTGCTGGCGATGCAACTCTGTGGTGGGGTCGATGCTACACATTTGGTGGGAATGCCCAAACCTGAAGCCCTTGTGGGAAGACGTATACTTTATGTATGAGAGGGTGACGCATGGAACGGTCAGCTGAACACCACAGTTGACACTGCTCTAAATCATTCCCAGGAGTTTGTCAACAATAAAAAAGGGTCTTTTGTGTCATTTACTCACAGCAGCAAGGGCTGCGATTCCCAGACACTAGAGGAGCATTCGCCTCCCACGACTGTAGAATTTTGTAAGGAATTGGGCCACCTGAGACATATGGAGAAACTTGATGGCAGAAGAAAATCCAGAACGCAGGGACTCTCTGGGAAAGTGGATGACCTTCCTGGAGTCAACAGAGTTCCAAGAATTCTTGGAGTAGGCAAGCAAAAGTGAATACAAACCTGGGGGCAAGTGGGCGCCCTCTCTGTTGGGTGTTTCCCTCTTCCCCTCATACCCCATCCCTCTATTCCTTACCTTCCCTCCCTCTCTCCCGCTAACCTCTTTATTTCTATTGCTATGTTTTTCTCTCATCTATATCTTTACCTGTACAGATTATTGCTGAAAATATCAGAGGGTTCAATATTAATAAGTGCCATATTGATTTGACACAAAGAAGAGACCACAAGATCGCTTTGATGCTGGAACCGTAAACGGCAGAGGGCTCCTCAGGGGTCCCCTACTAGGGTTCCAGCTCAAAGCAGCTCACAAGTAAGGGTCTATCTCTTAATCACTCTGAGTTATCCGAGGCGGTGAGAGCACCCCTGCCTGCTACATACATAAATGTTGAATTGGTGCTATAATTTTGAATACAGTATTTGGTATACGCATACTATAACAGTGTTTCCCCAAAAATAAGACAGTGTCTTATATTAACTTTTGTTCAAAAAGGTTAAACTTTTTTTTACATGTATAGCGGCCTGGACACTATTTGAATTGACTTTTTTTAAATTAACTGTTAGCAGGCCTTAATTTTGGAGTAGGGCTTATATTTCAAGCATCCTCAAAATGCCAGGAAAATCATTTTGCATCCTCAAAAATTCTGGAAAATCATGCTATGTCTTATTTTCAGGGAAACAGGGTATATGTTAATATTCAGTTCAAACACTTTATATCAGCAAGCAAGAAGGTAGTAACCTAGTAGTTATGGTTTAAAGTGACATAAATGTTTTGTTTCATGTTCTACCTTATTATACGGTCCTACGAGACCTCTTTGAAATGATATATTTAATTTGAAAAAAATGAATAAAACAGTTTAAGCATAAAAAACTTTGGGAAATTTCTTTTGCTACCATGGGCATGTAATACCCAAATTCTGAACAACATCTGAGATATGAAGGTGGGGAGCATTAGACCACTTGACATGGAATGACTCTGAAAACATTGCTAATGTGAAGGAAACCATTGAAAAGTATTGGGTTAATAAATCTGCTTTTTCACTCACTCTTGCATTGCGCAATTTTCTAGCCGTGGGAAACCACTCTTAGTTTGAACCAAAACCCCTAACACTTGTAGAACACCGTCCAAGAGCCATAAAAGCCTGACGTGATGGTCAGAGTGTTTGTGCCGGGCTTTTAGGGCTCTCAGGTTGGTTTCTCATCTGCAGCAAAATGATCGCCCGGGTGGAACTAGCTTAATTTGGACTGAACAAAACTTTTTGCAAAAGTTTGGCAAACTGACTAAACCAAGCTTTTCAAAAGTTTATCACTACCTATGACAGGAAATCAATGGACCTTATTACAGTCAATGGAGTCTGGCTGGTGTCGTTCATGTTTGTCACAGTCTAAATCCATCCCTGACTTCATTTTGTTTTTCTGTTAGTACCATGAAACAGAAAACCAGAATTCCTTACTCCGGCGAGAGCGAAGCCTGAAACAGGCCTTAGTCAATATGGTTGTGGTGATGCCAATTATTTTATAGTATTCAGTCCTCACTTGCATGCGGAATGAGGGCTATTGTTCGGTAGTTGAAGCTATTCTTTGATAGAGGGATATAAACAGATCTTTTCCAGTTGGGTGGTCATTGTGTGGATGCCCATACTGCCTGGCACAGCACTGTGATGTTTTTTTTTTTTACTGGTACTGGCAGCACTAGCTCTGCCAGTTTGTTATCCATGCCTGGTGCTTTATTTTTGGCTAGTTGTTTTATTGCCATAACCACTTCTGACTCCATAATGGAGGGCTCGAAGTCCACAGGCTCCACGTCATTAATGGTCCAGACATGTGGCTGCGGGCATACAGTTCCTCTGAGTATTCCCTCCACCTATCATCGATACTCTGTTGATCATTCAGTTCCTTCCCATTTTTGCCTTTGATTATGCTGTTGCGTGCCATGGAAGGTTTTCGGGCCTTATTGACCTGTGAGAATAGGCCTCGCATCTGGTCTTTCATGGCTATTGCTTTAGTTGTTTGCAACACTGCCATAGTTCTGGATTATTTTCTGATGAGTCAAGTAGTTCGAATCTGTTTACCAACTCAGTAGTGTATGATTGGAGGATTTAAGAGGTGTTGAATTTTCTCAATGGAGCGACTTTCTTAATGCTATGAAATTGGATCTTGATCTTAGCTGCAAGGAGTTCATGATCTGTGCCACCGTCAGTGCCAGAAAAGGTTCTTATTGCAATGACTAAACTTCGCCAACAATGATTACACAGGATGTAAGCAATCTGATTTTGATGGAGGCCATTGGGAGATGTTCATGTGTACAGTCAGAGTTTGGGGGATGTCCACGGGTACAGTCAGAGTTTGGGGGATGTCCACGGGTACAGTCAGAGTTTGGGGGATGTCCACGGGTACAGTCAGAGTTTGGGGGATGTCCACGGGTACGGTCAGAGTTTGGGGGATGTCCACGGGTACGGTCAGAGTTTGGGGGATGTCCACGGGTTCGGTCAGAGTTTGGGGGATGTCCACGGGTTCGGTCAGAGTTTGGGGGATGTCCACGGGTACGGTCAGAGTTTGGGGGATGTCCACGGGTACGGTCAGAGTTTGGCTTACATAAACCATGTGTTTGCTATCCTGAGCCGATTTTCTTGGCTAAACTGTACCAGGCGATCACTGGCTGCATTTCTTTCCCCAAGCCTAAATCTTCCTGTGATGGTTGATTCTGGATGGCTGCAGAATTTGGAATTGAAGTCGCCCATAATGTAAATGATGTCCTTCTTTGGCACTTCGTTTACAGTTTCCTGAATGTTTGCATAAAAATCTCCAATGCTTTCCTTATCGGTATCCGTCGTTGGGGCATAGACCTGTAAGATGGAGATGTTCACTGCCCTACCACGTATCCGGATAGCAATAATACGGTCGCTTATTGTCCTAAAACTTTCTACTGCCTTTGAGGTCTGCTTGTTTGTAATAAGGGCTACTCCATTCCTCTTGGTTTCCTCGTGTCCGGCATAGTGCAATGTGAAGTCATCGAACTGAAAATATCCATTACCTGTCCAGTGTAATTCGCTAATCCCAAGAATATCAATGTTAAGTCTTGTCATTTAACGTTTCACAATCTCCAATTTCCTTAGACTCATGCCACACACATTCTATGTTGCTAGTATGTGAGCTTTGTTACAGCGCAGTCCTTTCCTTTCATCATGAGCGGCTGGGCCTCCTGAGGGCTTCCCCCAGTTGTGCCATGAGGAAAACCATGACTACTTGTACCCAGATCTTGCTCTTCTCCAGTAGATTTAGAGAATCCTTTGGCCTGGGGGCTTGCCATTGGATACCATATCTGAATCATTTGAGAGCTCTTTTATAGAGTTTCCAATGCAAATTTTCACAGGGGAGGTGGCCAGGTCTTTCCCTAACCATCCCTATTTATGCAGGCTTGGGAATGGCGTATATAGGATATATGGCTGTATCTCATAATTATACAGGATAGGCTGAGATCAGTAGTTAAAGTGGCACTCCCTGATGCGCAGGCAGGAATCCAGCGAGCACGCGGCACCAGCGACCATATTGCAAACATCCAATACAGCATGGAAAAAGCTCAAGAATACAAAAGGAATATCTACATGTGCTTTATCGACTACATGAAGGCCTTTGACTGCGTCAACCATGACAAGCTATGGCAGGGCCTACAAGAGCTGGGCGTATCGGCACATCCAACAAGCTAATAAAATCACTTGATACCAATCAAGAAGCCACTATGAGAACACAGTATGGCGACACAGATCGATTTGGGATTAGCAAAGGCGTCCAATAGGGCTGCATCCTCTCACCCTTCTGTTTAACCTATATGCGGAAGTGATCATGCATAGATTGGGCCTAGACAAATTGGAAATCTGGTGGGAATAGGTGGGAGAAACATCAACAATCTCCGTTATGCGGATGACACAACTCTGTTTGCAGAAACAGAAGCAGGTCCAAAGCAGCTGACATATAAAATGAAAGCTGAAAGTGAAAAAATAGGCCTCTGCCTAAGTTTAAAGAAAATTGAAATTTTGACAAAAAATGGCCAAATTCAATTTAAAAGTGACAATGAATGCCGGTGAGATCATAGAATGCAGGTGAGGCTTCATCATCTTGGCTCAAAAATTGACCAGGCTTCAGAATTTATGCCAGAGATAAAACGAAGAATAGCATTGGGGCAAAGCGCAATGCCCAACATGGACCAAATCTGGAGACGTAGGGATATCGGTATAGCAACTAAATGCAGGATAGTATAAACTGTCGTTTTCCCTCATAGTCATGTATGGATGTGACAGTTGGACTGCAAAAAAAGCTGATAGGAGGAGGGTTGATGCATTTGAGCTGTGCCTCTGGTGAAAGCCATCCATAAGTAAACCATTCAAACCCGTCACGGGTCTGAATGGTTTACTTATAACTTACAGAACAGAAAAGAACGAGCATTTTGAAGCCAGGAGTAACAACTGGAGCTAAAGGGGCTTTCACAAATTAGAAAATATAGAAGTTTTCTTCCAAGAATAGCGCCACACCTGTTCACAGGTTGTGTTTGGTATTGCAACTCTGCTGTGCTGACTTTAATGTAGCTGATCTACAAGACCAGACAGAATCAATGGACAGGTATGTTGCTGTTTTAGGAAGAAAATACCCATATTTCTCCAATCCTGGACAAACCCAACAGGCCACGGCTGCACATGGGGGATTATCCAGAGCAGCTTTTCCAGTGATTCTACTGCAAATTCTGCAATGAATCAGATTTGGAAGTCACCGAACTCTAGATATACTGATTTATACTGAAATCACTGTTGTAACTTGTGACTGACTGTAGCGATCATGTGAAGATGCTTTTACCTCCAACATGGAGGAACTGACTTTACAAACTATTCACCTCCATCCCGTATAAAGAGAGAACACAACATCTACACTTTATTATCTCCAGTAATTGTATTATTACAGGGGATTTTGTATGATGTTACATCGTCTCGTCTTCTTCCCATTCAGGATCCTCGGCTGATATCTTCTATATCAGATAATTATCCTGATTGACCCGACAAGGATGGAGAGGAACCGGGACAAGATGGCGGAGAGTATATTCACCTTCACCCTAGAGATACTCTTCCAGCTTACAGGAGAGGTGAGAGATTCTGGGGATGACGTTACGTTCCATCATTCTTATCTATATTGAAGGGATTGTCTAGATTCAGACAAAAGCAGGACAATGTTGGGTAACAAAATAAAATAAGACTTACCAATTGGATTCAGTGCCGCCACTCCAGTTATTCCTGGCTTTGTTTACCCAGTGTCAGTAATGGCACGTTGACAACACATGACCACTGCAGCCGACTCAGCGGCTATTATAAAGTATTATTGGTGTCCCGCTGAGGCCAGTGATTGGCTGCAACAGTCAAGGGTTGTTGATGTGATGTCATCATTGCAGCGAGGTGAACAAAATCCATCGAAGTAAAACTGCAGCATTATGGCTGGTAGGCAATGTTACATATAACAAACGTTACTTATTTTTGGCTGAAATCAGACAACCTCATTAATAACGGATCTGACTGGAGACGTGAAGGACTCTGGAAATGTATGTAGTGATATTTATGGATGTATCTCCCCATAACCAGGATTGCATAGTAGTGAAGAAGACTTCTAGTGATGGCTGTCAGGCCCCGGTGTCTGATGGATGGGGAAGACCCCTGAGCCCAATCACAGGGCCTCCACCTCACCCCCTGATACTGGAGGAGTTCAATGAGCAGAAGATCCTAGAACTCACCAACAAGATGATTGAGCTGCTGACTGGAGAGGTGACGCTGCTGGGAATGCTGGGACATTATACAGTAACGCTATGGCAGTATAACGTGTCTGGGTGATGACGGTATCATTGTGTTGTCAGGTTCCTATAAGGTGTCAGGACGTCACTGTCTATTTCTCCATAGAGGAGTGGGAGTATTTAGAAGGACACAAGGATCTGTACAAGGACGTCATAATGGAGGACCACCAGCCCCTCCCATCACCAGGTAATAGACCTGTCTAAGTTCATAAGTTCTTTATTATTTCTATGTAAAGAATGAATTTAAACTCCTGTTCCACTTCATATAAGAAGAGAGAACAAAACATCTACACTTTATTATCTTCTTGCAAGTTTCCCCTTTTCTCCTCCATATCATTGGGGGACACAGTTTCACAGCCGAGGTTAGTATTGGTACTTACACTCTGTCCTTTCTCCGTCATCCTCGTGGGAAATGGGGCATCCTCTGTGGGGGAATCCAGGTATCCCACTGCTGGGGGTTCTCTTAAATGTTTCCTGTTCCTCCTTCTGTTTCCTCCTGGGCTCTGGGCCAGGGTCGTTGCTCATCTAGTGCTTCGCTGGGTTATGGGGGGGGGGGAATGTTTAGAGCAGGCCTCCCCCTTATGGGTTACCGGGGGTGGCTGCTCCCAGGGTGGATGACATGGCATAAGGGGCCCTTCTGGGTGATGGCCTGCCTCGGCTTAGTGGCCGCTCCTGGTGTAGATCACAGCAGGGAGTTGAGCACCTTTATTTCCTACTCTCCAGTGGAGCTCCCAGGACAGCGGGGTGTGCTGGGATTTGTGGTTTCATGCCAAGCAATGCATGAAATACAGGGATCCTCTCACTCTTTTTGGCATCAGATTTGCAGTTATCGCCACTCCTCTGCAAAGTCCGGTTTGGGGGCTAGCTCCCCTTTGTTAACCCTCCTGCAGGACCGTTTGCACCACGTTGCTTGGTTAACAGAGGTTGGCATTGTTTTAGCACCATGTCTGACACCATAGTGGAAGATTTGAGACAGATTTTGGCCAGAACTACATTGTATGCCTGTTCTCACTGCAATTCGAAATTTTCATGCAGACAAGAGGCATTTTGTATTAACTATATTGTGTCACAGCAGCCAGACGCAGATCCCACTACGGACGCCCCTTCTGTGCAGCCCTCTCAAATCTCTAACCCGGAATGGCTCTCTGTCACTGGTGGTTTCGGGCCTTATTTGGGCATCCATGGCGAATCTGGATAAGTTGGACTGTATGTCCATTACAACCCTTCAGAATGTATCTGACAGAGCCAGCTCCATCGTTCAGGGACGCTCCCATGGCAGACCATGAAGGAGGTTTAGGTCCTGTCACTCATGTGGGTCTCCTGCCTCGTCCTCCCATTCAGGGCCTCCAGAAGTGCACTCCAAATTTTACTCAGGACACAACAGTTACTCAGTGGGCAAACTGTCTCCCCTTAATCTCCAAGCCAGTTCTTTACCCAGATACACACATTTTCACCCAGTCCAAGCTGTCTGTTTGTGTGCAAGCAGTAGGAGCAACCAAGTAGAAATGGGAAAAATATATAAATACAACGCCATGTTAGAACACATGAAAATCAGAGTGGCACCATGTGATTGTTCTCAGCAAGAGAAACCAAGTAATCTTGTAGATATGATACATTTTAAAGGGTAACATAAATACATGATGTTCTAACGAGCTTTCGAACCAACGCAGGGTTCTTCCTCAAGCAAAATGAAATAGATCCAAAGAGGCATGCATATGTATATACATAAAAGGATAAGACACAGACATGGTGAGATTAGTTTGCATTTAAAAAAGTACCACAACAGGATGAATAGAGAAATAAATCAAAACGTAAATAATCCACTGATAAAGATGTGAAAGTTTTACAACTTTTCACACTTTCAACAGAGGCCTAAATTCTTCAAGAGGATTTATTTGTCACTGGGAAGTATGAGAAATCTATAGCACAGATAACTCTGGCCTGGTGACCCCCGAACACTAATTTAGAGATGATAAAACTTTCACATTTTTATCAGTGAACCAGTTATTTATTTATGTCTCTACTTATCCTGTTGTGGTATTTTTTTAAGAGAAAATTAATCACACCATGTCTGTGCCTTGTCATATGTAGGGGTGTATATGTATGTATATATAAAATATACCTCTTAGGATCTATTTAATTATGCCTGAGGAAGAACCCTGAGTAGGTTCGAAAGCTCGTTATAACATCATGTATTTTTGTTAGCCATTAAAAGGTATCATATTTACAGATTACTTGGTTTCCCTTGCTGGGAACAACCACATGGTGCCATTCTGTATTGCATATGTTCTAACATTGTGTTGTATTTATATTTTTTCCATTTCTGCTTGGCTGCTCCTACTGCTTGCACACAAACTGCTTAGCTTGGTGGCTGCAGGGGAGAAAGTCAGAGGAGCTAACTCTCTTTTTCTACTTCGTGCCTACCTCCTAATGGCAGTAGCTATACCCAAGGTCTTCAAGCTGTGTTCCCTTAAGTAATTGTATTATTTCAGGGGGATTTTTGTATGATTTTACATTGTCTTGTCATCTTGTCGTTCAGGATCCTCTCAGCTGATACCGTCTATATCAGATAATCTCCTGATTGACCCAACAAGGATGGATAGGAACTGGAACGGAATGGTGGAGTGTTTATTCAACCTCACCCTAGAGATACTCTTCCAGCTAACAGGAGAGGTGAGAGATTCTGGGGATCATGTTATGTTACTTAACATAGGAAGTCACTTCCTGTTGCACTTAGAATTGAGTAATCAAGTTGCGATCCCTTTACTTTTCCTATTTCAGACCCAAACAAAGGTCGTGACAAATTTCAAGTTTCTACGACACCAGGAAGTTAGAGAATTAGATTATGTACATTACATAGAGGGTCACTTACTTTTGCACTTAGTATTCAATATTCAAGTTGTGATTCCTTTACTTTTCCTCTTTAGGACCTATAGAATGGTTGTGGCAAATTTCACGTTTGTATGATCCCAGGACGTTAGAGAATTAGGGGAGAGTCAGTCAGTCAGCGAGGGCTTTCACTTTTATTAATATAGATTATCACTGCGGTGCAGTTACTGGCCAATATATGCTATTGGCTGCAGCAGTCAACTGTTTCTGACATGATTCCATCACTGCAGCAAGGTAAGCGCAATCCATTGGGGAGACCTGAAGCGGCAGGGCTGGTAGGCAATGTTGAATAAAAGAAGGCTTACTTAATTTTTTTTGTCTAAAATAATAGCCACCTTAATAACAGAAATGACTGTAGTAGAGATGAGCGAGCATGGTCGTCTGAGCTTGATGCTTGTTCGAGCATTAGCATACTCGAAAGTACTCGTTACTCGAGCGAGCACCACACGTTCGAGAACATTTCACCCTCTCCTCCCTACATGTTTAGCAGCTTTTTTAGCCAATGAACATGCAGGGAAGGCTTTGGTACCTCCTACTATGATGTCCCAACCCTGTGCACACCTATAGCAGTGATTGGCAGGCCAGATCAGGTGACCTGGGATCATAAGAACTCGGGTCACCTGATGCTCGCCTAACATGGAGGCTGGATTAGCTGAGGGACAGAGCTGCTGTGAATGAGGGAGAGCGTCAGTGTAGGTTAGAAGGAGCGTTTAGGCAGGGATCCATCTGCAAAGAACCCAACAGTCCTTTTTAGGACTACAACTCCACTTTTGTGCATCATCAGTTTGGCTGCCTGAGACCAGTAGTGCGCACAAAGCATTCACAAGCATCCCGGCTGTATACAGCATACTGTTTTGTCTTAAAGCGTATGCAAAATACCCCAGTGTGTGTCCTGTCGATCTACACTATATAACAAGATTGTAAGCATTTTACGCTGCCTATTTTTGGCTAAAAGCATACACAAAATACCTCGCAGTTTGTGTAGCATTTTGATGCAGTGCATTATACCACATGATCAACACTAAAGGTAAGGGTCGAGGACGGGGGCGTCCGAATGAGGGTGTGAGCAGAGGCCAAGGTCCTGGGCAAGGTGAAACAGTGCCTGCTGCTTGGGGAGAAGCAGAACGCCGCGGATCTACGTTCCATAGCTTCACCTCACAGTTTGCAAGTCCGCGTGGTACACTATTATTAAAACCACAACAGTGCCATCAGGTGATGACGTGGATGGCGGATAACGTGTTCAGTAATCTATCCACCACCCAGTCTTCCACACAGTCCACTCACGCTAGCCAAGTAACTGGACCTGTGAATCCTCACTCTGATCCTCCTTCCTCCCAGCCTGATCACTCCAGGAAAAGGAGAGATTCAGAACAGGCATACTCACAGGAACTGTTCTCAGGTCCGTCCCCTGAGTTGCAAGCAAGGGTTCACGACCACCTGAGGAGTTTGTCATGACCGATGCCCAAAATTTGGACCTTTCACAGTCTCAGGGTGATGAGGGTGGAAACTTCCAAGTAGTGTCTCAAGAGGTATTTGTTGATGATGATGAAGAGACACAGTTGTCTGTCAGTGAGATTGTTGGTAGGGCACGAAGTCTGAGGGAGGAGCAGACTGAGGATTCAGAGGAAGAGCTGGTGGATGATGAGGTGACTGACCCGACCTGGGTTGGTAAGCCTACTGAAGACAGGGCTTCAGAGGGGGAGGCAAGTGCAGCACCAGAACAGGTTGCAAGAGGCAGTGGGGTGGCCATAGGGAGAAGCAGGGCCAGAGCAAGTAATCCCCCAACTGTTCCCCACAGCACCTCCTCACGACAAGCTCCCGTGCGGAGGGCTAGGTGTTCGAAGGTCTGGAGGTTTTTTATTGAGAGCGCGGATGACTGACGAATAGAGATGAGCGAGCACCAAAATGCTCGGGTGCTCGTTACTCGGGCTGAAATTTTCGCGCTGCTCGAGGGTTTGTTTCGAGTAACGAACCCCATTGAAGTCAATGCGCGACTCGAGCATTTTTGTATATCGCCGATGCTCACTAAGGTTTCCATTTGTGAAAATCTGGGCAATTCAAGAAAGTGATGGGAACGACACAGCAACGGATAGGGCAGGCGAGGGGGCAACATGCTGGGCTGCATCTCAGGTTCCCAGGTCCCACTATTAAGCCACAATAGCGGCAAGAGGCCCCCCCCCCCTCCCAACAACTTTTACTTCTGAAAAGTCCTCATTAGCAATGCATACCTTAGCTAAGCACCACACTACCTCCAACAAAGCACAATCACTGCCTGCATGACACTCCGCTGCCACTTCTCCTGGGTTACATGCTGCCCAAACCCCCCCCCCCCCCCCCCCGCACGACGCAGTGTCCACAGCGCACACCAAAGTGTCCCTGCGCAGCCTTCAGCTGCACTCATGCCACACCACCCTCATGTCTATTTATAAGTGCGTCTGCTATGAGGAGGAACCGCAGGCACACACTGCAGAGGGTTGGCACGGCTAGGCAGCGACCCTCTTTAAAAGGGGCGGGGCGATAGCCCACAATGCTGTACAGAAGCAATGAGAAATATAATCCTGTGCCACCGCCATCAGGAGCTGCACACGTGGGCATAGCAATGGGGAACCTATGTGCCACACACTATTCATTCTGTCAAGGTGTCTGCATGCCCCAGTCAGACCGCGTTTTTTAATAAATAGTCACAGGCAGGTACAACTCCGCAATGGGAATTCCGTGTGCACCCACAGCATGGGTGGCTCCCTGAAACCCACCGGCTGTACATAAATGTATCCCATTGCAGTGCCCATCACAGCTGAGGTAACGTCCGATTAAATGCAGGTGGGCTTCGGCCCACACTGCATGCCCCAGTCAGACTGGGTTTTTTTAGAAGTGGACACATGCAGTTACAACTCCCTGTGGACCCACAGCATGGGTGGCTCCCTGGAACCCACCGGCGGTACATAAATATATCCCATTGCAGTGCCCATCACAGCTGATGTAACGTCAGCTTTAATGCATGTGGGCAAAAAATTAATTGGATTACACTGTAGGCGAGGGCCCCAAAAAATTGGTGTACCAACAGTACTAATGTACGTCAGAAAAATTGTCCATGCCCAACCAAGAGGGCAGGTGAAACCCATTAATCGCTTTGGTTAATGTGGCTTAATTTGTAACTAGGCCTGGAGGCAGCCCAGTTAAAATAAAAATTGGTTCAGGTGCAAGTTTCAACGCTTTAATGAGCATTGAAACGTATAAAAATTGTTTACAAAAATTATATGACTGAGCCTTGTGGGCCTAAGAAAAATTGCCCGTTCGGCGTGACTACGTCAGGTTTCAGGAGGAGGAGCAGGAGGAGGAGGATGAATATTATACACAGATTGATGAAGCTAAAAGGTCCACGTTTTTGATGGTGATAGAGAACGATGCTTCCATCCGCGGGTGCAGCCTACGTATTGTTTAGGTATCGCTGCTGTCCGCTGGTGGAGAAGAGAAGTCTGGGGAAATCCAGGCTTTGTTCATCTTGATGAGTGTAAGCCTGTCGGCACTGTCGGTTGACAGGCGGGTATGGTTATCTGTGATGATTCCCCCAGCCGCACTAAACACCCTCTCTGAAAAGACGCTAGCCGCAGGACAAGCAAGCACCTCCAGGGCATATAGTGCGAGTTCAGGCTACGTGTCCAGCTTCGACACCCAGTAGTTGTAGGGGGCAGAGGCGTCACGGAGGACGGTCGTGCGATCGGCTACGTACTCCCTCACCATCCTTTTACAGTGCTCCCGCCGACTCAGCCTTGACTGGGGAGCGGTGACACAGTCTTGCTGGGGAGCCAGAAAGCTGTCAAAGGCCTCAGAGAGTGTTCCCCTGCCTGTGCTGTACATGCTGTCTGATCTCTGTGCCTCCCCTGCTATCTGGCCCTCGGAACTGCGCCTTCTGCCACTAGCGCTGTCGGATGGGAATTTTACCATCAGTTTGTCTGCCAGGGTCCTGTGGTATAGCATCACTCTCGAACCCCTTTCCTCTTTGGGTATGAGAGTGGAAAGGTTCTCCCTATACCGTGGGTCAAGCAGTGTGTACACCCAGTAATCCGTAGTGGCCAGAATGCGTGTAACGCGAGGGTCACAAGAAAGGCATCCTAACATAAAGTCAGCCATGTGTGCCAGGGTACCTGTACGCAACACATGGCTGTCCTCACTAGGAAGATCACTTTCAGGATCCTCCTCCTCCTCCTCCTCAGGCCATACACGCTGAAAGGATGACAGGCAAGCAGCATGGGTACCCTCAGCAGTGGGCCAAGCTGTCTCTTCCCCCTCCTCCTCCTCAACGCGCTGAGATATAGACAGGAGGGTGCTCTGACTATCCAGAGACATACTGTCTTCCCCGCCTCTGTTTCCGAGCGCAAAGCGTCTGCCTTTATGCTTTGCAGGGAACTTCTCAAGAGGCATAGCAGAGGAATGGTGACGCTAATGATTGCAGCATCGCTGCTCACCATCTGGGTAGACTCCTCAAAGTTTCCAAAGACCTGGCAGATGTCTGCTAACCAGGCCCACTCTTCTGTAAAGAATTGAGGAGGCTGACTCTCACTGCGCCGCCCATGTTGGAGTTGGTATACCACTATAGCTCTACGCTGCTCATAGAGCCTGGCCAACATGTGGAGCATAGAGTTCCACCGTGTGGGCACGTCGCACAGCAGTCGGTGCACTGGCAGATGAAACCGATGTTGCAGGGTGCGCAGGGTGGCAGCGTCCGTGTGGGACTTGCGGAAATGTGCGCAGAGCCGGCGCACCTTTCCGAGCAGGTCTGACAAGCGTGGGTAGCTTTTCAGAAAGCGCTGAACCACCAAATTAAAGACGTGGGCCAGGCATGGCACGTGCGTGAGGCTGCCGAGCTGCAGAGCCGCCACCAGGTTACGGCCGTTGTCACACACGACCATGCCCGGTTGGAGGCTCAGCGGCGCAAGCCAGCGGTCGGTCTGCTCTGTCAGACCCTGCAGCAGTTCGTGGGCCGTGTGCCTCTTCTCTCGTAAGCTGAGTAGTTTCAGCACGGCCTGCTGACGCTTGCCCACCGCTGTGCTGCCACGACGCGCGACACCGACTGCTGGCGACGTGCTGCTGCTGACACATCTTGATTGCGAGACAGAGGTTGCGTAGGAGGAGGAGGAGGAGGGTGGTTGAGTGGAGGAAGCATACACCGCCGCAGATACCACCACCGAGCTGGGGCCCGCAATTCTGGGGGTGGGTAGGACGTGAGCGGTCCCAGGCTCTGACTATGTCCCAGCCTCCACTAAATTCACCCAATGTGCCGTCAGGGAGATATAGTGGCCCTGCCCGCCTGTGCTTGTCCACGTGTCCGTTGTTAAGTGGACCTTGCCAGTAACCGCGTTGGTGAGGGCGCGTACAATGTTGCAGGAGACGTGGTCGTGCAGGGCTGGGACGGCACATCGGGAAAAGTAGTGGCGACTGGGAACTGAGTAGCGCGGGGCCGCCGCTGCCATCATACCTTTGAAAGCCTCCGTTTCCACAACCCTATACGGCAGCATCTCCAGGCTGATAAATTTTGGCTATGTGCACGTTTAACGCTTGAGCGTGCGGGTGCGTGGCGGCGTACTTGCGCTTGCGCTCCAACACTTGCGCTAGTGACGGCTGGACGGTGCGCTGAGAGACATTGGTGGATGGAGCCGAGCACAGCGGAGGTGAGGGTGTGGGTGCAGGCCAGGAGACGGTAGTGCCTGTGTCCTGAGAGGGGGGTAGGATCTCAGTGGCAGGTTGGGGCACAGGGGGAGAGGCAGCAGTGCAAACCGGAGGCGGTGAACGGCCTTCGTCCCACCTTGTGGGGTGCTTGGCCATCATATGTCTGCGCATGCTGGTGGTGGTGAGGCTGGTGGTGGTGGCTCCCCGGCTGATCTTGGCGCGACAAAGGTTGCACACCACTGTTCGTCGGTTGTCTGCACTCTCAGTGAAAAACTGCCAGACCTTTGAGCACCTCTGCCTCTGCAGGGTGGCATGGCGCGAGGGGGCGCTTTGGGAAACAGTTGGTGGATTATTCGGTCTGGCCCTGCCTCTACCCCTGGCCACCGCACTGCCTCTTCCAACCTGCCCTGCTGCTGCACTTGCCTCCCCCTCTGAAGACCTGTCCTCAGTAGGCGTAGCAAACCAGGTGGGGTCAGTCACCTCATCGTCCTGCTGCTCTTCCTCCGAATCCTCTGTGCGCTCCTCCCTCGGACTTACTCCAATTACTACTACCTGAGTGATAGACAACTGTGTCTTATCATCATCGTCCTCCTCACCCACTGAAAGCTCTTGAGACAGTTGCCGGAAGTCCCCAGCCTCATCCCCCGGACCCCGGGAACTTTCCAAAGGTTGGGCATCGGTCACGACAAACTCCTCCAGTGGGAGAGGATTTGGAACCATTGCTGCCCATTCTGGGCAGGGGCCCGAGAACAGTTCCTGGGAGTCTGCCTGCTCCTCAGAATGTGTCATTGTAATGGAGTGAGGAGGCTGGGAGGAAGGAGGAGCAGCAGCCAGAGGATTCAGAGTTGCAGCAGTGGACGGCGAAGAATTCTGGGTGGTCGATAGATTGCTGGATGCACTTTCTGCCATCCACGACAGGACCTGCTCACACTGCTCATTTTCTAATAAAGGTCTACCGCGTGGACCCATTAATTGTGAGATTAATCTGGGGACGCCAGAAACGTGCCTCTCTCCTTATCCCGCAGCAGTCGGCTGCGATACACCTGGATCAGGAGCTCGGCCTGTGCCCACACCCTGACTTGGGCCTCCGCGTCCTCGCCCGCGTCCACGTCCTCTAGGCCTACCCCTACCCCTCAGCATGCTGTATTACCAGTAGTGCAGAAACAGAACGCTGTAATTAAATGTGCCGCTTATTGGCCTGTGGTTGGAGGCTGACTTCCCTTACGGAACGCACAGCAGAGCCAGGAAACAATTTTGCGCACGCCTGTAGTGAGACGTAGGTGCGTATGACTGAGCTAGTGGAATTCACAGCACAGAAGCAGTCAAGTGGCCAAAGGCCAGTAGTAGGCCTTAAGTATTTTGTTTCTATTTTTTTAAAATGCTGAGCTGATACAGCAGACAGATACTGTAGGCAGCGTATAATATTATGTATACTGTTTCCCTCTGGCGGGATGACAGCGCTGATGTAACAGAGACAGCAGATCTCGGAAACAATTTTGCGCAAGCCTGCTGTAACGCTTAGCTGCGTATTAATTAGGACTACTACCCCCAGCAGATAGATACTGTAGGCAGCGTATAATATTGTGTATACTCTTTCCCTCTGGCGGGATGACGGCGATCATGTAACAGAGACAGCAGATCCAGGAAACAATTTTGCGCAAGCGTGCTGGAACGCTTAGCTGCGTATTAATTAGGACTACTACCCCCAGCAGATAGATACTGTAGGCAGCGTATAATATTATGTATACTGTTTCCCTCTGTCGGGATGACAGCGCTGAAGTAACAGACAGCAGATCCAGGAAACAATTTTGTGCAAGCCTGCTGTAACGCTTAGCTGCGTATTAATTAGGACTACTACCCCCAGCAGATAGATACTGTAGGCAGCGTATAATAGTATGTATACTCTTTCCCTCTGGCGGGATGACGGCGGTGATGTAACGGAGACAGCAGATCCAGGAAACAATTTTGCGCAAGCCTGCTGTAACGCTTAGCTGCGTATTAATTAGGACTACTACCCCCAGCAGATAGATACTGTAGGCAGCGTATAATAGTATGTATACTCTTTCCCTCTGGCGGGATGACGGCGATCATGTAACAGAGACAGCAGATCCAGGAAACAATTTTGCGCAAGCCTGCTGTAACGCTTAGCTGCGTATTAATTAGGACTACTAC
The DNA here is from genome assembly GCF_035609145.1 of Eleutherodactylus coqui. Lineage (NCBI taxonomy): Eukaryota > Metazoa > Chordata > Amphibia > Anura > Eleutherodactylidae > Eleutherodactylus > Eleutherodactylus coqui. Next base: position 287,417,172 of record NC_089840.1, on the reverse strand, counting down.
CCCCAGCAGACACGCAGTAAACTGAAGACGGTCACAGGCAGCCCAAATATAGTATTTTTCCCAAATTTTTTGGGAAAAAGCCCATTGCCTATATAGCCTGAATATCTCTTTCCCTGCCTCACCAGTACTGGCCCTATACTCTGTACAATGACTGCAGACTGCGGACGCAATGCTCTGCACGCCCCATATACAAAAAAAAAAAAATGTGCAACACTGCTAAAAGCAGCCTCAACAGTACTGCACACGGTCAGATGTGGCCCTAAGAAGGACCGTTGGGGTTCTTGAAGCCTAAAATAACTCCTAACGCTCTCCCTATAGCAGCTCCGGCACCAGCAGCACTTTCCCTGATCTCTGTCAGAATGCATCTGTGGCGAGCCGCGGGAGGGGCCGATTTATATACTTGGGTGACACCTGATCTCCCCAGCCACTCACTGCAGGGGGGTGGTATAGGGCTTGAACGTCGCAGGGGGAAGTTGTAATGCCTTCCCTGTCTTTCTATTGGCCAGAAAAGCACGCTAACGTCTCAGAGATGAAAGTGAAAGTAACTCGAACATCGTGTGGCACTCATCTCGAGTAACGAGCATCTCGAACACGCTAATACTCGAACGAGTATCAAGCTCGGACGAGTACGTTCGCTCATCTCTACTGACGAACAGTGGTCTGCAACCTGTGCCGCACCAAGATCAGCAGGGGGGCCACCACTACCAGCCTGACCACCACTAACATGTGCAGGCATATGATAGCTAAGCACCCGACGTGGTGGAACCAAGGCCATTCACCGCCTCCGGGTCACACCACTGCCTCTTCCCCTGTGTCACATGCTGGCACTGAGATGCAATCCCCCTCCCAGGATGCAGGCATGAGCACCCACCCCTTCACCTGCACGGTCCTCCACTGCCTCCACCAATGTGTCCCAGGGCAGCATGCAGCTGTCCATAACACAAGCATTAAAACGCAAGCGCAAATATGCAGCCACCCACCAGCATGGACGTTAAATGTGCATATCTCCAAACTTCTGGACCTGGAGATGCTGAAATATAGGCTGGTAGAAACTGAGGCTTTCCGCAACCCTATGGTGGTGGCCGTCCTTCGCTACTCGGTCCCCAGTCACCGCTATTTTTCCCGCAGTGCCGTCCCTGCCCTACACCAGCACGTGTCACGGAAAATCTACCGTGCCCTCACCAATGCGGTTACTGGGAAGGTTCACTTAACCACTGACACGTAGACAAGTGCTGGTGGGCAGGGACACTACATCTCCCTGACAACACACTTGGTTAACCTGATGGAGGCTTGGACTGAGTCTGACCCTGGGTCTGCTCACATGCTACCCACACCGAGGGTCCTACCTCGGTCATGGTTTCTCCGGCTTATTATGCCACCTCCTCCAACCCACCCCTTGCTTCAGTCACCTTCAGTCGGTAGCTCGAGGAGCTGCAGCACTGCCGTGGGGAAGCATCAACAGGTTGTGCTGAAACTCCTGAGCTTAGGTGACAAGAGGCACACCGCCCAAGAGCTGTTGAAAGGTTTGACGGAGCAGACAGATCTGTGGCTTTCACTGATGAACCTCCAGCCAGGCATGGTTGTATGTGACAATGGGCGTAACCTGGTGGCGGCTCTGCAGCTTGGCAGACTAACACACATGCCATGCCTGGCCCATGTGTTCAATCTGGTGGTTCAGCGCTTTCTTAAAAACTACCCCAATTTGTCTCAGGCTCAGCAAGGTGCGTCCTGTGTGCGCACATTTCAGAAAGCCCACCACAGATGCTGCCACCCTCAGGACACTGCAACAGCGCTTCCAGCTGCCAGTTTACTGACTGTTGTGCAACGTTCCCACGTGCTGGAATTCAACTTTGCACATGTTGGCCAGGGTTTGCGAGCAGCGTAGAACCATTGTTGAATACCAGCAGCAACATCCCGGTCGGAGTGGTAGTCAGTCTCCGCACTTCTTCACGGAGGAGTGGGCATGGATGTCTGACATCTGTCAGGTGTTAGGAAACTTTGAGGAGTCAACACAAATGGTGAGCGGCGATGTCGCTATTATCAGCGTAGCCATCCCGCTGCTTTGCCTGCTGAGAAGGTCGCTGCTAAGCATTAAGGCCGACGCTTTGCGGATAGAACAGGAGATTGGGGGTGACAATACGTCGCTTGATAACCAGACCACCCTCTGGTCTGTTTCTCAGCGCGTATTGGAGGAGGAGGAGGAGGAGGAGGAGGAGGAGGGGGAAGAGGGGGAAGAGACTGCTGCCCACAATGCAGAGGGTACCCATGCTACTTCCTTCACATCTGTTCAGCGTGTATGACCTGAAGAGGAGGAGGAGGAGGAGGAGGAGGAGACTGAGAGTCATCCTCCTAGTGAGGATAGCGATGTGTTGCATACTGCGACTCTGGCGCACATGGCTGACTTCATGTTAAGCTGCCTTTCATGTGACCTTCGCATTAGACGCATTCTGGCCAACACGGATTACTGGGTGTTCACCCTTCTTGACCCACGTTATAAGGAGAACCTTTCCACTCTCCTTCCCGAAGAGGAAAGGAGTACGAGAGTGATGCAATAGCACAAGGCCCTGGTGGAAAAGCTGATACTAAACTTCCCATCTGACAACGTTAGCGGTAGAGGACGTAGTTCAGTGAGCCAACTAGCAGGGGAGACTAAGGGGAAGAGGCAGCATGTTCAGAGCAGGCAGGGGAATACTCTCCAAGGCCTTTGCCAGTTTTATGGCACCCCAGCCAGTCTGTGTCACCTCTCCCCAGTCTGGGCTGAGTAGGAGGGAACAGTGTAAAGAGATGGTGAGGGAGTACAAAGCCAACTGTACCAACATCCTCCGTGATCCGTCTGCTCCATACAACTATTGGGTGTCAAAGCTGGACACATGGAAAGAACTTGAGCTGTACGCCATAGAGGTGCTGGTTTGCCCTTCCGCTAGCGTGCTATCAGAGAGGGTGTTTAGTGCTGCTGGGGGGATTATCACAGATAAGCGTACCCGCCTGTCAACTGACAGCGCCGACAGGCTTACACTTTTTAAGATGAACAAAACCTGGATTTCCCCAGACTTCTCCTCTCCACCAGTGGAAAGCAGCTTAACATAAAGTATCTTTAAGCTGGAACTGGAGAACCATGTACCCTCTATCACCCCAAAAAAGGGTTAAGTAGCTTGGTCTATCCTTCTATGATCTTTCTCCTCCTCCTAAACCAGCATGTCAACACGCTGAACAGCCAATTCTTCAGAGGGCCAAAAGGCTCTGTAAAAACTATTTTATTCGGAGGGATGCCTCCAGGCTCTGACAAAACAATTGTTCTGAGGGTCGCCTCCAGGTTCTCGCCCCCAATTTTGAAGAGATTAACCACTAGAGTTCAGCAATCGTGCTGGTTCCACCTTCATACGCCCACAGAATCCACAAATGTATCACAGCGCAGTGTCCAGCTATCTGACACCGAGACAGAATGAATTGTCCTAGTTTGACCACTGTAATTTCTTCATAGTACATGCTGTCTTTCCCTGGGGCACTGGAGAAAAAGCCCCTCAGGGAGAGACAGGGGCTGGGACAGGCGGTAGCTTGCCTGTCAGTGGACCGCCACCTGAATCCCATTAAACAAGTAAGAGCTGTCGCTCAAAAAATCTTTCAGGTTTTTACCTATACTCTTGGTAAACAAATCTTTCAAGGGTTTCACCTGCACTCTGGGTAAAAAAAATCTTTTGTTTTAGAATGGCTTGTTGAATTGTGGAGATGTGTAGAAGTACTGGCATCTGAGTCCCCTTTATCCCCACGTTTGTGGCTCATGAAATTTTGTGACGGAGGTGGCATGGGATTGGAATTATGATCATACGTTAAATTATAAGCAATTCCCAAGGGAGGAGGCAGAGGGGAGGCTGCGGTGCAGTGACTGAGTGCATCCCCGCTCCTTCTCAGCACTTTGAGAAAACTCAAAGACCACAGCTCTTTCCCATTAGCCCCGACAAGGTGTCCATCGCCTAATAGTGTGACCTGGGAGCTTCAGATACATCCATGCATGCTGCCCCTACTGTTCACTATCTATTTCTGTGGTGTTTCCATCAGTTTCTGATGTTTTCAGGCGAATCGCTGAACATCGGTCAGCTTAACAAAATGCTTGAGTCTCCCATTGACTTCAATGGGGTTCATTACTGGAAATGAGCTCTCGAGCATTACAAAAAGTTCGACTCGAGTAACAAGCACCCAAGCATTTTGGTGCTCGCTCATCTCTAGTCTGTAGTAATATTTATGGATATATCTCCCCATAAACAGGATTACACGGTACTGAAGAAGACTTCTAGTGATGGTTGTCAGGCCCCGGTGTCTGATGGATGGGAAAGACCCCTAAGCCCAATCACAGGGCCTCCACCTCACCCCCTGATACTGGAGGAGATCAATGAGCAGAAGATCCTAGAACTCACCAACAAGATGATTGAGCTGCTGACTGGAGAGGTGATGCTGCTGGGAATGCTGGGACATTATACAGTAACACTATGGCGGTATAACGTGTCTGGGTGATGACGGTATCATTGTGTTGTCAGGTTCCTTTAAGGTGTCAGGACGTCACTGTCTATTTCTCCATGGAAGAGTGGGAGTATTTAGAAGGACACAAGTATCTGTACAAGGACGTCATGATGGAGGACCACCAGCCCCTCCCACCACCATCAGGTAATAGACAGGACTAAATACCTAACAGCTTGTGAATTAGGATAAAGATCTGATCCATATTGATTCTACAGAGACCCCTGCGAGGGGGGGGGGGGATCAGCAATGTAAGGCCGATTTCACACAGCCGAGAAACTTGCCCAAGATTTGTGCATTGCGAGACACATAAATCTTGCATGCATATAGAATCATAGAATGGTAGAGATGGAAAGGACCTTCTGGGTCATCGGGTGCAACCCCCAAACTCTATGCAGCATCACTAAATAATCCAGTGGCTATCTGTTCCACTCATTGATCACCCTCACTGCCAGAAAGTGTTTGTCTAATATCTAATTTGTGCTTCATCCCATTACTTCTAGTCTTTCTTTCTACAGATGAGAATAGGGCTGATCCCTCTTTTTTGCAAGCTAAATATTACCAGGTTCTTTAACTGTACCTCATAAGACATGATTTGCAGACAGCTTACCACCTGGTAGCTCTTCCACATACCCCATTTGCCACATTCTTGAAATTGGATATGCAGCATTTATGACCACCCTTTGAGTACTCTCTGTCAGCCAGTTGTAAATCCACCCAACAGTTGCCTTGTCAATCACATATTTGGATATTTTTTTCAATAAGGATGGTATGAGATACTTTAACACACACCCCCCAAATTCCTTTTAATTTGCTTTTTGCCTATGTAGCAAGCTTCAATTCATTATTAGCTTAGGATTTTCTGACACTTGCCCTACAGTTTAGATATTCTTTAGATATTCCCTCTCTTTCCATTTGATTAACCCCCTAGTGACTGCTGCTTTGCCTTTTTACATCTGGTCTTTGTGGGCTTTAATCCTCAGGGCCATAAAAACATGCTTGCCTTTAGGATTAAACTCCTAGGGCCCGTGGACGTGACAGTTCCCTGCTGTCGGTTGACAGAGGTAGCCAACAACCTGGAGCGGTCATGGGAGACCGCGGGGAGCCCCCCCTCCCATCGTGCGATCGCTGCTATCCAATGGATAACGGCGATTGCATTAAAGTAAATATAAAGTTTAAAAAAAAGTTAAAGTTTCAGCTCCTCTTACAGATCGGCACCGTGAGGGGAGCTGAGAGAACTCACCCCTGTCCTCCGCGATGCTCCCCAGTGTTCTGGTCCTCCACAACTGATGCCGGTCTTCTGCACATGTGCGCCAGACATCATTAGGTCACATATATGCGCAGAAGGCTGAGCAGCCTGGGAAATTTAAAAACTCCCTGCTTCCGGCTAGTATGAGCAGCAGGGAGATTGTCACCAGGCACCGCGGTATGTGGTTCCAATGGATAACAGCAATCATGAAAAGTTAAAAAAAAAAAAAAAAAAGAAGTTTAAAAAAAGTTTGTTTCATCTTCCCTCAAAGATCATATCTGTAAGAGGAGATAAAAGAAAGAAATCAGAAGGCAGCCCTCCAGAGTAGGGAGGAGTATTTAAAGATGTACAAAATGTGATGGTAGAGAAAATAAATTATTATTAACTCATCCTGACGTACCCAGGTTCCCCTAGGGAATACCGATATGTCAAAGATCCAGGTAGGCAGTGAATGACTCTGTAGAGGGATCCTGGTGTATTGGGATCTCCCTTGGGGACAGGGAGCTCAGGTGAATCCAAATGGTAGTATATTGTAGTGGGTGATTCGGGGGTCACTGATCCTTACGACATTCACACTTAGGAGAGTGTCATATGGGGACTCTGAATATACATGTATATCGGATAGGGAAAGATACAATACATGAGCTACAAAAAGGCCCAGAGCTCAAATGAGCAAAAAAACTCCCAATAAGAATAGTGTAGGACTTTACAGCGGTGCTTCTGAGTGCACCCCTAGTCCAAGCCAACGTTGTGTGTATATATAGGTAGGTAGGTGGTGGAAGAACGGGGGTTCAGTACCAGTAGTGTCCTCAAAGTTGATTTATTAAAACATGCAACACGTTTCGGCTATTGACTAGCCTTTCTAGAGCATGAAAAGAACTTTAGAAATTATTTTTTCTCCTCTAAATTGCATTAAAGGGGTTGTCTCGCGAAAGCAAGTGGGGTTATACACTTCAGTATGGCCATATTAATGCACTTTGTAATATACATCGTGCATTAAATATGAGCCATACAGAAGTTATTCCACTTACCTGCTCCGTTGCTGGCGTCCTCGTCTCCATGGTTCCGTCTAAATTCGCTGGCAGCTTGCTTTTTTAGACGCGCTTGCGCAGTCCGGTCTTCTCCTTTCAGCACGAGCCGCTTCAGTGTGCTCCCCGCTACAGCTCTTCTGCGCATGCGCAGACGAGCTGTCACTGCTCGGGAGCGCGCTGGAGCGGCCATTCTGTACCTTCCTCTGTTAGAGGAAGGTGCAGAGCTGCCGAGCTGTCCGGAGAAGCCGCCCAGCTGTCCCGCCGTCCAGCTGTCCTGGTAAGTGATGGGCCGGGGGGGCTGCCGCTGCGCCGGGCTGCGCCGGGGGGGGGGGGGGGGCTGCCGCTGCGATGGGGGGGCTGTCGCTGCGAGGGGGGGGGCTGTCGCTGCGCCGGGGGAACTAGCGCTGGGCCGGGGGGGGCTGTCGCTGTGCCGGGGGGGGGGCTGTCGCTGCGCCGGGGGAACTAGCGCTGGGCCGGGGGGGGCTGTCGCTAGGCCGGGGGGGGGCTGTCGCTAGGCCGTGGGAACTAGCGCTGGGCCGTGGGAACTAGCGCTGGGCCGGGGGAACTAGCGCTGGGCCGGGGGGGGCTGTCGCTGCGCCGGGCTGCGCCGGGGGGGGGCTGCCGCTGCGATGGGGGGGCTGTCGCTGCGATGGGGGGGGCTGTCGCTGCGCCGGGGGAACTAGCGCTGGGCCGGGGGGGGGCTGTCGCTGCGCCGGGGGAACTAGCGCTGGGCCGGGGGGGGCTGTCGCTAGGCCGGGGGGGGGGCTGTCGCTAGGCTGGGGGAACTAGCGCTGGGCCGGGGGGGGCTGTCGCTGCGCCGGGGGAACTAGCGCTGGGCCGGGGGGGGGGGGGGGGGCTGTCGCTGGGCCGGGGGGGCTGCCGCTGTGATGGGGGGGGGGCTGCGCCGGTTACCTTCTGCCTGGCGGTGGGTGACTGGTCGGCCGTGTTCACTCCAGGGGTCCGGTCGGCGGCTGCGGGGCGTCTGGTTGCCATGGAGACACAGCTGGTAGCGTCTCGGGAGCGCGCACGTCGGGCTACAGCAAGCGATGCAAAAAGAGCTGGCGGCCATCTTGGGAAAAAGTTTTATAAGTTGCTGAAACGCTGGAACGGTAAGTAGAAACCAGCTAGGAAAGTCATTTACAGGGGTAATTAGTAATGTATGTTTAATTAGGGGGACTGGGCAAAAAAAAAAAAATTCACTGCTTCCTCGAGACATCTCCTTTAATTCCCGAAAAAAACAGTGGTGTCAAAATTATCCTGACCCCTCAGTAAATATATTAGGATGTGTATTTTTCAAATGGGGTCATTTGTAGGGTTATCTATCATTCTGACACCTATGAGCCTTAGCAATATTGGCTTGGTGCAGAAAAACAAAATGTTCCTTAAAATGTTAACAATTTAATAATGTTAGATTTGTATGTCTCCTAAATGGTTAAAAACTACAGATTTTCCAATGTACTTCCAAATAAAGTAAACAAACGGAAATATATATCTTATCAAAAATTTGTACAGTATGTTTGTACATATTTGAGATATTGCAGTTGAAAATGTGAAAAAATTTAAATTTTTAAAAAATGTTCCCAAATTTGACGCTCTTAATAAATATACACAAATTTTATTAGTCTATTTTTATTACCTAAATGAAGTACAACATGTGGCGAGAAAACAATGTCAGAATTACTTGGATATGCAAAACCTTTACGGAGTTATTCTATGTTAAAGTGACACATGTCAGATTTCCAAAATTTGGCTTCTTCATTAAAGCGCAAACAGGGTTCGGCACTAAGCGGCTAACATTTTTCTTTTACAACGTGTGCAAGTTCTGTTTTCATCCATCCTTCCGTCTCTTTAAATCTTTCTCTTTCATCCTTCTTTTAGTGATTGCTTTGATAATCTCATTTTGCAATATTTCCCAACCTTCTTCGACATTTCTGTCCTTAGGAACATTCAGCCATTGGATCCTTCTTACCCTCTTTCTGAGTCCATCAAAGTCTGCCTTTCTGAAATCCAACCATGAGGTCTGAGTCTTCTCAGGTCTTCCTTCTCTTGTTATCCAAAATTCAAGGATAGCATGATCACAGCCTTCCAAAGGCCCATTTAGACTGGACAAATGTCGGGCAAACGATGCCCGTCACATCTCCACACATACTAGCTCCTGTGCTGCTGCACAGCAGCTAATATTTCTGGCTCACAGCAGGTAGGCTGGAGGAGATTACTCTTCTCATTCTCCCCCGTCCCTTTTCAATGACTTACCATAGCGGCCGCTCAATATTGAACGGCTGCTATTTACACTGAACTCTCATTATTCTGCTCATCGCATGTTTATGCTGCATAAATGATGAAGTGAACGCTGATCGCTCAGTGTAAATAGCAGCTGTTCAGTGCTGAACGGCCACAATGTTAAGTCAGTGGAGAGGGCCAGGGGAGTGCAGGGAGAGAAATCTCCTCCACTGCCCCGCCCCCATGCTGGCGGCTTCTGTGAGCGAGCCAGTGATGCTAGTAGCTTCCATGCAATAGCACAGAAGAGAGTATGTACAGGGACGAGTGTTGGGCATCGTTTGCCCAACATTCGTCCAGTCTAAAAGCACCTTTATGTCCCAGCCACCTGTAAACCTTCAACCATTTCCTCCCTGTTGGTAAGAATTAAGTCCAAAATAGCAGATCCCCTTGTTTTATCTTCTACCAGCATGGAATTGCAGAGCGTATTGCACATCTCGCTGCGCAAATACACATAAAAATAGAGCAGGTCCTATTTTTTTGCGTGCGTAAAAAGTGGGAAATGAAAACTAATGGATTTGAAATCAATGGTTTCTATTTTATACTAATTGCGTGCCCAATATGCCTGTCTGAAGCCAACCAAACGTTTCACTACAAACAGTGATGACAGGCGCACCGATACATGAAATTAATAATATCAAGAGAACAACCTGGTAGCCTGACATCATGATCTACTGGTCCTTGCTCTGAGGTCTACTGTTAAACTGCAATTTGTTTTGCTGCCAGTGTTAACATTTGGATTTTATTACCTGCCTTTCAATTTGTATGGAGATTTTATATAGAAATGTTATGATATATACTTGACATTAAAGGAGCGCACCCAGAAAACATTTTATTTTTCTATGTGTCCAATTGACAAAGTGCATTTTTATGTATTTTATGTAGTTAAGAGCAGCTTTATTCCTAAGATGTCTATTCTGTTTCAGTCTCTCGGCATGCCCGTGTCACTAGCCACGTCCTACAGTGCTTGCTGCCTGGACTGAAGGCTGTTTTCTCTATTTAGGTTCATGGGAGCCACACAATGAGTCCCATAGGAATGAATAGATTAAAAGACCTCCAGTCTGCAGTAGGATTTGGCTAGTCACAATATGTAATGCTAAAAAGCTGACATAGAGTGCTACTTAATGGTTGTATTAAAAAAAATATATATATACTATGTATATATATATTTAATATAAAATCTGTTTGTTTTCTTGGCAGATAACGGCACCAGAAGTTCAGAGGGACATCTGATATCAACTGATTTTAAATTATATGTCCATGATATCCTACAAGATACATATGAAGAACCTGCCATTATCCAAGATATATCCTCAACCCTTGAGAACAAAGATCTATTATCTGATCCTTCTAAGCAGATCCTATATTTTTATTCATCACAGCAAAATAAAATTCACAGTAGCAGTGTTGAACCGCTGAGAGATCACACAAGGAAGAAGCCATTTTCATATTCTGAATGTGAAAAAGGTTTAACCATGAAATCAAATCTTGTTAGAAATCAGAGAATTTACACAGATGAGAAACTATATTCATGTTCAGAATGTGGGAAAGGTTTTAGCCAGAAATCACATCTTGTTAGACATCGGAGTACTCACACAGGGGAGAAGCCATATTTATGCTCAGAATGTGGGAAATATTTTACAGATAAATCAGTTCTTCTTAAACACAAAAGAATTCACACAGGGGAAAAAGCATATTCATGTGCTGAATGTGGTAAATGTTTTACAGATAAATCAGTTCTTCTTATACACAAAAGAACTCACACAGGGGAGAAACCATATTTATGTTTTGAATGTGGGAAATGTTTTATAAGCAAATCAGTTCTTCTTAAACACAGAAGAATTCACACAGGAGAGAAACCATATTTATGTTCAGAATGTGGTAAAGGTTTTAACCAGAAATCAAATCTTGGAAAACATCAGAGAACTCACACAGGGGAGAAACCACATTCATGTTCAGAATGTGGGAAGGGTTTTAACCAGAAATCACATCTTATAAAACATCAGAGACATCACACAGGGGAGAAACCATATTCATGTTCGGAATGTGGGAAATGTTTTACAGAGAAATCGCATCTTGTAGCACATCAGAGAATTCACACAGGGGAGAAACCATATTCATGTTCAGAATGTGGGAGAGGTTTTAACCAGAAATCACATCTTGTAACACATCAGAGAAATCACAAAGATGTGAAGTGTTTTTATGTTAAGAAAGTGGGAAATGTTTTACTTGGAAATTAGGCCTGGTTCATCATCAGCAAAATTTACACAATGGTGCATGCAGCCCCTCTCTGCTGATATACTCCGCCCCCATTCCGGCCCTCCCATTGCAAACAGTGGTGAAGGGGGGGAGCTCAGTGCACTAGCTCCTGTTTCGTCCTGCCTTCTCCCCTTGCAGAGAGCGACAGCATATATTGGCCGAGCGTGAAAACCCGACCGATATACACCCGTTTGAATAAGCACATAATCCTATTTTGAATGCAAGGAATATTTTACCAACAGATAACTCCCACTTAAATATTAAAGAACGTATGGAAGTAGCCATTTTTCTCTTTTTAACTTGTTATATTGACATTAGCCAAGAAAAAATTTAATCAAACTGTACTGTAAAGTCACATATTTAACAAGGGAAAGGGTAAGCAACGAAGATAACCAAATTATTGAGAAATATGCAATTACTAACAATGTCTGTTATCTAAAAATCAATACAATTTGATTAACATGTTTATAAATCAGCGATGTGCATAATATATTCCACATGAATATACTTAACTTTACCTCAAAACAGGTTGCTAATTGTTAATAAATGTGTATTCTTAAAGCCCATGTCCTTATGTTTGTATCTTCCTTCAAAATGTAAGTGTTCAGACATCTCAGACCCTCTGGAGGTGAAGGAGAGCTGGTGGGTATTTAGCATATAGTTAGTAAGCAGACAATTACACCGAGGATCCCAGACCTGACATTGTGGGATTTAGAAGGACACATTCTGTTTTGCAACAGATCATTTCATAGGGGATAATTGAATGAAACATTTAGAGCAGTGAAACCGGTTATGGCTCCTCCCATCCATCCACCTCATTGTTCTTGGTTGTCTACTAGGAAAGGGTTTGGAGATTACAATATGCAGATATGATATTATCACTGCTCCTCGGCAAGACGACCCAACAGTCATATCTCAGGGGTAGATTGTACCAGAGGCTGAGCGCCTCACAGAAGAACAGCAATTATTTCCGTCCAAAAGGTTGCAAATGGGAAGATGGAACAATACCTCCACAGTGCCACCTATTGGAAGGTAGCCTTCCTGCAAGTCAATGTCAGACCTTTTAACAAGCTTCGTAATAATAACTGGGAGTATAAGCCAGAATCTTCTCCAGAAAGAAAAGCTAAACCACACACAGACAGCCATTTTGTGATATTTACCCCTCATCAGTGTGCAGTAGGTTTGCTGGCTTCGCTAGTGAGAGGCCTATAGATGCAGATCAGGAAGGGTTTCTCTTAAGGAGAGCACCTAAAAAGTGGGAGGAGACTTATAAGGTCATGCATGCACCTTTGATCCATCTTCCAATTTGCATAAATTTCTCAATTAGGGCCTTACAGGAATGCTGTCTTCCAACAGGGGTCACTGTAGAGGTACTGTTCCATCTTTTCATTTGCATAAGTTTCTCAGAGGAGCATGCATGGCTTTATAAGTCTTCTCACACCTTCTAGGTACTCTCCCAAAGAGAAACTATGCTCTTCCTAACCAAAGTCCAAAAGGTTTAAATTCTGGCACAGAACCATTGTAGGTATAAAATCATCTCCCAGATGTTGGGATCTATTGGTGTTGTGATTTAGGAACACCGTTGATTCTAATAAGGCTTACAGATGTGAGTTAGCCGATAAAGGGCAGATCCCAATAAGTGTCTGTAGCACACCTCCCTGCAAGAACAAACCAGAGCAGGCAAATAAAATATACCCCGAAATGTAGTAAAATCACTGTCACTTTACTGCTTCAAAGCCCCTAATATAAAACCAACCTTTTCTCTGGAAGATACTCTTAACACCATGCGATATACAACAGATGCTACATGTGCTGTGAACCTGCTGTATACAAGGATCAGCTGGGCTCTGCAGTTCCACCATCAACTGGAAACGTTGACTGCAATCCTATACAGATCTGCTACCCTGAAGATGTACATAAAGTGGCACTACAGACAACGTATCAGTAGAAAATACCTTAAAGGGGTTGTCCCACTGTGACAAATGGATCTATATACTTCTGTATGGCCATTACAAAGTACTTTGTAATATAATGTGTGCTTTGTAAATACGCCATACAGAAGATATATAGTTACCTGATCAGGTGCCCCCCCCTAGATTTACCTGTTTGTTGTTCTTGGATACGACTATTTCAGCGGTGTCTCTGCATCTTCTAGTCGATCAGGCGTAGTAGCTCTTGCCTGCTGGTCAGGTTCTCGTAAACGCACTTGGTGCACATGCATGCACAGTCCGCTCACTCCATGGCAACGGATTCACTGTTGCCAGCTGGCTCCTGCTGAAGAAGAGTAGCTTTCCCCAGTGGACCATCCTCAGCTGATGGGTTAGCATGTATGTCACGGAGGGAGGTGCCGGGCTGTCACTGGTCCTGGTGGGGGGGTGGGGGGGGGAGATATGCCAGGCTGTCACTGGTCCTGGGGGGAGAAAGGGATGGGCAGTCACTGATCCTGTGGGGGGTGCTGCCACATTATACTTGGTAAAGGGGTGGTTGGGGAGGATCTGCTGTCATGTAACACTTGCCAGGGAGGGATTGGGTGGCGGTGCTGTCACATAACACTTGGCGGGTGGGGGGTTCTGTCACAGACTTGTTTTGAGGTGCTCTCACATAGACTTGTCGCTAGGGTTGTGCTGCCACATAGACTTGTCACTGGGGGGGGGGGGGGGTGCTGTCACATACACTTGTTGCCGGGGGTGGGGGTGCTGTCACAGAGTTGTCAATGTGGGGTGCTGTCACATAGGCTTGTCGCCATGGGGTGTTGTCACATATACATGTCGCCAGGGGTGGGGGGTTCTGTCACATACACTTGTTGCTGTGGGGTGCTGTCACATAGGCTTGCCGACATGGGGTGCTGTCACATAAGCTTGTCGTCGGGGATGAGGGTGCTGTTGCATAGACTTGTCGCCGGGGGAATGCTGTCACATAGACTTGTCGCAGGGGCTGGGGGTTCTGTCACATAGACTTATCGCCATTGGGTGGGGGTTCTGTCACATAGACTTGTCGCCATTGGGTGGGGGTTCTGTCACACAGACTTGTTGCTGGGGGTTCTGTAACATAGACTTGTCGCTGGGGGTTCTGTCACACAGACTTGTCGCTGGGGGTTCTGTCACATAGACTTGTCGCTGCGGGTTCTGTAACATAGACTTGTCGCTGCGGGTTCTGTAACATAGACTTGTCGCTGCGGGTTCTGTCACATAGACTTGTCGCTGGGGGTTCTGTCACATAGACTTGTCGCTGCGGGTTCTGTCACATAGACTTGTCGCTGCGGGTTCTGTCACATAGACTTGTCGCTGCGGGTTCTGTCACATAGACTTGTCGCTGCGGGTTCTGTCACACAGACTTGTCGCTGGGGGTTCTGTCACACAGACTTGTCGCTGGGGGTTCTGTCACACAGACTTGTCGCTGGGGGTTCTGTCACACAGACTTGTCGCTGGGGGTTCTGTCACACAGACTTGTCGCTGGGGGTTCTGTCACACAGACTTGTCGCTGGGGGTTCTGTCACACAGACTTGTCGCTGGGGGTTCTGTCACACAGACTTGTCGCTGGGGGTTCTGTCACACAGACTTGTCGCTGGGGGTTCTGTCACACAGACTTGTCGCTGGGGGTTCTGTCACACAGACTTGTCGCTGGGGGTTCTGTCACACAGACTTGTCGCTGGGGGTTCTGTCACATAGACTTGTCGCCGGGGATGGGGGTGCTGTCACATAGACTTGTCACATAGACTAGTCGCCGTGGAGTGCTGTCACATAGACTAGTCGCCGTGGGGTGCTGTCACATAGACTAGTCGCCGTGGGGTGCTGTCACATAGACTAGTCGCCGTGGGGTGCTGTCACATAGACTAGTTGCTGTGGGGTGCTGTCACATAGACTAGTCGCCATGGCATGGTGGTTCTGTCACATAGACTTGTCGCCGGGGGTGCTGTCACACAGACTTGTTGCTGGGGATGGGGGTGCTGTCACAGATTTGTCGCCGTGGGGGGTTGGTGTGGTTCTGTCCCATAGACGTGTCGCCGAGTGGGTGTGTGCTGTCACATGGGGGGGATGTGCTTGTGGCTGTGGGGTTCTGTCACATAGACTTGTCGCTGTAGGGTGGAGGTGCTATCACAATGACTTGTTGCCATGGGCTGCTGTCACATAAACTTATCGCCGGGAGTGGGGGTGCTGTCGCAAAGACTTGTTGCCGGGGATGGGGGTGCTGTGACACAGACTTGTCGCCCAGGGGAAATCTGTCACATAGACTTGTTGCGGGGGTGGTGGGTTCTGTCACATAGACTTGTCGCTGTGAACTGCTGTCACAAAGACTTGTTGCCGTGAACTGCTGTCACATAGACTTCTCGCCGTGGGTTGCTGTCACATAGATTTGTTGCTGGGGGATGCTGTTACATAGACTTGTCGCCGTGGAGAGGTTGGTGTGGTTCTGTCACATAGACTTGTCGCCGGGGATGGGGGTGCTGTCACATAGACTTGTTGCCATGGGGGGTTGGTGTGGTTCTGTCACATAGGCAAGTTGCGGGGTTTGTGTGTGCTGTCACATGGGGGTGTGTGCTTGTGGCTGTTGGGTTCTGTCACATAGACTTGTCGCTGTGGGGTGGGGGTTCTGTGACAGACTTGTTGCTGTGGGGTGCTGTCACAGACTTGTCATCTGGGGTGGGGGTGCTGTGACAGACTTGTTGCTGGGGATGGGGGTGCTGTGACATAGACTTGTCGCCCGGGGGAATGCTGTCGCATAGGCTTGTCGCGGGGTTGTGGGGTTCTGTCACATAGACTTGTTGCCGTGGGGTGCTATCATATAGACTTGTGGCTGGGAGTTCTATCACATAGACTTGTCGCCGAGGGTGAGGGTGCTGTCACATAGACTTGGCGCCAGGGGTGGGGGTGCTGTAACATAGACTTGTCGCCATGGGGTGCTGTCACATAGACTTGTCACCGTGGGGTGGGGGTTGTGACTCATAGACTTGTCGCCATGGGGTGCTGTCACATAGACTTGTCACCAGGGATGGGGGTGCTGTCACATAGACTTGTCGCCGGGGGTGCTGTCACAAAGACTTGTCGCCGTGGGAGGTTGGTGTGGTTCTGTCACATAGACTTGTCGCCATGGGTTGGGGGTTCTGACTCATAGACTTGTCGCCATGGGGTGCTGTCACAAAGACTTGTCGCCGTGGGAGGTTGGTGTGGTTCTGTCACATAGACGTGTCGCCGGGGTGTGTGTGTGTGCTGTCACATGGGGTGGTGTGCTTGTGGCTGTGGGATTCTGTCACATAGACTTGTCGCTGTGGGGTGGGGGTGCTGTGACATAGACTTGTTGCTGTGGGGTGCTGTGACATAGACTTGTCGCCCAGGGAATGCTGTCACATACTTGTCGCTAGGGTGGGGGTTCTGTCACATAGACTTGTTGCCGTGGGGTGCTGTTACAAGGACTTGTTGCCGTGGGGTGCTGTCACATAGACTTGTCACTGTGAGGTGCTATCACATAGACTTGTCGCTGGGGGATGCTGTTACATAGACTTGTCGCCATGGGGGGGTGGGGGTGGGGGGTTGGTGCGGTTCTGTCACATAGACTTGTCTCCGGGGGGGGGGGGGGGGGGGTGCTGTCACATAGACTTGTCGCCGTGGGGTGCTGTCCCATAGACTTGTTGTGGGGGGTGCTTTCACATAGACTTGTCGCCATGGGGGGGTTGGCGAGGTTCTGTCCAATAAACTTGTCACCGGGGTGTGTGTGTGCTGTCACATAGACTTGTCATAGTGGGGTGCTGTCACATAGACTTGTTGCCATGGGGTGCTGTCACAGACTTGTCACCGGGGGTTGGGGTGCTGTCACATAGACTTGTCGCCGGAGGTTGTGGGTGCTGTTACATAGACTTGTCGCTGGGGTGGGGGTGCTGTCACATAGACTTGTCAATGTGGGGTGCTGTCACATAGACTTGTTGCTGTGAAGTTCTGTCACATAGACTTGTCGCTGGGGGAAAGGGGAGGTGGTGGTGGGGGGTTGTCACAATAATTTGTCGCATGGGGTGGGAGGGGTCTGTGACAGTAATTTGTCGCGCTGGGGGCTGAGAGGGGAGCTGATACAGTAATTTCTCACACACGGTGTAATCCTGTCTGTGCATGCAGGGGAGGAGGTAAGCTGTGTCTATTGTGAATGGTGGGTCCTGTGTTATCTATGTATACATGTCACTGTACTTGTGGGGTGGAGGGGCGGGGGTTCCTGTCAGTGCACTTGTGGGGGAGCATTGTGTAGGGGGCACTGTGGAGGAAACCTGTGGGGGGACCACTGTATGTGGGCACTGTAGAGGGGGGGTGCACTGAGGGGTAGCACTGTGTGTGGGGGCACTGTGGAGGGACCACTGTGGGGGGGCTCTGTGTGGGATATCAGGTTAACTTTTAGAAAGTCTATCCCAAAGGCCAGGGAAGAAGACAGGGTGGGGTTCATTATTGCCTTTTTATGCTTCCATCTGTGCCAAATGACATCTTCAGGTGATTGTGGTGAGACTGCCTGTGCCCAAAGGGGTTTATCGTGACGGGAGAAAATGGAGGTTAATTGTGCCAGTTGGGCAGCGTATAGGACTAACTGCTGGATATAACTGGCTTTGTTAGACCAAATGAAGGACAACAGTTTGGATTATAGGTGTTAAATCGGCTTATAAATGGGCCAAATACAGAAGAGGTGTAGTATACTTGGGAGCCAAGACACTTCGATAGAGTGGATTCTACCTAGCCAGACTAAATTATAGGTTGCCCAAGTATTTAGGTCTCGCTCTAATTTCTTAATCAAGGAAAGATAATTAGGGTCATATAGGAGTTTGTGAGGTGGATACCTAGGTAGGGCAGACTCTCTGTGACCCATTGAAAATTAAAGTTTTAGAAGTTTAGGCATGGGGAGAGAAAAGATTAGACTCATAGCCAAGGATTTGGTGTCATTGACCCTGATGCCTGATACCATATATATATATATTATGGGAAACGGAGGTGAGGAAACAAATAACAGCATATCATCTGCATATAGAGGCATTTGTGCTCTTGTCTCCCTATGTGGATACCCTTAAAATTTGCATTCACTCTGAGCAAGGATGCCAACGGCTCTGTAAAAAGACTGGCAAACATATACTGAAAAAGGGGAAAACAGCCATGAGCAAATACCTCCTTACGTGTGTACATAGTGAAAAAAAAAATGTGATGGGTGTAGGCACAGCTGAAATATAAAATTCTGTACAATACAAAAAATAAGTAAGCTCAGCTCTGCCTCTCTGCCTGGTACACCATGCACATACTAACAGCTAACACAAGGTGTATCCCCAGCTATACCTGAGGAAGGGGCGTTGCCACGAAACGCGTCTTTTTATGTTGGTTTGAAAAATAAAATGGAGAGGCTTAGCTTACTTAGTTTTTGTATTGTACTGAATGCTATATTTCGGTCAGCTGCGCCTACACCCATCACATTTCTTTCTTCACTAATCCATCAGAATTGGCTTATCTGCCAGTGTGACTATCATTGGGTTGGCTGCTCCAGAACAACTAGGTCTTTTTCCATGACCCACCATCCTAACGACAGAGAAGAATCACATCTTCCACACATTTCTCTACCTATAATTTTTTCAAATTACTCATCCAGTCAGGTAGCTCCACCCTTATTTTTTGGGGTTTTTTTTCACCTTCCTACTTATGTGTGTACATGTATATTCTGGGACATGTACACTGAGCAGAGTCTTACCAGCACGTGAAGTGCAGAACTGCGGACTGGACACAAAACTTGCCGGCATGTGAACTCAGACTGAACCACGGAACTGAGGAATAAACTTTATACTTGCGGAGGCAGAAACAAATGGCTGATAAATGCTCAACATACGCACCAAGCATACCTGCGTGTACACCAGAAGGAATAGATACAATACAAGGTATTAGTTTGTATTTTGGCCAAGATACTTGAGCCCGACTTCAAGGGTCCTTGTTGTCTTGCGGTTCCTTACAGTAAGGAGACAGCAAACCTCATGAAACCTGCCTGAAATGCGGGGCGATTGTTCAGTTAGGGATGACCCCATGCTGGAATCTAGCTCGTTCTAGATGATAAAGGACCCACAGCAAGACACAGTTCACACCACACATACCGAGAGCCACAGACATGCAGGAGCATGACACTGTTCACACTGAACATCCTGAACGCTGCACAGACAGTTCATGTCCAGCCACATGCACAGGAGATTCAGAAGACTGCACAAACATGAAGGAGCGTAACACAGTTCACATTAAGCCTGCATAGACAAGCAGGAACACAAAACTGCTCACACTGTAGGAGGGAAACCAGCAGACACTGACAAAGGAGCTGGTATATATAAGCAACAGACCTATGAGATTGGCTGACTGGAGCAAACCACAGCCAGCCAGCACAATCAACGCCACCTGTGGAGCTGTGCTGCTGAAAACCTATGTAGTACAACAGATCCCAGCAGAGAGCCCTTACAGACTCAGGAGAGGTGATCAGGGGCAACCCTGCCGTGTACCCCTCTAAATTGTTATTGTGTTGAACTCAAAGCTGCGTATCCAGTTTAAAGCGAAAGGGAAGGAATAAAGAGCTTGGATTAGGGTTCTGAATTTTGTCACAATTCCCATCTACTAAAGGATAAAAAGTAAATATTGCCAGGAGACTGAATCAAAAGCCTTTCACAGGTCTAGATTGAGGAGGAGTCTTTGTCTGGCTCCCTCTCTGTCCCAGTCGGACCGCACAACCGAGATAATAACTGCCCATCTTGATCAATGGCTTGCAACCAGGGATGAATTGAACCTAATCTGAGTGAGCATACCGATCGATATAGCATGCGGAATCCGCAATTCCTATCCACTCTTGTGAGACTGGCCTAAGGTAGATCGCAACCTTTTTATCACATGGCCGGGGACCGCTCAACTCAGCCGCCGGTCACTGCGCCAGAGTCTTGGCTACTTTTGGTAGCCAGGAGATTTTAAATTTTCTGGGCCTTCCCGGGCTCCTGTGCATGCTTCCAGCATTTTGCCGGCAGGCGCATGCGAAGAAGTAGGGAAAAGTCCGTGGAGGAGGATCACGTCGGGGTAACATGATGCAGATTGCATCAGTGAGGGGAGATGAAACTTCTACTTTTATGCAATCATCAATATCCATTGGATAAAGACGATCACGTGACCAGGAACTGCATATCACAGCCCGCGTGACATCTCCAAGCTCTTGAATACCTTTGGAACTAATTGCACTTAATGAAATGATATGTACACAGCACTGCTGTATATGTACATAGCACTAACTATATATACATTACACACACGCATGGCCTTTTCCGTGGACATTAAACACACACATATGGCCCCCTCCGTGCACATTACACACACATACGGCCTCCTCCGTGGCCATTACACCCATATAGGGCCTCCTCCGTGGCCATAACACCCATATAGGGCCTCCTCCGTGGCCATTACACCCATATAGGGCCTCCTCCGTGGCCATTACACCCATATAGGGCCTCCTCCGTGGCCATTACACCCATATAGGGCCTCCTCCGTGGCCATTACACGCATATAGGGCCCCCTCCGTGGCCATTACACGCATATAGGGCCCCCTCCGTGGCCATTACACGCATATAGGGCCCCCTCCGTGGCCATTACACGCATATAGGGCCCCCTCCGTGGCCATTACACGCATATAGGGCCCCCTCCGTGGCCATTACACGCATATAGGGCCCCCTCCGTGGCCATTACACGCATATAGGGCCCCCTCCGTGGCCATTACACGCATATAGGGCCCCCTCCGTGGCCATTACACGCATATAGGGCCCCCTCCGTGGCCATTACAGGCATATAGGGCCCCCTCCGTGGCCATTACAGGCATATAGGGCCCCCTCCGTGGCCATTACACGCATATAGGGCCCCCTCCGTGGCCATTACACGCATATAGGGCCCCCTCCGTGGCCATTACACGCATATAGGGCCCCCTCCGTGGCCATTACACGCATATAGGGCCCCCTCCGTGGCCATTACACGCATATAGGGCCCCCTCCGTGGCCATTACACGCATATAGGGCCCCCTCCGTGGCCATTACACGCATATAGGGCCCCCTCCGTGGCCATTACACCCATATAGGGCCTCCTCCGTGGCCATAACACCCATATAGGGCCTCCTCCGTGGCCATAACACCCATATAGGGCCTCCTCCGTGGCCATTACGCACACATAGCATTTTTGCTTGGCCTATTTTTGGGATGACTCTAGTTTGTATAAAACCATGATCTATTCTGGTGTAAAGATTATGAGCTACAGAATAATATGTATAATCTCTATCTGAGGGGTACGAGTTCTGCCAGATGTCTACAAGGTCAAAGGACTGCAGGAGTTTAGCAAATTGGTGGGCAGGAGCTGAAGGAGGAATGAGTTTGGATTTATCCGACTACGATTTGCCAAGGAAAATATCCAGGGCTAAATTAGAACCCCCACCCATAATAATAGGGCCTTCTAAGCGAGGAAGCCACGTGGATAGTAGATTATGCAGAAATGGGAGTGGTCTTGTGTTGGGGGCATAATAATTAACCGTGTGAGTTCAGAGCCATTAAGTGTGCCTGAAACTATTAAGAACCTACTCTTAGGATCTTGGTGGATCTTTCATAGTGCGAATGATGTTATCTGGGGATCCATAACCCCACGCCTCTCTTTTTCTCCCTTGTGGAAGCCAGGTATTGAGTTGGGTAGCTGTGGTGAAAGAACGTTGGAGTAAAAGCAGGGGCAAAATGAGTCTCCTGGAGGAAAACCAGCTCAGCCCGAGTCCTATGATAGTATTCAAAAGCCTTGCGTCTTTGGATAGGAGAGTTAACCCCCAGTGTGTCCGGCCACATGTAGCAGGAGCTCCTGCTATAGACCATGGGAACTCATCATCTTGACCTGATCCTGGGGCCCCTGTAGTCCCAATAGACAGCACAAATCATCCGGTGCCTGGAGAGTTGGCGAGGGGTCTCCTGGGGCACACCCTCAGCCATTGCCGAAGCCCGAACATTACTGGTGGTCCAGCATGTGCTGGGCACTGCCATGTTTTGGAGGAAGCTGACCGGCTGGCTCCTGCAGCAGCAGGAGAGAATACTGAGGGTCCTGCTGTGCAGCAGCAGAGGTGAAGGAGATAAGGGCAGAGGGGACAAGCAGGAGAGGGAGCCGCTGCAGCGTGAATCCCCCCTGTAAAGCAAGGAGGAGTGCAGCTACCGCTGCCAAAGCCAAAAAACACAAACACAAAGGGGCTGATGAGGGAGCACACAGGGAGGCTTCAGTGAAGGGGAGTAGCAAAGCTCTGCTGCATCAGTGCTCACCTGCCAGAGCAGAGACAGACATTCAGAAGCCACAATTGACAGCTGTGGATGGCAGCAACACCAGGACTCTAAGGAATCCAGTGACTAATACGCCGCGTGAGACAAAGACACAGGACATACAGCAGCATTTCTAGAACACTGCTACTTCCAGAATTGCCAGGATCACTTATCCTCTCCTGTGGCCACCATACTGTGCACCGCCCTACAGATTCCCTGCAGGGCTGATATTGATAGGACCTGGAGTACCCTGGTATTAGTGTACCTTGACGCCACCAGAAGCTAGGAGTTTGACAGGAGGAACGCCCCTGTCACACCCCCAGGTTCCGATTGGCTCAAGACAGAAAGGTTTGTGGCAGCACTGGAGCCTTAGGCTGGCGGTTACTATAGTTCTTAGGCTAACAGTATTACCTGTAAATGCTGGCATGTTACCGCTGTAACATGCCAGCATTTAGATGTCATAATGTACGGCAAAGTATAGCAAGTGTCAGCTTAAAGGGGTTGTCCCGCAAAAGCAAATGGGGTTATACACTTCTGTATGGCCATATTAATGCACTTTGTAATATACATCGTGCATTAAATATTGGCCATACAGAAGTTATATACTTACCCCCTCCGGTGTTGGCGTCCCCGTCTCCATGGCGCCGACCAAAGCCGCCTTCTGCCTCGATTAGACGCGCTTGCGCAGTCTGCGCTCTTCTGTCCAGCTCCGGCTTGCTCGCGCCGCACAGGTCTTCTCCGCCGGTCAATTTACTGCTGTGTCACGGGCCAGCGATGCACCCATGCGGCCTATGCGTCCAGCCGCTCAGCTCTCATTTCTGTGCAGCGGCTCCCTCCCGCTGTCTGTTCCGGTGGCCGCTGACATTTTAGTTTTCTAGCGCGCCTCCCTCCCGGCCGCTGGCGCTGCTCAGTGACGCCGGCTCCCAGAAAACTATGTGATTTGCCGTTTCCCTCCCTTTTGGCAACGTCACGCAGCCTTTCCATTCTCAGGGTGGGGGTTCGCCCCTCTGCCCCCTCTCACGCCGCCGAGTAAATCGCTTGCTCCGAGGGGTTAGTCACTGAAGCGCAGTGGGGCACTGTGTGCTTCATAGCTAAATCTTTACTGGCCTTGCAGGACCTGCTGCTCTACAGCCTGTCAACCAATCAGCATTATGGGGCGTCACCCCCCTGTGAATATTGGCTCCACCAGGAAAACCTGGTGGTGTCAAGATACACTAATAGCAAGTACCCCATTACAGTTATTATAAAGTGTGACTGCTGATTGGCACAACTTTATACTCATTCTATTTCAGGGACATTTTCACCGTCTCACACACGCTCGGCTCCGCTCCTCCGTCTCACACGCGCTCGGCTCCGCTCCTCCGTCTCACGCGCGCTCGGCTCCGCTCCTCCGTCTCACGCGCGCTCGACTCCGCTCCTCCGTCTCACCCGCGCTCGGCTCCGCTCCTCCGTCTCACGCGCGCTCGGCTCCGCTCCTCCGTCTCACACGCACTCGGCTCCTCCGTCTCGCACGCGCTCGACTCCGCTCCTCCGTCTCACCCGCGCTCGGCTCCGCTCCTCCGTCTCACGCGCGCTCGGCTCCGCTCCTCCGTCTCGCGCGCGCTCGGCTCCGCTCCTCCGTCTCGCACGCGCTCGGCTCCGCTCCTCCGTCTCGCACGCGCTCGGCTCCGCTCCTCCGTCTCGCACGCGCTCGGCTCCGCTCCTCCGTCTCGCACGCGCTCGGCTCCGCTCCTCCGTCTCGCACGCGCTCGGCTCCGCTCCTCCGTCTCGCACGCGCTCGGCTCCGCTCCCCCGTCTCGCACGCGCTCGGCTCCGCTCCCCCGTCTCGCACGCGCTCGGCTCCGCTCCCCCGTCTCCCACGCGCTCGGCTCCGCTCCTCCGTCTCCCACGCGCTCGGCTCTGCTCTTCCGTCTCACACGCGCTCGGCTCCGCTCTTCCGTCTCACACGCGCTCGGCTCCGCTCTTCCGTCTCACACGCGCTCGGCTCCGCTCTTCCGTCTCACACACGCTCGGCTCCGCTCTTCCGTCTCACACACGCTCGGCTCCGCTCTTCCGTCTCACACACGCTCGGCTCCGCTCTTCCGTCTCACACACGCTCGGCTCCGCTCTTCCGTCTCACACACTCTTGGCTCCGCTCCTCCGTCTCACACACACGCTCGGCTCCGCTCTTCCGTCTCACACACGCTCGGCTCCGCTCTTCCGTCTCACACACGCTCGGCTCCGCTCTTCCGTCTCACACACTCTTGGCTCCGCTCCTCCGTCTCACCCGCGCTCGGCTCCGCTCCTCCGTCTCACGCGCGCTCGGCTCCGCTCCTCCGTCTCACACGCACTCAGCTCCTCCGTCTCGCACGCGCTCGACTCCGCTCCTCCGTCTCACCCGCGCTCGGCTCCGCTCCTCCGTCTCACCCGCGCTCGGCTCCGCTCCTCCGTCTCGCGCGCGCTCGGCTCCGCTCCTCCGTCTCGCGCGCGCTCGGCTCCGCTCCTCCGTCTCGCACGCGCTCGGCTCCGCTCCTCCGTCTCGCACGCGCTCGGCTCCGCTCCTCCGTCTCGCACGCGCTCGGCTCCGCTCCTCCGTCTCGCACGCGCTCGGCTCCGCTCCTCCGTCTCGCACGCGCTCGGCTCCGCTCCTCCGTCTCGCACGCGCTCGGCTCCGCTCCCCCGTCTCGCACGCGCTCGGCTCCGCTCCCCCGTCTCGCACGCGCTCGGCTCCGCTCCCCCGTCTCCCACGCGCTCGGCTCCGCTCCTCCGTCTCCCACGCGCTCGGCTCCGCTCTTCCGTCTCACACGCGCTCGGCTCCGCTCTTCCGTCTCACACGCGCTCGGCTCCGCTCTTCCGTCTCACACGCGCTCGGCTCCGCTCTTCCGTCTCACACACGCTCGGCTCCGCTCTTCCGTCTCACACACGCTCGGCTCCGCTCTTCCGTCTCACACACGCTCGGCTCCGCTCTTCCGTCTCACACACGCTCGGCTCCGCTCTTCCGTCTCACACACTCTTGGCTCCGCTCCTCCGTCTCACACACACGCTCGGCTCCGCTCTTCCGTCTCACACACGCTCGGCTCCGCTCTTCCGTCTCACACACGCTCGGCTCCGCTCTTCCGTCTCACACACTCTTGGCTCCGCTCCTCCGTCTCACACACACGCTTGGCTCCGCTCCTCCGTCTCACACACACGCTCGGCTCCGCTCTTCCGTCTCGCACACGCTCGGCTCCGCTCTTCCGTCTCGCACGCGCTCGGCTCCGCTCTTCCGTCTCGCACACGCTCGGCTCCGCTCTTCCGTCTCGCACACGCTCGGCTCCGCTCTTCCGTCTCGCACACGCTCGGCTCCGCTCTTCCGTCTCGCACACGCTCGGCTCCGCTCTTCCGTCTCGCACACGCTCGGCTCCGCTCTTCCGTCTCGCACACGCTCGGCTCCGCTCTTCCGTCTCGCACACGCTCGGCTCCGCTCTTCCGTCTCGCACACGCTCGGCTCCGCTCTTCCGTCTCGCACACGCTCGGCTCCGCTCTTCCGTCTCGCACACGCTCGGCTCCGCTCTTCCGTCTCGCACACGCTCGGCTCCGCTCCTCCTTCTCGCACACGCTCGGCTCCGCTCCTCCGTCTCACACACGCTCGGCTCTGCTCCTCCGTCTCACACACACTCGGCTCCGCTCCTCCGTCTCGCACACGCTCCTCCGTCTCGCACACGCTCCGCTCCTCCGTCTCGCACACGCTCCGCTCCGCTCCTCCGTCTCACACACACGCTCTTGGCTCTGCTCCTCCGTCTCACACACGCTCGGCTCCGCTCCTCCGTCTCACACACGCTCGGCTCCGCTCCTCCGTCTCACACACGCTCGGCTCCGCTCCTCCGTCTCACACACGCTCGGCTCCGCTCCTCCGTCTCACACACGCTCGGCTCCGCTCCTCCGTCTCACACACGCTCGGCTCCGCTCCTCCGTCTCACACACGCTCGGCTCCGCTCCTCCGTCTCACACACGCTCGGCTCCGCTCCTCCGTCTCACACACGCTCGGCTCCGCTCCTCCGTCTCACACACGCTCGGCTCCGCTCCTCCGTCTCACACACGCTCGGCTCCGCTCCTCCGTCTCACACACGCTCGGCTCCGCTCCTCCTTCTCACACACGCTCGGCTCCGCTCCTCCTTCTCACACACGCTCGGCTCCGCTCCTCCTTCTCACACACGCTCGGCTCCGCTCCTCCGTCTCACACACGCTCGGCTCCGCTCCTCCGTCTCACACACGCTCGGCTCCGCTCCTCCGTCTCACACACGCTCGGCTCCGCTCCACTGTCTCACACGCTCGGCTCCGCTCACCGTCTCGCACATGCTCGGCTCAGCTCCTCCGTCTCACACACAGCTCCGCTCCTGCGTCTTACACACGCTCGGCTCCGCTCCTCCGTCTCGCACGCGCTCGGCTCCGCTCCTCTGTCTCGCACACGCTCGGCTCCGCTCCTCCGTCTCGCACACACGCTCGGCTCTGCTCCATACACTCTCTGAATCCATCCTCACACAGCAGAGTCCTGCATCCACTGAGCAGATAGACCTGGTCATGTGACCCTTTGTCTCCTCCCACACACTGATCACATGATGGTGACATCATCACAGGTCCTGTAAGCACAGAACAACCCCACGGCTCCTGTCCGGCTGCAGGTGGAGGTATGTGGGGTCACCAGCACTGGGGGGCAGATTAGGCCGGTGGCACACGAACGGGTTGGATTCTGCATGCGGTAGACCCCGGGCAGATTTATCATTAACCCCTTCACAACTGTTCAGCTTCGGGCCCTCAGGGTGAAGCATTGTTTTGCCCTTTCTTCCCATCATGCTCCTGGTTTCTGACCTTTTATTATCTTCCCGTCAGTTTATTCGTTACTCGTTTGTTTTGTATTTTCTGATGGGACACTTTTGGGTCTTTATAATTAATGAATAACTTTGTTACTTTTTTTAGTGTAAAATGGCATAAAACAGTTTTCTTTGTGTGTTTTATGTTTATATTGTTCGCTGTGCGGCATAAGAAGCCTTTCCATCTGTTTGCGCCTTTTTTATGGGATTATAGAAGGTAAAGTGCTTTTATTCGGGGCGATTCTCGCCTGGATTCTCCCTGGAAACAGCGAATGTGACCCATAATCCTCTGTGCGTCCGCAGAGCAAGGAGTCGCTGACCTGTCGGACTCAGAACATCGTCAGTCTAAACGAGTCGAGAGAACCTCTCCACATAGAAATCTGTTTATCTATAATGAGTGGGCCCGGACCCCGAGGTGTGGAGATAATCAGACATGGCCGCTGCCTTCATTATTACAGCTTCATCAGAGATTAAATAACTCATCAGTAACCATAAAGACCTGTAAACCTCTATACAGAGTCCGGCCGGAGACTCCAACTCCCACGCACTTCAAAGAAAAGTCCATTCAACCAGTGAATGACTTCACCCCAAGCTTTAGGCCGCCTGCACACGGGCGGAAATCCCGCGGCGGTATTTCCCGCGGGATTTCCGCCACTGAAAGTTTGCATAGGAGTGCATTACAATACGCACTCCTATGCAGACGGCCGCGGTTTGGCCGCACGAAATCTCACGCGGCAAACAAACCGCGGCATGTCCTATTTTTGTGCGGGGCACGCACTCACCCGGCTCCTGTCTGCACATGCGCCGGCTGCGCGGCAGCCGGCACATGAAAGAGCCGGGGCCGCCAGGCGTGGGTGAGTACGCGCTCGTCCCTGCAGACTCTCGCGTCGGGTCCCGCGGCGAGAATTCTCGCTGCCGGATCCGACCCGCTTGTCTGCAGGCGGCCTAAGGGTGCCTGCACACGAACGGAATTTCTAGCGCGTTATTTTATGCACATTGTCCGCCCCAGACCGCAGCCAATATACTCCTATGAGGATCCGCAGTTGTCCCCAGACGGACGGATTTGTATCGCGTTTTTTCACGCGCTTGAAAAAATCTGCGACCTGTTCTAATTTGGGTCGGATTCTGCGCGTGAAGCCTCCAATACAAGTGAATGGGTGCGTTTTTTCACGCAGTACATCCGCAGTGCAGCTGCGGATGGAGTCACTGGTTGCTATGACTACAGGAAGTAGGCATGGTAGGAGGCGTCCCAACACACAGCAGAGCTTCACAGGCAAATTTCAGCAGCAGCACTGCCCTTCCAGTCACCTCATCCACCAGAGAGCAGCCAGCAGACACCAGCCTGCCACAAGCCACCAGTCATCAGCCACCAGCCTGCAGCCACCAGGCGTAACGAATAATGATCGACATGGGCAAACTTGTCGCAATGATGCAGGACTTCCCCAGCATATGGGACAGTAACTCCCCAGAGTACCTCGACAAGAATAGAAAAGAACAATCCTGGCTTCAACTCTCCGCTCAGGTTTATGGGGATGCCTGGACGAACGCAATAGAAGCGGAAAAGAAGAACTTGCATGAGTATTATTCGCTATTGCGTCAAATGTACTTTTGTTTTTCATTTTAACCCCTTAGTGGCCAAGCAGTTTTACTTTTGTTTTTATTGTGCTTTTTTCCATCCCCACTTTTAACCCCTTAGTGACGGAGCTTTTTTGCTTTTTTCCTTTTTTTCCCCCTACTCCCTAAAAAATCGTAGTTCCTTTATTTATCCATCGACGTCGCTGTATAAGGGCTTGTTTTTTGCGGGATGAGTTGTATTTTTCAATGGCACTATTTATTGTACCATATAATGTACTGAAAAACCTTTAAAAAATTGTAATCGGAGAGAAAAAAAAAGACTTTCCACCATCTTTCGGTCGTCCTGTTTCTGCAGCGCGCAAAGTGCAACAAAAACGACCTGATATTTTTATTCTATGGGTCAGTACGATTACTACGATAACAAAGATCTGGTACCGTGTTAGCCAGTAGAGCAAAATGTGATTGTTCTCAGCAAGAGAAACGACGTAATCTTGTAGATATGATACCTTTTAATGGCTAACAAAAATACATGATGTAATAATAGCGAGCTTTCGTACCAACGCAGGGTACTTCTTCCGGCTTAAATGGATTGGATCTGAAGAGGCATGCATATTTATACACACTTATAACATACATACTTATGACAAGGCACAGATATGGATGTGATTGGTTCGCACTTAAAAGGAATTCTGCAAACCAGAAAACAAACTTTTTTTGTCTAGGCACTGATAGCGGAGTGAAAGTTTTATGGTCTCTAAATTACTGTTGGAGGGGGGGGAAAAGGTCAACAGGCTCGAATTGTTATAAGAGATACACAAACATTTTTAGCTAAATACTGATAAGGGAGTGAAAGTTTATGGTCCCTTAATTACTGTTGATGGGGGTCTTATCTGTGCAATCAAGTCTCACACTTCCCATTCACGCATAAATCCTGGGGAATAATTTAACCCAGTATTCAGCGTGTCAAAGGTTGTTATCAATTTATACTCCCAAATTCTTCTGTGGTTTTGTGACTTGAAACCACCCTTCAATATCAAAACTCTCATATCTCCTATGTCATGTCCATGGTTAGAGAAGTGTTCGGCCACAGGTAATTCTCTTCTTCTGTGTTCAATCGTGTGGCGATGAGATCTCATCCTGGCTTTGAGTTTCTGTCCTGTTTCTCCAACATAAAGACCCCCAACAGGACATTTACTGCACATGATCAGGTACACAACATTGGACGAGGAACATGTGAATGTCCCCTGGATCTTATAGTCCTGCTGTGTGTTGGGGATCCGTATCCTGTCCGCAGTCAGTACATGTGAGCAGGTCTTACAGCTCCTTACATTACAGGGATAAGTTCCTTTTTGTGTGTCAGAGGGTAATGCACTCCTGATTATAAAGTTCCTCAAGTTAGGAGGTTGCCTGTAACACAGAAGCGGAGGGTCCAGGAATATGGTTTTCAGACGGTCATCCTTGTGCAGGGTATGGTGGAGTTTTCTTGCGGTTTTCCTTAGTACCTCTAGTTGCGGATTGTAGGTCACTACTAGAGGCACACGATTGTTTCTTTCCTTCTCCTTGTATTGGAGTAGTTGACTTCTGGGTATCCTGGTGGCTCTGGTGATTTGGTCATCAATTGAGGTGGGATGGTAGCCCTGATTTATAAATGTTCTTTTAAGATGGTACAAATGTTCCTCTCTGTCTGTTGGGTTGGAGCAGATCCGGTTGTATCTGATGGCCTGGCTGTAGACAATGGACTTTTTGATGTGTTTAGGATGGAAACTGTCCCATCTGAGGTATGTGGGCCGATCAATCGGTTTTCGGTACAGGGATGTCTGTATTGAGTTATTTGAAATCTTTATGGTGGTGTCCAAAAAGTTGATTTCTGTATGCGAGTAGTTTAATGTCAGGTTTATGGTGGGGTGGAATGCATTGAATCTTTCATGGAATTTTATTAATTCTTGTTCAGTGTTGGTCCAGATGATCATGATGTCATCAATGTAGCGGAAGTAGGCCAATGGTTTGCTGGGGCAAGAGGCCAGAAAGTCACTCTCCAGTTTTGCCATAAAAAGGTTGGCATATTGCGGTGCCATTTTACTGCCCATGGCAGTCCCTGTGAGTTGCAGGAATTTCTCTTTGCCAAAGGAGAAATAATTGTGTGTGAGAATGAATCTTGTGAGTTGTAGCACTGCATCAGAGGCGACCCCATTGGCCTCAAGGTGCGCCTGGCAGGCAGTCAGTCCATCCTCGTGTGGGATGTTGGAATATAAGGATTCCACATCCATAGTGGCCAGGATGGTGCCATTGGGGAGGGGACCTACGGTTGACAGTTTGTTCAGTAGGTCCGTGGTGTCTTGCAGGTAGCTGGTTGTGTTTCTCACCAGTGGTTTGAGGATGCCTTCCACCCATACAACTACTCGCATACAGAAATCAACTTTTTGGACACCACCATAAAGATTTCAAATAACTCAATACAGACATCCCTGTACCGAAAACCGATTGATCGGCCCACATACCTCAGATGGGACAGTTTCCATCCTAAACACATCAAAAAGTCCATTGTCTACAGCCAGGCCATCAGATACAACCGGATCTGCTCCAACCCAACAGACAGAGAGGAACATTTGTACCATCTTAAAAGAACATTTATAAATCAGGGCTACCATCCCACCTCAATTGATGACCAAATCACCAGAGCCACCAGGATACCCAGAAGTCAACTACTCCAATACAAGGAGAAGGAAAGAAACAATCGTGTGCCTCTAGTAGTGACCTACAATCCGCAACTAGAGGTACTAAGGAAAACCGCAAGAAAACTCCACCATACCCTGCACAAGGATGACCGTCTGAAAACCATATTCCCGGACCCTCCGCTTCTGTGTTACAGGCAACCTCCTAACTTGAGGAACTTTATAATCAGGAGTGCATTACCCTCTGACACACAAAAAGGAACTTATCCCTGTAATGTAAGGAGCTGTAAGACCTGCTCACATGTACTGACTGCGGACAGGATACGGATCCCCAACACACAGCAGGACTATAAGATCCAGGGGACATTCACATGTTCCTCGTCCAATGTTGTGTACCTGATCATGTGCAGTAAATGTCCTGTTGGGGGTCTTTATGTTGGAGAAACAGGACAGAAACTCAAAGCCAGGATGAGATCTCATCGCCACACGATTGAACACAGAAGAAGAGAATTACCTGTGGCCGAACACTTCTCTAACCATGGACATGACATAGGAGATAT
Organism: Eleutherodactylus coqui; assembly: GCF_035609145.1. NCBI lineage: Eukaryota > Metazoa > Chordata > Amphibia > Anura > Eleutherodactylidae > Eleutherodactylus > Eleutherodactylus coqui. The sequence continues at coordinate 287,384,912 of NC_089840.1, read as the reverse complement.
GAGAGTTTTGATATTGAAGGGTGGTTTCAAGTCACAAAACCACAGAAGAATTTGGGAGTATAAATTGATAACAACCTTTGACACGCTGAATACTGGGTTAAATTATTCCCCAGGATTTATGCGTGAATGGGAAGTGTGAGACTTGATTGCACAGATAAGACCCCCATCAACAGTAATTCAGTGACCATAAACTTTCACTCGCTTATCAGTATTTAGCTAAAAATGTTTGTGTATCTCTTATAACAATTCGAGCCTGTTGACCTTTTCCCCCCCTCCAACAGTAATTTAGAGACCATAAAACTTTCACTCCGCTATCAGTGCCTAGACAAAAAAAGTTTGTTTTCTGGTTTGCAGAATTCCTTTTAAGTGCGAACCAATCACATCCATATCTGTGCCTTGTCATAAGTATGTATGTTATAAGTGTGTATAAATATGCATGCCTCTTCAGATCCAATCCATTTAAGCCGGAAGAAGTACCCTGCGTTGGTACGAAAGCTCGCTATTATTACATCATGTATTTTTGTTAGCCATTAAAAGGTATCATATCTACAAGATTACTACGATACCACACTTATATAGTATTTTTTTTGTTGTAGTACTTGTATATTTTTTTATAAGATATTTAATTTTTTAAAATTATTTTCTGTGTCCATTTTCTGCGCACAACAACTTTTTTATTTCTTTGGCGACATCGTTGTGCGTGGGCTCATTTTGTGCGGTATGTCCTGACGTTTCTGTTGGTACCATTTTCGCATATAGTTGACTTTTTGATCACCTTTTATTACATTATTTCTCGGAAATAGGTTGACCGAAAAAGTGCATTTCGGGCGTAGTTTCTTTATTTTTTTTCCCACATTCACCGTGCAGGGTAAATCATACATTACTTTGATAGATCAGACTATTACGGATACAGCGATACCAAAACGGTCACACTGCAGGACGGACGACTCTCCGCAACGCTGGCAGAAAAGAGCACATGACCGGCTCCATTGCCGGACTTGTGTTCTTTCCTCCAGCTCTGTGGAAAGACGTCCATCCTGCATTGCGGCCGTCTTATGCAGGAAGACGGGTGCATCAGCCGCCAGGATGCACCCAAGTTACTAAGGCCTCCCTGTTTGTTTTTTGCGGGAACAGTTGTATTTTCCACTGGTGCCACTGAAGCGGCATTTATTGGGTTAATAGCCTTGTTCAGCAATGTGTAGAGGGAGATAGGTAGTATTTCTTGCCAATGCAGGATGTAAGAACGCAAAATCTGTAGTAATGAATTCCTCTTGTGAATTTTTTTGCAGTGACTGAAATAAAGACCCGCTGGAGAAGCGCCCGGGATCAATTCCGCAAGAAATATACAGCAGTCCCTCCCAGTGGGTCCTCTGGTAAAAGGAAGAGGCCATAACTGTGGTACCAGCAAATGCTGTACCTAGGACCAACAATGGGGACTCGAGGGTATGTTTCTCTTTGCAGTACTTATTTTACAGGGGAGTACTATTAGGGACCTATCAGCATAGGTCCCTAATATAGATGAGCGAGCACCAAAATGCTCGTGTGCTCGTTACTGGAGGCGAGCTTTTTCTAATGCTCGAGAGCTCGTTTCGAGTAACGTACTCTATTGAAGTCGATGGGAGATCCCACCATTTTTCAGGGTGACCGATACTTGGTAGCTGCCTGACTTCTTTTCAAGGGAGCTGCTGCGGCTTCATTGAAAACAATAGTCTGCCGTCACGCCTGAAATGCTTTTCAGGGATGGGCTTAAAATATTAGCCCTTTCCTGATAAACAAACAAAAGTGTTGAAAAAAAAACCATACTCGCCTCCTCTCGACAGCCATGGCTCAACCGCGTATTCTACTGGCTGTCCCTGGCTCTGTAGATCTCAAATTTAAAAACCCCGTTTGCTGATAGTTCAGAACTACAGAGGCGGGGACAGCGGCAGAAGTCGTTGCTGAGCCACCGCAGCTGAAGGGAGGTGAGTATTTATTTATTAATTTTTTTTCCAATGGGTTTTCAGGGTAGGGCTTCATAAGCCCTTCCCTGAAAAGCCATTGATGGGTGCCGGGATTCAGCGTTTACTTCTGCCGCTGTCCGTGGCTCTGTAGATGTCAGCTAGCAGCATGCAGCGATTTTAAATTATTATATTTTTCAAAGCTCAAAGGTCAGGAAAACACTGATATCAGTTCATTGAGTTGCCCTGTCTCTCTAGCCAACCCTCCAGGATGTGTCTCAATTATTTCAGCAGACTCTCTGGCACCGCTTGTCTTCTACATCCTGATCTGATGTATTCTGCACAGAGAGCTTTGAATCCCTGACTAGGCTGATAATCGTCTCTAGCAAGCTGAAAGAGCCTTATCAGTGAATTACAGTGTGATACATCTGCTGCTATTATTTGGAAATCAATATAGGTGAATTCAGCAGCACTCACCACAATCCAATAGGGGGGGGGGGGGGTTCTGAGGCATAGACTGCACACCTGAACTGGGATTGAATCCAAATCCCAACAGATATGTAGTCCAATGAAATAAAGATCAGACAGCAGGTTTTAGGCGCAGAAAGAGATTTTATGCTTCCGTAGGAATGGTGGATGGAAATCACTTCATCACACGGAAAGGCGACGTTTCAACCATATGGTCGATATTACTCAAGCTTGACCAAGACCTGATGATATGGTCGAAACGTCGCCTCTCCGTGTGATGAAGTGATTTCCATCCACCATTCCTACGGAAGCATAAAATCTCTTTCTGCACCTGAAACCTGCTGCCTGATCTTTATTTCATTGGATGCTATTGTTTGAGCTGTATCCCGATCCCTGACAACATTCTGAGTGAAGAACAGAGGCACAGAGCGATCCTCTATATAACATCCGGGTGCTAGAACGTGGGAACATCTTTATGCAGAAGACAATCTCTGACGCTTTTCTTCTGCATCCTACACTCCGAGCACTCGGCTGTATAACATCCGTGCGCTACAGAAGACAAGTCGCGACACCCCGCTTGTCTTATGCATCCTTCACTGTCACCGTGAGGTGATCGCTATTCTTAAGCGATCATCTAGTGCTGTAAATGACACAAGGATTAACACTCAATACTTCCTTGAGTGACATCTTTTGACTAATAATCTGTGTCTAAACAGGCCTTTACCAACTGTTATAAACCAAGCTAACAAAAAATTTTAAATCTTTTTTTATAGCTCAAGTGACAATCTGGACACACTGACAGAGCCTGAACAGGAAACGGCTGGCACTGTGGTAGCATCGCTACCGCTGGATGAGGCTGTTCCTTCGACGAGCACTGCTACAGCGCTAACTTCCGAGATTCCGACATCGGCAGTTATAACAGCACGGAGACAGGCGAGAAGCGATGCACTGTCAACCCTACAGATACAGGTGGACATGCAACGGGAGGTCCTGAGCACACTGCAGCGACAGCACGATGCTCGCGACACATGTGATAGCTTTGGCCAGCACGTGGCATCTCTGATGCGCACGGTGCCTATTGAACAGCATTTGCAAGCTCAGGGGCTTATACTGTTCATCTTGGACAGGGCGAAAACACCCGCCAGCCTTGCTGAGCTTGAGGCATGGGTGGATGTATACAGGCACCGCCTCATACAGGGTGCACAAACACCACCACCGCCACCGCAAACTTTGCAACCACCTCGCCACTATCAGTTTAGCGGTCCATATATGGATGCGCTTAAATACAGCATATGGAACTGTCTCCCAACAGTATGCCCCAGCAGCGCCACTACAGCTGCATGCTTGGCATCACTTTAGTCACCAAGCGGGCACCACTGAGCGTGGGTCAGAGCAAGGCAATACCCAGAGGGAAGAAGGTGTTCCCCGGTTTCAACATCTCTAATTGTGTTGGTTAAAATTAGTGCCTCATTTCAGCACTGTTTTGCATGTGTTTTTATTTAAAAAAAAAAAGTTTTTGCACTCTCTTAAAATTGTTATATTCAAAAACGTTTTGCACTATTTCGTATAAATGGTCCATTGTAAATATGTAAGACAAAAGAAATGTTTTGCACAATGTCTTTATTTTTACACTTATATAAATCTTCATTTGCTTTCATTTTCTTGTCTGTGTCTTTATTTTTGCAGTACACAATGCCATTATCTATATGGGCGGACGAGTGTCGGGATCGTTTGCCCAGCTTTTGTCCGGGGCAAAGGCCCGTTTACACACAATGATTATCACTCAAAATTTACTCAAAAGCAATCTTTTGAGCAATAAACGTTATGTTTTAATGCCCATTTGCACACAACGATTATCACTCAAAATTCGCTCACAAGTTGTCTGTTGAGTGATAATCATTGTGTCAAACTAACTGCACTAACATCGTGCAGGTTTCGTTAAGCCGTTGCTGATCGTTCTCTATCAGCGTGGTGACGATGAGCCTCATCAGGGAATCACAGCGGAAAACAGCTGATACTATTGTTTCAGCTGTATCCCGCTCCATGATGCCAGGGGGGGTATGAAGAACACAGCAGTTCAGCTCGGTTCTCCATACCTGGCACGGAGCACACGGTTAAAACTAGGGATTTAGGAAATCATAAATGAAAAAATAAAATTGGTGATGCCGTTATTTAAAAAAACCCAAAAAAAACAGAGCCGTGGTACCAAAAATATACCGGCACAGAAATTACACTCGATACAATGAAAATGGACTGGTGAGAAAAAAAAAGGGGTAATGAGGTATTGGTTGATAATATGGGCAGAAGTAACAGACAGTTGTCCGCTAGTTTTACCCGTATTATGTAAGCTCGCAATCCACGTCAAGGATCCTCATTCTCTTGCGAGTCCCTAACTAAAAAAGAAAAAAAAAAAACTAACAAAAAAATTTGGCAGCCGGGAAAAAAATCAAAAACGCGGTTTAGAAAGTCAGGAAACTCAGCCTTCATGGATAGAGGCCAGCTGCCACGGCACTTCTCCCTGCGGCGTCAGGAAGTAGTCCGCGAAGCTGTCTCTAACCTGAATTCCTGAGGATGCCTGCCTATTCGCTTGGTTCTCATCTATGTCAGCAACTTGTGAAGTTGTTGGCATTTGATCATCCGCAAACGTCCAACCCGCATCATTGATCCGGCAAAAATTGTGCAGAACCACAGCGGCTTTCACTAGCGAGCACGCGCTTTCGGGTTCCATCTGAATAGTGCCCAGGAACACTCGCCATTTACTGGTGAGGATTCCGAACGCACATTCGACGAAACGCCGAGCACGCGTGAGTCGATAGTTAAAGACTCTCCTTCTGGTGTCCAACCCTCTGCGGGGAAATGGGCGCAGAACATGGGTTGACAGGCCAAACGCCTCATCCGCGACAATTACGAATGGGGCTGTAGGACCTGAAGAACCAGGAAGCAACCGTGGCCCTGGCAGAGCCAGCTGCTTGGAAAGAAGCTGCTGGAAAATTCTGGAAGTCCTGAAGAAGCGTGCATCCGCAGTACTTCCATAGGCCCCGATATCAACCAGTACAAATCTGTCATCGCTGTCGGCTACTGCCAACAGGACTACAGAACAGTACTGTTTGTAGTTAAAATATCGGGACCCTGAGCCCGGCGGATTCTTTATACGGATGTGCTTACCATCCAGGGCCCCAATGCAGTTTGGGAACTGCGCTGATGTTTCAAATCCGGCAGCTATATTTTGCCATTCCTCTGTGGAAGGAGGAGACATGACGGACCGCCTCAGCCGCACCCAAAGAAGGTAGCAGGTCCTCCTGATGATTCCACTGATGGTGCTTTGCCCTAACAGGAACTCAAAGTGCAATGATGCAAACGAGTTCCCGGTGGCAAGGAATCTGAAACGACAAAAAAAACAAACACAATTTTTGGTCACATTCTAAACGATCAAAAGGGAGAAGCTATGAAGGAAATAAATGCAGGGAAAAGACAAAATTATTCATTCCCTATGGGAAACCAATTTAAGGGAAAAGTGAATTTGGGAACAAACAGTTACAATACGCATTCAGAAAGAATGAAAGAAAAAGCAAAACAGAACAAAGGATCAAGTTACATGCACACACTCATTAGACTTCGCCTAGAGGAAAAGCATTAAATGTAAAAAGAGGAACAAGAATAATAGAAAGATATACATATGTTTGGACAATTGCGGAAACATCTACAATAGTCAAGGGATATAAAAAAGCTTAAACTTACCGCAGGGTGATCAGCAGGCGTTCTTCAGGTGAAATACTCTTCCTCATATTGGTGTTTTGGAAGCTCAAGCCAGACCGCAACTGCTCCAACAATTTATCAAATGCTTCCACGGACATGCGGGTGAAGGAAGCAAACTTCTCCGGGTGTGTACGAAGATCAGTATAGAGGGCTTGGAAGTGCCCCTTTTCATATCGTTGTGACACTAAAGGGTGCACCCAGTACCTCCTTTTTTTCCTGGGGGGCTCTTCCTCCTCCGTTACCGCAGTACGTCTGAAAAAAGTTACATGGATCAACCATGCCCACAAAGACATCTGCTCACCGGGTGAAAGCATGTTGCCAGAATAATTCAACGCTGCTCTCCCAAGCAAGATGGACAAAACGGAGACTGGGTGTTGGTTTTTAAGCTGTTTTCCAAGGAATGGGCAGTTCTCTAGGGGTTGGGTTTACAATAAGGGGCGTCTGCTGGTTTTTCTGCGCGTTTTTTCCGCAACACATCCGCGTATATCCGCGCGTGATTTTCCACGCATCCGCACCTATCCGCAAGCACATTTAGGTACCATACGCGCGTGAAAATCCGCTAGCGGAATCCGGAACGCTCGTGTGCAGGTGGCCTAAGGCTGCCTGTCCACAGGTGAGTTTTAATTGCGTTCCCTGCGCCGATAATCCGGAGAACGCAGTGAAAGCTCTCCATAGCGTTGCTATGGAGACCGCTTCCCCCCTGTCCACGAGCAGAGAATCATTGCAATTCTCCGCTCGTGGACGGCAAATTGCAGCATGCTGTGATTTACCGCAATTCTCCGCGGTCAGCCTATCTGTCAGGTAGGCTGATCATCGGAGATCCATCTGCCGGCTCCTACTCGCCTTGATCAGGTCATGACTTCAGCTCAGCATCTCCTCATGGAACCCCCCGATGCCCAACCCCCTACCATCCCACCACATTCTGGAAGTCAGCTGAATGACGGTATACGTTCCACAGTACCCAGGCATGTCCACTCAAGCATAGCCCCTCTGAACCATCATCGCCCGACTCCTCGCTGTACATTAGTGGTTCAGCTGCAGAAGACCTTTTTTAATAGTGGTGAAAAGGCCAGGAATGATAGACCGTGCTATGCAATGCCCCCTCATACAGCTCTAAAACCCCTTTCCAAAAAGGTTGGATGAGTGGGCAGTCCCACCAGATATGCAGCATGGTACCAAGCTCTGACCCACACCTCCAACACTCCTCTGGAACTGAGGGAAATATGCGGTGAATCAGATCAGGGCATCTGTACCTCCTGGAGAGGAGCTTGAAATTGTTCTCCTGTGCCACACAGGCCAAAAGTAATTTGTGTGTGAATGTGAAAGCCCTCTCCCAATCAGAGTCTTGCAAGTCCAAGGCCAGATCCCTCTCCCAACCCCCGACATACCGTGTAAGCCTCTCCGGAATGATTCTATAGATCTTAGAGAACCAGGGGAATGGCTCGCAAAAACCATTCCTCAATGGGTTCAGGGGGGTTCCTGAAGTGGTACAACGCTAAACGGGTCCTCCAGAATGAAAACAGCTGGAGATACTCCATCCACAGTAGTCTCTGTCCTGGGCGTGACGCCTGCAGCTCATTAAATGATGGGAAACCCCCGGAACCCACAATCTGGCAGCACCGCGTGTCGTCCTCCTCTTTCCAGCTGAGGAAACTAAATCTTTCCTGCCCTTGGGGGAACGTGGGGTTATGGAATATGTGGGTCAATGCTCCCCTGCTAACCGCAACGTCACCTCTAGCAGTCAGTCTGTCCAACGCGTCCAAGCAGTTCAGAGTCAGTGAAGTATGCAGCAAAGCTGTGGGTCTATCCTCCACAGAGATCCATGGCAATAATCGCACGTGGGGTCAGATCAAGACTGTGTCCAATCCCACCCACTGCTTCGAGGCTGCATGATGATGCCAGTCTGCCAGTCTGGTGAGGACAGTGGCCGAGTAGTAGATTTTCAGGTCTGGGAGACCCACTCTCCCCCCTGGGTTTTGTGCATGACTTGGTCCAGTAACTAATACGGCTACTCCTCCCTCCCCACACAAATCTACGAAACACCTGTTGAATCTGCTTAACCCCTTAACGACCAGCCCATTGCCTTTTTACGTCCTCCCGAAGTGGGCTTTATTCTCTGAGGACGTAAAAACATGCGTCCTGCAGAGAATAAAGCCCCTCGGGCTGTGGACGTGACAGCTCCATGCTGTCGGTGTCCGCAGGTAGCCGACAGCATGGAGCTGTCATCCCAGGCTGCGGGGACCCCCCCCCCCCGCATTGCGATCGGCGCTATGCAATGGATAGCGCCGATCGCAAAAAAGTAAATAAAAGTACATCGGAACGGATCCATCGGAGCAGCTGAAAATACTCACCCAGGTCCGGCACACTGCTCCCCGCTCTCCTGCCGCTCCGGGGCCCGAAGCCGGTCTTCTGCGCATGCGCGCCAGGCGGCATTACGTCAGCCGCATGCGCAGAAGGCCCGGCGGCGCGGGAGATTTAAAATCTCCTGGCTCCCGGCTCCTGTAGGTAGCCGGGAGGCAGGAGATGTCAGCGGGGACTGCGGTGAGCGGTCCCCGGTACCGCGATCGCCGTTATCCAATGGATAGCGGCGATCGCGAAAAAGTAAAAAGAAAGTTTAAAAAAAGTCAGTTTCACCTCCCCTCATGGATCGGATCCATGAGGGGAGGTGAAAATACTCACCCCCAGTCCTCAGCGGTGTCCCGATGTCCCGGGACCCGAATCCCCGTCTGCGCATGCGCGCCCGATGTCAATGTGCACAGAGGGGCTCGAGCCCCGGGAAATTTGAAATCCCTCTGCTCTTGGCTGCCATGTGTAGCTAGGAGCAGAGAGATTATACCGGGGACATGATCACTGTCATCCAATGGATGACAGTGATCATGTAAAGTAAAAAAAAAAGTGTAAAAAAGTAAAAAAAAAAAAAAGGTAAACAAAGTTTTAAAAAGTTAAAAAAAAAGTTTAAGAAGCATACGTTTCATCTCCCTCACGGATCATATCCGTGCGGGAGGATGAAATGACGTACCTAAGGCCCCCGGATTTATCCGCGGACCTTACCACAGTTTCTGCGCACGCGCCCGTCGCCAAAATGGCAGACGCATGCGCAAAAGCTGTGGATTGCCAGGATAATTTAAATTCTCCCTGCTCCTGGCTACAAAAAGCCAAGAGCATGGAGATTTCACGGGGGGCCGCGGTGAGTGGTTCCTGATCCCGTGTTCGCCATTATCCAATAATGGCGATCATGTAAAAGTTAAAAAAAAAATTTGAAGCTTCATCTCCCCTCACCGATCCGATTGGTGAGCGGAGATGAAACTTTTTACCGGAGGCCTGCATATTTGAACTCCGACGCGATCCTCCTCCGTGGACCTTCCCGAATTCTGCACATGCGACCGCCGGCAAAACACCGGACACATGCGCAGGAGTCGGGGAGCCCAGGAAACTTAAAATCTCCTTGCTCCCAGCGACCAACAGTCGCCGAGAGCCTGGAGCAGTGACGGGTGGCCTCGTTGAGCGTTCCCCAGTCACGTGATAAAAAGGTAGCGATCTACCTTAGGCCGGTCTCACATGACCGGATAGGAATTACGGATTCCGCGTGCGTCTGATCCGCGGTAATACGCGGATCAATCGCATTGGATTACACAATTCCGCTCACATTAGCGGGTTGGAATTGTGTAATCCACTCGCAGAAAAGAGAACGCAGTAGGTTCTATTTTACCGCGGATATCCGCAACATAGAGCCCATTGTGCTCCATGGTCGCTAATATACCCGCAGCCCATACGCAACTACCTTGTGTATGGGCTGCAGGTACCCGTGTCATCGCTAAGCGACGGTGCGGGAAATACAAACATAAAAAAGGTGTACTGCGCATGACCGCCTGTGTGAGTAGGCAGTTATGTGCAGTACATTACGCGGCCGTACGCAGGGTCACAGCCGGGCTCACAGCTGGGATCCGCTGTGGGTCTCCGCAAGTGGATTCCACCTACGGCTGCGTGAGCCTGGCGTTATTCAGACCACTACCTGTAATACGTCATTTACAAGAAGCCCCGGGAACGCTCGCCTTCCTGCAGGTCCAGGAGCACCTTGTTGAGCGCCTTCTGTGTGAGACCGCCGCACCTCACCAAGCTTACGGAGACTCACAGAATGCCACTTTTTACACCCCATATACGCCACTGAGGTCAAGAAAAGCCCCTCAAAATACATGAGAGGAGGGGGGATACCGGTTTTATTGCCCCATGGGCCCATCCCAACCAGCCTCCGTAATTACCCCTGTCTTCGGAAATACTACACAGTTCACATTATTACTTTTATCTAAGATTTGCGAACGCCAAAAAGGGCGCAGAGTGTGTGTGTGGGGGCGGGGGGGGGGGGGGTTAAGGAGTCAATTTTTATTCTGTACAAATAAGCAATGGGGCCTGGGATTTATTCAGTTGTGCCCTAAAATCCAACAGTTGTTCCGTCCTTTATAGGCCTTGCCATGCGTCCTGTAAGAAGATTAGGGCCACAATGGGTATGTTTCTGAACTCGGGACAAACTGGGGTATCCATTTTGGGGTGAATGTCTTCATTCCTATGTACACTGGTCAAAAAAACTGTTTTTAAGTTGAAAAAAATTGCCAAAAAAATTGAAAATCGTAACTTTTTCCTTCTGCTTTGCTTAGATTCATTCAAATACTGTGGCATCAAAATACGCAGTACACCCCTAGATGAATTCGTTAAGGGGTCTAGTTTTCAAAATGGGGTCATTTGAGGGGGTTCTTTATAGTTTTGGCCGCTCAATGGCTCTATAAGTGGGCAATGGGGCCTGAAATTTATTCAGTGGTACCCTGAAATCCAACGGGTGTTCCCTCCTTTATAGGCCTTGCCATGGGTCCTGTAAGTCTATTAGGGCCACAATGGGTATGTTTCTGAACACGGGACAAATAGGGGTATCCATTTTGGGGTGAAAGCCTTCATTTATATGTGTCCTGTACAAAAAAAACAGTTTTTAAATTGACACAATAGCCCAAAAAATGAAAATCGTAATTTTTTCCTACTGCTTTGCTTAGATCTATTCAAAAATTGTAGGGTTAAAATGCACAGTACACCCCTAAATAAATTCGATAAGGGGTCTAGTTTTCAAAATGGGGTCATTTGTGGGGGTTCTCTATGGTTTTGGCCGCTCAAGAACTCTACAAGTGGGCAATGGCGCCTAAAAGGACTTCAAGCAAAATCTATGTTCTGAAAGCCACCGATTACTCCTTTCCTTTTGGGCCCCGTTGTGCATGCGGACATAATATTAGGGCTACAATATTTCTGAAAACAGCACAAACAGGGGTATCCATTTTGGGGTGTAAGTCTTCATTCATGTGTACACTGTACAAAAAAAGCTGTTTTTAAAATGACAGAATTGCCAAAAAACAAAAATCCTAATTTTTTCCTTTTGCTTTGCTTGAATTTATTCAAAAACTGTGGGGTCAAAATATGCAGTACACCCCTAGATAAATTCTTTAAGGAGTCTAGTTTTCAAAATGGGGTCATTTGTGGGGGTTCTCTATGGTTTTGGGCGCTCAAGAACCCAACAAGTGGGCAACATTTGTGTTCCGAAAGCCACCGGTCGCTCCTTTCATTTTGGGCTCCGTTGTGTATCCAGACATAAGATTAGGGCCACAATGGGTATGTCTCTGAACACGGGACAAACAGGGGTATCCATTTTTGGGTGCAAGTCTTCATTCATATGTCTGCTGTACAAAAAAGCTGTTTTTAAAATGACAGAATTGCTGAAAAAACGAAAATCGCAATTTTTTCCTTTTGCTTGGTTTGAATTCATTCAAAAACTGTGGGGTCAAAATATGCAGTACACCCCTAGATAAATTCCTTAAGGGGTCTAGTTTTCAAAATGGGGTCATTTGTGGGGGTTTTCTATGGTTTTGGGCGCTCAAGAACTCTACATGTGTGCTATGGGGCCTAAAAGGACTTCAAGCAAAATTTCTGTTTTGAAAGACACTGACTACTCCTTTCATTTTGGGCCCCGTTGTGGACTCAGATATAACATTAGGGCCACAATGGGTATATTTCTGAACACGGGAGAAATAGGGGTATCCATTTTGGGCTGTAAATCCTGATTTTCATGTAAACTATAGGAAAAAAATATGTCTTTAAAATGACATATTTGCAAAAATATGAAATTTTACTTTTTCTCCTCTAAATTGAATTAATTCCTGAAAAAAAACTGTGGGTCAAAATACTCAGGACACCCCTCAGTGAATACACTAAGGGGTGTAGTTTTTAAAATGGGGTCATTTGGGGGGGTATCTATTATTCTGACACTCATGAACCTTTCCAATCTTGGCTTGGTATAGGAAAACAAAGTGTTCCTCAAAATGCTAAAAAGTAATGTTAAATTTGTACGTCTCCTAAATGGTTAAAAAAAGCGAACGTTTTTCCAATGTGCGCCCAAAATAAAGTAAACAGGTGGAAATATAAATCTTAGCAAAAATTTCTATATTATGTTTGCACATATTTAAGATATTGCAGTTGGAAATGTGAAAAATGACGATTTTTTCAAAATTTTCCCAATTTTGGCGATTTTAATAAATGAACACAAATTCTATCGGTCTATTTTTCCCGCGTAAATGAAGTACAACATGTGGCAAAAAAACAATGTCAGAATCGCTTGGATATGCAAAACCTTTCTGGTGTTTTTCCATGTTAAAGTGACACATGTCAGATTTGCAAAATTTGGCCTGGTCATTAAGGCGCAAACAGGCTTGGTCACTAAGGGGTTAAAGTAATGTACCGGTACGTTAGTTGGCAGGCTCTGGAAAAGATGGAGAAACTTTAGGGTCACATCCATTTTCAATACGTTAATTCGCCTGAACCATCTCAACTGTTTAGTAGCGTACCCGCTCAGCTCCTTTGTCACTCTTACCAGCAGAGGAACATATTTAAGATGGTATAAGTATGAAACATCTGCCGCTATATGTGCCCCAAGGTATTGGATTGAGGTAAGACGCCATTTAAATTGATCCGCTAGGAGCGCTACTTCGCCAGGTGGAACTGGGATGTTCATGGCCTCTGATTTGTGCAGATTAACTTTGAAGTTGCTCAGGTGCCTAAAATTGGAGAACTCCCGCAGGATCACCGGAAATGAAGTGCGTGGCTGAGAAATGAATAGAAGAAGATTGTCTGCATAGAAGACCGTCTTAAAGGACCGGGTCCAAATTCGCAGGCCCCACACATCAGGATTGTTTTTCAGCGCCACTGTCAAATGCTCCTTAACGATGGCGTAAAAAAGAGGGGACAGGGGACAGCCCTGCCTCATCCCTGGCCGGTACTATCCGCTATGTGAGGTTAGTCTTTTTATGGAGAAAGCGCGCGAGTGAGCGTCCACATTTATTGGCAAGTATTCGCAAGTAATCCGCAAGTATTTTTGGTCCACGAGGTGCCTCAATTCTAGAGATGAGCGAGCATACTCGCTAAGGGCAATTGCTCGATTTCGCATTGCCCTTAGCGAGTACCTGCCCGCTCGGGAGTTGCTCATGGCCGCAACTCACCTGTCACTCGCGCCGGCAGCCGAACCTTTTCTTCCGAGCGGGGAGATACTCGCTAAGGACAATGCTCGATCGAGCAATTGTCCTTAGCAAGTATGCTCGCTCATCTCTACTCAATTCCTCTCTTATGTTTAGTAGTTCATTCTGAGTGAATGGGGTTCCAGACTGGTGGAACAATTTCTCTAGGTTTGCTATTTTGGCTAGTAGGGAGATCATTTTAGCCACTTTCTCCCATTTTAGGCACGCCCCATGCTTGATAATGGCCCCCCTCAGGACACATTTAAGTGCCTCCCACCGGACCAGTTTAGATGTTGTGTCAGCTGAGTGATCATTGAGGAAATTTTCAATGGTGCTACTCAAGTCCGCACAGCACAACGGATCTTTCAAATGGATGTCGTTAGACCTCCATGACCAAGGCCTCTCTGGAGCACCCAGAACAATCAAAGGGAGGAGAACCGGGGTGTGATCTGACCAAATTGCTGACCCAATGAATGCCACCGGGCCCCAAGTCAGAGCATGATGATTCGTGACTAAGTCAATGCATCTGTGCGACTGGTGTGCCAGGGAGAAATTGGAGTAATCTCACTCTGAGGTTTGAGTCACCCTCCAGACGTCTACCAATTGGAGCTGTCTAAGAGCCTTAAGAAACATGTGAAGCTGTGCAGCTAAGACCAACGCCCATCCTGATGTGCAGCCTCTCTCTTGTCTAACTGGAAATTAAAGTCGCCCCCAAACACCGCCACCCCCTCCGCAAAATCCGCCAACCTGCCCAATATGTTTCTACCCATGTGTACAGGACTCTGATTGGGAAGGTATCATGCCGCCAGAGTAAGGAGTTTACCCCACATTCTAACCTTCAAGAAGACAAACCGCCCCTCAGGATCAGTCACCTCATTCAGGACCTCATGTGGCACTGCTCTGTGAATTGTTATTGACACCCCTCTTGACTTGGTTGTCAGGTTCGTGCTATGGTACTATGCTGTGAAATGCCAATCTCTCAGAGCCGGGACGTATCCTGCGCGGAAGTGTGTCTCCTGAAGAAATAAGACCTGAGATTTCAGCTTATGCATTTGATACCATATCTGACATCTTTTTTGCGCCACATTGAGGCTCTGAACATTTAGAGAGCAGAGATTTCACTTAGCCATGTTTAGGAACTGCAGCTGTAGCACAACGGAGACCACCCAGAATGTTAGGCACAAGAGGAAGAGGACAAAACAAAAAGAGAGAAGAGAGTGAGAAAGAACCATAAAAGGATGGGAAGGGGGGGAGGGGATGAGGGGTAGGGGGAGCAAGAGAGACCAGCAGAAGTAAAAAAAAATTAGACCCTAAGGGGGAGAAGCAGGAGCCACCACAGAGAATCCCCAGTCACTTGGGCCTTACCCCGCACTACAAAGGTGACAATAGAAGGGGAGGGGCAAGAGCAGACAGTATCGCCGCAGATAGAAAAAGCGGGAGACAAGAAACAACAATTAACACAAAAAAACACTTAAATGAGGTTTACTCAGAACCAGAATATCAGCCGCCTCCTCAACGAAACAGAGGCCCCCGAGTAGCAAGGGTGCTCCCACCTCCTACCACCAGTGTGTCTGCACCCCAAAAAGCAGAAAAACGGGAGAGATAAAAACTAGAAACTGCCTGTGGGTCGACCAAAGGTCAGTTCCGGGCCCCCTGTCCAGCTCTAACAGAGTATCAGGAGGAGCGTCTCGCAGGTCACTGAATATGCTTCACACAGTTACCTCTAACTGAGGAGGCTCAATATAATCGGGGAGGCCTCTAATACGAATGTTGTTCCTATGACACCTGTTCTCCACATCATCCAGAGAGTCCATTATAACATGTATATGGTGGCCAGGGCAGACTCATGGTACTCCACTCTATCAAGAACGGACGCCATATCAGCCTCACTCATCAAGATCTTCTCTCCCAAGTGGTGGATGTCCTGACGGACGGAGCCGATCTCAGCTTTGTATGTGGACTCTAAGCGCTAGTGATACACCTCCATATCCTCTCTAGTAGGGATAGATTGCAACTGGGCTCTCAGTTCACAGAACTCCTGTTGCAGAGTCTGAGTGCTGATTGTGACGGAGTCACTTTAGGCAGACATTGTGGAGAAACAACTTGTCTTTACTGGAACCACATGTGTGGATTCACAGAGAGCTAAAACCTAACATGGTGGACTACACAGAGAGCAAGAAGGAAGGGAAAAAAACCAGTGAGTATACAGCAGTACAGCAAGAACAATTCAATACCTGAAAGAGACTATGTATAAGTATTAGTGACAGCGCCATCTGCTGTCCTGTTAGTAAACTGCAGTCCTTCCAACAATATACATGACAAGGTGAAGCTTCTGTATCTCCAACACCCCTTCTCAACAGCTAAGGCATAGTCTATTAGGCCTAGCTTCTTTGTAAGCCCTGAATGTCTTTCAGCGGTCAGAGGCTTGGTAAGGATATCCGCTGTCATATCTTCAGTCAGGCAATAAAGTAACTCAAGAAGTCCCTGTTCTTGAAGATCTCTCAGAAAGTGGAACCTCACATCGATATGTTTGGTCCTCGACTCTTTCGATTTGCGCAAGGGCAATGCATCCTTGGTTGACTTCAAAATTTTTCATTGTTTCCAACTGTTGTTGACCTAGGTCTGCTAACAATTGTCTCATCCATATAACTTCTTGACTTGCCTGTGCTGCCACAACATACTCTGCTTCAATAGTGCAACAGTGAGCTATTTTCTACTAATCCAACTGACAGAAGAAACAAGTATCCACCGGTAGATTTTCTGTCAATAGTGTCTCCGGCCCAGTCGGCATCCACGTATCCTGTCAGCGTGCTTTCATCACTTGCTGCTAACTTTAGCTTGTAGTTCAAAGTCCCTTTAAGGTAGCGAATGACTCTCTTTACAGCATTCCAATCTGTCTGACTTGGTGTTGACACCTTTCTGCATAGGATCCCGATAGCTGCCGCAATGTCAGGCCTTGTAGCAGTGGTAATGTATAGCAATTTTCCTATTGCTTTCCTGTACTGAGTGTTGGTTGGTGGTAGAGTATTTTGGCTGCTCATCTCCTTCAGATAGTTGGTCTCCATTGGAGACTTTACCGGTTTGGAGTCTTCCGTTCCAAAGCTGCCATTTTCTTCTCTCTCAATCTGAATGCTGAGAGAATTCTTTATGTTTTCAAGATCTTTAGTCTCAAAGTGCTGATTTAGAGTTTGCTTTAGACCTTATATACCCTTCTGGGGTTTGCATACTAGGTCTGGTCTTTGTTCATCTTTGAATCCTGGTGGTTGTTCCATGTAGATGTCTTCTGTCAGCTCACCATGTAGAAATGCAGTTTTCACATCCTCGTGTTTCACTTGCATTTTTCTTCTGGCGGCAACCGTCAGTAAGGTCCTTAATGTAGCATGTTTGACTACTGGAGCAAATGTCTCATCGTAGTCTTCTCCAAATTTTTGGAAATATCCCTTGACAACGAGTTTCGCTTTGTATTGTTCAATTGTGCCATCAGCATTGTATTTCACTTTAAAGGTCCATTTACAACTTATGGCCTTCCTTCGAGGTGGTAGTTCTGCAAGTGTCCATGTTTTAGTGTCATTCATGAATTTTATCTGTTCCTTGGTAGCCTTCATCCATTTACTGGCTTCTCTCTCTGGAAGCTAAGATATATCGTCCCAGGTAGCGGGCTCATTAGCGCTGGCCGTGCTTGTCTTGTATGAGAGACGTGCGGTTGGTTTACCTCTGTTTTCTCTCGTTGAGCGTCTTGGGCCTGTGTCTGAGTTGGCATGTCTTTGCTCTTCGGTACTGCTATGGTTCACGGTCAGTTCGACTGTTTGCTCAGAAGTTACAGAGATGGGTTGATCAGTGTCGGTTTTCTCTTCTGTTCTTACTCCCGCTGTTGTCATCACATTATCTTTTAGATCTTCAACAAAAGTTCTGCTGTTGCTAATAGTGATCTTGTCTGTCTTGGGATTTAGGATTCTGTAACCCTTGACATGGTCACTGTATCCAACAAAGATACCTTCTACTGCTCTGTTTTGGAGTTTGGTGCGTTTTTCTTCTGGAATGTAAATAGACGCTTTGCAACCGAAAACTCTTAGGTGTTTTACACTTGGCTTCTCGTTGTGACATAGTTCATATGGGGTTTTCTTCACTGTTCTAGAAAAGTCTGCTCTGCAAATAAGTGGCTGTAATAGCTGCCTCGACCCAGTATTTTTGCATCAATCCAGAGTCTGTCAGCATACATCTAATCATTTCAGTCAGAGTTCTGTTCTTCCTTTCAGCTACTCCGTTTTGCTCTGGTGTGTATAGGACAGGCTTTTGATGCTCTATTCCATTCTGCTTTAAAGGGGTTGTCCCGCGCCGAAACGGGTTTGTTTTTTTTTCAATAGCCCCCCCGTTCGGCGTGAGACAAACCCGATTTAAAAAAAAAAAAATGGATAGTACTTACCCGAATCCCCGCGCTCCGGTGACTTCTTACTTACCTAGCGAAGATGGCCGCCGGGATCTTCACCCACGGTGGACCGCAGGTCTTCTCCCATGGTGCACCGTGGGCTCTGTGCGTTCCATTGCTGATTCCAGCCTCCTGATTGGCTGGAATCGGCACACGGGGCGGAGCTACGCGATGACGTGTAGAAGGGGTCGGAGCCAGAACTCCGCTCGTGCCGAGACCCAAGAGAAGGGAGAAGACCGGACTGCGCAAGCGCGTCTAATCGGGCGATTAGACGCTGAAATTAGACGGCACCATGGAGACAAGGACGCTAGCAACGGAGCAGGTAAGTGAATAACTTCTGTATGGCTCATATTTAATGCACAATGTATATTACAAAGTGCATTAATATGGCCATACAGAAGTGTATAACCCCACTTGCTTTCGCGGGATAACCCCTTTAAGTGCTCCTGTATTTTATGTCCTGTAAATTCACCTCTGTTATCACTTCAAAGTATTTGAGGTTTCCTTTGGAACTTCTAGCTTGTCTTCAATACACAGTCCTGTAGTTTGTCCAGAACTTACCTACTTAATGAATCAAAAGAGTTGAGTGTGTATCTTGAATAGTCATCTATGAAGGTCACTATGTATCTGTTGCCCCCGGGTGTAGGTGGGTTTAGGGGACCACATACATCACTATGAATTAGGTCAAGCGGTCTTGAAGCTCTATTCTGACTTGCTTCAGGAAGTGTTGATCTGGTAGCCTTAGCTTTGATGCAAAATTCATACTTTACGGTGACTGCACAGGGGGATACTGTTAGATCCTTTGTCAGGTTCCTCTTTTGTAGTTCCTGTATGCATTCTGGATGTCTGTGCCACATTTGTATACAGTCATTGTGCCTATGTGTGCATAGTTTTGCCTGTTCCTTCACTGTGTTGAGGTGATACAGATGATCGTCCAGCTTGGCACTAGCTATTGTCTGCTTGCCCTCTAGAATAGAACACTTGTCAGCTTGGAATCTTACGGTGAGTCTTTTAGCGGTCAGACGCTTTACAGATAAGAGTCCTACTCCTCTGCAGGGACAAGATAAATCACAGTTGAAATGGCTGCCCTCCATCCAGATACCACAGGATCTGCCCTGGCTTAGGTTCCCACATAAGCTGGCAGGAAAAAGACTCTCCAACGGCTGGCTCCATGGCCTCCAATCTGCAGTAGGATTTGGCTAGTCAGGATATGTAATGATAAAAAGCTTACACAAAGTGCTCCTTTAATGATTGCATTACTAAAAAAAATATATATAAAATCTGTTTTATTCTTGGCAGATAAAGGTGCAAGAAGTCCAGAGGCACATCTGATATCCTCAACCCTTAACAACAAAGATCTATCATCTGATCCTTCGCAGCAGATTCTATATTTTTATTCACAGCAAAATAAAATTCATAGTACCAGTGTTGAACAACAGAGAGATCACACAAGGAAGAAGCAATTTTTTTGTTCAGAATGTGGAAAAGGTTTTACCAAGAAATCAATTTTTGTTATACATCAGAGAATTCACACTGGAGAGAAACCATATTCATGTTCGGAATGTGGGAAAGGTTTTAGCCAGAAATCACATCTTGTTAGACACCAGAGAAATCACACAGGGGAGAAGCCTTATTCATGTTCAGAATGTGGGAAAGGTTTTACAGATAAATCAGATCTTTTGAAACACAAAAGAATTCACACAGGGGAGAAGCCATATTCATGTTCAGAATGTGAGAAATGTTTTACAAATAAATCAGTTCTTCTTATACACAAAAGAATTCACACAGGGGAGAAACCATATTTATGTTTTGAATGTGGGAAATGTTTTAAGCAGAAATCAGATCTTGTAAAACATCAGAGAACTCACACAGGGGAGAAGCCACATTCATGTTCAGAATGTGGGAAGAGTTTTAACCAGAAATCAGATCTTGTAAAACATCAGAGAACTCACACAGGGGAGAAGCCACATTCATGTTCAGGATGTGGGAAAGGTTTTAACCGCAAATCACATCTTGTTAGACATCAGAGAACTCACAAAGAGGTGAAGCGTTTTTATATTCAGAATGTGGCAAATGTTTTACATGGAAATCAAGCCTTGTTTACCATCAGCAATATTTACACAATGGTGCAGCCATAGTCTTGTTTTGAATGCAAGAAATATTTTACCCAGAGATCACTCCTTCTTAAATATTAAGGAACTTATGAAAGTAGCCATTTTTTTAAACTTGTTATATTAAAAAATAAATTAAAACATACTGTAAAGTCACGTATTTAACAAGAGAAAGGGAAAAAGCTTAGATAAACAAATTATTGAGAAATATATACAACTGCCAACAATGTCTGTTATCTAAAAAGCAATACAACTTGCTTAACGTATTTATAAATCAGCGATGTGCATAATATATTCCACATGAATATACTTAACTTTACCTCAAAACGTGTTGCTGATTGTTAATAAATGTGTATTCTTAAAGCCCATGTCCTTATGTTTGTATCTTCCTTCAAAATGTAAATGTTAAGACATCTCAGCCCCTCTGGAGGTGAAGGAGAGCTGGGAGGTATTTTCAATAGAGTTAGTAAGATGATAATTACACCGAGGATCCCAGACCTGACATTGTGGGATTTATAAGGACAATTTCCATTTTTGAAATGATAATTCCATAGGGGATAAATGAATGAAACATTTAGAGCAGTGAAACAGGTTATGGCGCCTCCCATCCATCCACCTCATTGTTATTGGTTGTCTACTAGGAAAGGGTTTGGAGATTACAATATGCAGATATGATATTATCACTGCTCCTCGGCAAGACGACCCAACAGTCATATCTCAGGGGTAGATTGTACCAGAGGCCGAGCGCCTCACAGAAAGATCATTAATTATTCAGTCCAAAGGGTTGCAAATGGGAAGATGGAACAATGCCTCCATAGTGCCACCTATTGGAAGGCAGCTTTCCTGCAAGTCAATGTCAAACCTTTTAACAAGCTTTGTAACAATGAGTGGGAATATAAGCCAAAACCAAAATCTCAAGAAAGAAAAGCTAAACCATACACAGCCATTTTGTGATATTTACCCCTGATCAGTGTGCAGTAGGTTTGCTGGCTTTGCTACTGCGAGGCCCAAGGGCGCAACTATAGAGGATGCAGGGGATGCGGTTGCACCCGGGCCAGGAGCCTTGGGGGGGGGGGCATAAGGCTCAGTACTATGAATAAAACATAGTTGGGTGCCCCGTTACAGGTTTTGCATTGGGGCCCAGGAGCTTCAAGTTACGCCTCTAGAGAGGCCTATAGATGTGGGTCAGGAAGAGTGTCGTTTCCCTTAAGGAGAGCAAAAGGTGTGAGACTTATAAGGTCATGCATACTACTTTGAAATATGTATGTAAATGGGAAAATGGAACAATTACAGTGCCTGTGTTTTCGAATTTCACTCTAATTATGCATGTTCTTCTTTTTCATATACATATCATCTCCAAAATATATTATAAAGCAGCGGACACCAATTGTTCAAAATGTTGTGCTAGACACTGTCAAGTGTCGATTTCATTATTGTACATTGTATTTTTCCATCTCTGTCAAACGAATAAAAACGAGATTGTTCAAAAAAAAAAAAAGCATGAGTACCTCTTGTCAGTCCTTCAAAGATAAAGGTAAAGGGATTACATTGACCTAATGTCTTATATGAGTGGTTTTACATTTGTGAATGTTTGGGTTGGCAACTCTTTTAAAGTTGTGTCCAGTAACCATTAATGGATGTCCTTTGAGTCTCCTGTTCTTCATGTTTGCAATTGACCCTTTCTTTTTGGATGGTTGATTGTAGACCGCTATATAGATAAGGAGGTGTAGGAAACCACTTTGAGAATGGTGGCATATGCCAAAGATTTCAGCGCCATTGTTTCCTTGGGAGAGGAGACAAAATGGATGTTGTCGAAGGTTGGCCAACCCCTGACCATTCTCCTGGCATTAGCGCTCACATTATGGGTGCCATGATACCAGAAGTTCCAAACAGTGATGCTGCGGCCTCTGATTGGTAGGCAGTGCTCATCTCTGCTATCAACATAGAAAAATTAGGGCAGCAGACTTTGGTGTAACACAATATCAAAGACTTCTTTATTCCTCTGTGACAAATAAAAGCGACAACTTTTTGACCCACTTGTGGGCTTTGTCAAGACTTTCCAAGAGGGAGTCGTTTCTTGCCAATTACCTCATTTTTGGTTACCACTGCATAGCCTATCTACCTTGTCCATTTTCATGGAACCTGGAAACCTCTACAAAAAAACTCAAATCTACATTAGCAATGGGAGTTTCAACAACATTTTTAAGACCCCTGGAATTGTTTTCTATTAACTCTAAACAATCATGCTCTTGCATTTAATGTTGCACATCTTTCACAAGGAATACTATTAGAAATTATATTTAACTACTGCTGACCCACTGCTTTGTGAAAAGAGACAAAATGACTGTAGGAATGATGTCCTTTTAAACCAATAATCGATTACTTTCACAGGTTGACTATTGCTTTGAGTTTGGGTCCAGTGTCGGTCAGGGTTCTCCTTTTGAGCCTCTTGTTTTTCCGTTTTTTTTGTTTGCAAATGACCCATTCCATTCTACAGTTGATTGTGGGCCATTGGTGAGAGTCAAAATTGACTAGAAGGTGTGGAAAGCCACTCTAAACATGGTGGCATATGCCGAAGACATCACCACTTATATTTTCTGGGCGAAGAAGGTAGAGTGGGTGATGTCAAAGGTTGATCCCTAGCCAGAGGCATCCTGGTCTAAGACCTAATGGCATAAGTGTAAGAGTTGGCTTTCCTTCATCTATTGTGACTTAGGACCCTTTTATATAGGCTGTTCATCAGTCGGATTCTGCTGGATCGTGGGAATCTGAACGCTGATCGCTCAGTGTAAATGCATGCACAGAATGAACGACAAATGATAATTCATTCGCTTATTGTTCAATTTATGCACGTATAAAGACTAAACAATGTTTGTCCCGTGTAAACAGGCAGTGATTCATCTATTACCAAATGCCTATATACTGTAAGTGGAGGCACGTGAGCCGGAACGATCTCCAGTCTGCTCTGTCTCTAGTCGTTCAGCAATGATCCCTACTGTATCAAAGCAGAGGAAAGAGTATCACTAGAGTGACTGTCTGCACCCATTAGTCCAATAGTCATCCTGTCTGAAAGAATCCTTCTGGATGTTTTCTCCTGTGTGGTTGTTATATATATAATGTGGAATGCCGTTCATCTATTAGCGACTGCCTATATACTGTAAGTGGAGGCAGGTGAGCCGGAACGATCTCCGGTCTATTCTGCCTCCAGTCATTCAGCGATGATTCCTTCGGTGTAAAAGCACAGTAGAGTGTATCACTAAGGCTGACTGTCGAGTGCATCTGCACCCAATAGTCCAATGGTCATCCTGTGTGAAAGGATCCTTCTAGATGTTTCCTCCTGTGTGGTTGTTATATAAATAATGTGGAATGAGATAAAAGTTATATATTGTCAGGTTATGTGTAAAGTTTTTCAACTTTGTGATTAAAAAAAACATCCCACTCTTGGATCTTGAGAGGTAGGTATCGGGCATGAGACTCATCCATGATTCTTGGGAAAGGTAATAATTCATCCACACAAGTGATATTCTCACACGAGTTTTGTGCGATGTGCAAATGGGAAATCCATTCTTTTAGTTAACAAAATATTATTGATTTCATTTTTTATAAATTTATTTTTCAAAAGGGTAAGGAGGGGGGGTTGGGGGGGGGGGTTACAACAGAGGTGGGGAAAAAAATAGGTAAATCCCAGTGTAGATCAAATGAACAACATAGAACAATGGCAGCTCTGTTGACTTAAGCACTGCAGAACATCAATGAACGAACATGCGGACATTAAACATTCAATCAATGAAAACAAGTAGAATGATGACAGCCATCCATAGACTTAGGGGGTATTAACGATTTGGGGCGGTGTACTAGTGTCTCCGGAGGAGAAGGTGAACCAATCACTCCACAGGTTAGTGAACCTTTCCATGCTTCCATCTTGTCAAGATTTAATCTTTCCGAGTGAGCAGATAGCATTCACCTCCTTATACCACTCCAGAATGGAGGGGATTGTATTATTTCTCCAGTATCTGGGAATTTAAATCTTAGCTCCATTTGTGAGATCCGGGAAATAGATTTTTTAGGAGTAGAGATGAGCGAGCACCAAAATGCTCGGTTGCTCGTTGCTCGAGTCGAACTTTCCGCGATGCTCGAGGGTTCGTTTCGAGTAACGAACCCCATTGAAGTCAATGGGCGACTCGAGCATTTTTGTATATCAGCCATGCTCCGCTAAGGTTTTCATTGGTGAAAATCTACAAAACCCAAGAAAGTGCTGGAAACGACACAGAAACGGATAGGGCAGGCGAGGGGCAACATTCTGGGCTGCATTTCAGGTTCCCAGGTCCCACTATTCAGCCACAATAGCGGCAAGAGTGGGCCCCCCCCCTAACAATTTTTACTTCGGACAAACCCTCATTAGTAAGCCACACCTTAGCTAAGCACCACACTACCTCCAACTAAGCACAAGCACCGCCTGCGGGACACACCACTGCCTCTTCTCCTGGGTTACATGCTGCCCAACCCCCCCGCACGACCCAGTGTCCACAGCGCACACCAAAGTGTCCCTGCGCAGCCTTCAGCTGCCCTCATGCCACATGCTGGCCTCATAGCCACACCACCCTCATGTCTGTTTATAAGTGCGCCTGTCATGAGGAGGAACCGGAGGCACACACTGCAGAGGGTTGGCAGGGCCAGGCAGCGACCCTTTTTAAAAGGGGCAGGGCGATAGCCCACAATGCTGTACAGAAGCAATGAGACATCCAATCCTGTGCCACCTCCGTCAGGAGCTGCAAACGTGGGCATAGCAATGGGGAATCCATGTGCCACACAGTATTCATTCTATCAAGGTGTCGCATAGCTCAATCCACACTGCAAGGGGAAAGCCGTCAGCGCTCTGCCCTCTACCCAAGTCAGTCAGTGTCTTTGTGCCAGACAGGTCAAACACTGCGATGGGAACTAAGTTTGCACCAACAGCATAGGGGGGTCCTAGGAAGCCCAAGACATGAACAAAAAATTGATCTGAGTGGCCAAACATGGCAGACTTGCACTGCGACCACGACATAGGCCTCGGCCCACAGCTTCAGCAATCCTAGCCAGGAAGCGGACTTTCACTGCACCAAGGACATAGGCCTCTGCACAAACCCTCAGCAATCGTTGGCCTACAGCGGACTCCTATGCTAGCGTAGCTGTGCACGTCTCATTAGCGCTGTATTGCTCCTGTAGTTTGTCCCAATGCAGTGCCCCAGATACTAGAGCTAACGTCAGATTAAATACAGGTGGGCTTCGGCCCAGACTGCATGCCCCAGTCAGACCGGGGTTTTTTATAAATAGTCACAGGCAGGTACAACTCCGCAATGGGAATTCCGTGTGCACCCACAGCATGGGTGGCTCCCTGGAACCCACCGGCGGTACACAAATATATCCCATTGCAGTGCCCTGGACAGCAGAGCTAATGTCAGATTAAATGCAGGTGGGCTTCGGCCCACACTGCATGCCCCAGTCAGACTGGGGTTTTTTATAAGTAGACACAGGCAGGTACAACTCCCTATTGTGAAGTCCGTGTGGACCGACAGCATGGGAGGGTCCCAGGAAGCCACCGGAGGTACATAAATAAATCCCATTGCATTGCCCAGCACAGCTGAGGTAACGTCAGATTAAATGCAAGTGGGCTTCGGCCCACACTGCATGCCCCAACCTGACCGGGGTTTTTAATACATAGACACAGGCAGGTACAAATCCCCTATGTGAAGTCCGTGTGGACCAACAGCATGGGTGGGTCCCAGGAAGCCACCGGCGGTACATAAATATATCCCATTGCAGTGCCCAGCACAGCTGAGGTAATGTCAGATTTAATGCAGGTGGGCTTCGGCCCACACTGCATTCCCCAGTCAGACCGGGGTTTTTAATACATAGACACAGGCAGGTACAACTCACTAATGTGAAGTCCGTGTGGACCGACAGCATGGGTGGCTCCCTGGAACACACCGGCGGTACTTAAATCCCATTGCAGCGCCCTGGGCAGCAGAGCTATCGTCTGATTAAATACAGGTAGGCTTCGGCCCACACTGCATGCCCTAGTCAGACTGGGGTTCCTTATAAGTAGACATATGCAGTTACAACTCCGTGTGGACCGACAGCATGGGTGGGTCCCAGGAAGCCACCAGCGGTACATAAATATATCCCATTGCAGTGCCCTGGACAGCAGAGCTAACGTCAGACTAAATGCAGGTGGGCTTCGGCCAAGAATGTTTTCATAGTTGGAGGAGGAGGACGGGAAAGTTTTTGAGGCAGTACATGTCCTGTCCCCGTGTCCGTGGTTATATGCACCTTCCCAGTGACCGTGTCGCTGAAAAGTTGTCGCGCCTATGGAACCTAGTAGCGTGGCCTCGCCACCATCATGTCTTTGGGAAGCCTCCGTTTCCACTACCCTGTAACATTGCAGTAGCAGCAGTATAGGCAGAGCCGAGAATTAGTAACATTTCAGCGGTAACAGTATGCACAAACCCCTGTAACATTTCATTGGCAGCAGTGAGGACAGACCCCACTAACATTTAATTTGCAGCAGTATACACAGACCCAGTAACATTTCAGTAGTATCAGTATAGACAGACCCCAGTAACAGTAACGTAGAAGCAGTATGGGCAAAGCAGCAGATTCACATTTCCCTGGCAGCAGTGTAGGGAGAGCATAGTATTGGTAAGATTTCAGTAGTAAGCGTTTAGACAGGCCCCAGCAACAGTAACGTAGAAGCAGTAGGGACAAAGCAGCAGATTCACATTTCCCTGGCAGCAGTGTAGGGAGAGCATTGTATTGGTAAGATTTCAGTAGTAGGAGTATAGACAGGCCCCAGCAACAGTAACGTAGAAGCAGTATGGGCAAAGCCCACTCTTAGTTACATTTTTTGTTATAGCAGTATAGACCTGCCCCAGTAACATTTATGTTAAAGCATTATGGGCAGAGCCCAGTATTAGTAAAATTACAGTAGTAACAGTATGCACCAACCAAGGTAACATTTCAGGAGCAGAAGTATCGGCAGACCGAAGTTACATTTCTGTTGCTGAAGTATAGTCAGACCCCTGTAACATTACTGTGGCAGAAGTATAGGTAGGCAGAACAGAGTTACATTTCTGTAGCAAATGTGTAGGCCAACCCCAGACACAGTGGTGTACCATGAGTGCAGGCGAAGCCCATAAAAATTACTTGGATTACATTGTAGGCGAGGGCCCAAAAAATTGTTGTACCAACAGTACAAATGTACCCCAGAAACATTGCATAGCGTACTGTGGCTTAATTTTTAACTAGGCCTGGAGGCAGCCCAGTCTAAAAAACAATAGGTTCAGGTGGAAGTTTCAATGCTTTAATGAAAACAGATAAATATTATTTAGAAAAGTTATATGAGCCTTTTGGCCCACAGAAAAATTGCCCATTCGCGGTGATTACGAGAGGTTTCGGGAGGAGGAGCCGGAGGAGGAGGACGAATAGCATACACAGATTGACAAAGTTCTTTAGGTAGCGCTGCTGTCCGCTGGTGGAGAAGAGAAGTCTGGGGAAATCCAGGCTTTGTTCATCTTTATGAGTGTAAGCCTGTTGGCGCTGTCAGTTGACAGGCGGGTACGCTTCTCCGTGATGATTCCCCCAGCTGCACTAAACACCCTCTCTGACAAGACGCTAGCCGCAGGGCATGCCAACACCTCCAGGGCATACAGCGCGAGTTCGGGCCACGTGTCCAGCTTTGATACCCAGTAGTTGTACGGAGCAGAGGCGTCACGGAGGACGGTGGTACGATCGGCTGCGTACTCCCTCACCATCTTCTTACAGTGCTCCCTCCGACTCAGCCTTGACTGGGGAGGTGTGAGACAGTCTTGCTGGGGAGCCATAAAGCTGGCAAAGGCCTTGGAGAGTGTTCCCCTGCCTGCGCTGAACATGCCTGATCTCCGCGCCTCTCCTTCTACGTGGCCCTCGGAACTGCACCTTCTGCCACTAGCGCTGTCAGATGGGAAGTTTACCATCAGTTTGTCCACCAGGGTCCTGTGGTATAGCATCCCTCTCAAACCCCTTTCCTCTTCGGAAATGAGAGTGGAAAGGTTCTCCTTATACCGTGGGTCAAGCAGTGTGTACACCCAGTAATCCGTAGTGGCCAGAATGCGTCTAACACGAGGGTCACGAGAAAGGCATGCTAACATAAAGTCAGCCATGTGTGCCAGGGTACCTGTATGCAACATATGGCTGTCCTCACTAAGACGATCACTTTGAGTATCCTCCTCCTCCTCCTCCTTCTCAGGCCATACACGCTGAATGGATGAGAGGCAAGCTGCATGGGCACCCTCTGCAGTGGGCCCAGCTGTCTCTTCCTCCTCAGGCCCCTCCTCCTCCTCCACGCGCTGAGATACAGACATGAGGGTGCTCTGACTATCCAGTGACATACTGTCTTCCCCCGCCTCCGTTTCCACCTGCAAAACATCACCCTTTATGCTTTGCAGGGAACTTCTCAAGAGGCATAGCAGGGGAATGGTGACGCTAATGATTGCAGCATCGCCGCTCACCATCAGGGTGAACTCCTCAAAGTTTCCAAGGACCTGGCAGATATCTGCCATCCAGGCCCACTCCTCTGTAAAGAATTGAGGAGGCTGACTCCCACTGCGCCGCCCATGTTGGAGTTGGTATTCCACTATAGCTCTACACTGCTCATACAGCCAGGACAACATGTGAAGCGTAGAGTTCCACCGTGTGGGCACGTCGCAAAGCAGTCGGTGCACTGGCAGATTAAACCGATGTTGCAGGGTGCGCAGGGTGGCAGCGTCCGTGTTGGACTTGTGGAAATGTGCGCTGACCCGGCGCACCCTGCCGAGGAGGTCTGACAAATGTGGGTAGCCTTTCAGAAACCGCTGAACCACCAAATTAAAGACGTGGGCCAGGCATGGCACATGCGTGAGGCTGCCAAACTGCAGAGCCACCACCAGGTTACAGCCGTTGTCACACAGGACCATGCCCGGTTGGAGGCTCAGTGGCGAAAGCCAGCAGTCGGTCTGCTCTGTCAGACCGTGCAACAGTTCGTGGGCCGTGTGCCTCCTATCTCCTAAGCTGAGTAACTTCAGCACGGCCTGCTGACGCTTGCCCACCGCTGTGCTGTCGCGCAACACCGACTGCTGGCGACGTGCTGCTGCAGACAAGTCTTGATTGCGAGGTAGAGGTTGCGTTGGAGGAGGAGGAGGAAGGTTTAATGGAGGTGGCATACACCGCCGCAGATACCAGCACCGATCTGGGGCCCGCAATTCTGGGGGTCGGTAGTACATGAGCGGTCCCAGGCTCTGACTCGGTCCCAGCCTCCACTAAATTCACCCAATGTGCTGTCAGGGAGATATATTGGCCCTGCCCGCCTGTGCTTGTCCACGTGTCCGTTGCTAAGGGGACCTTGGCAGTAACCGAGTTAGTGAGGGCGCGTACGGTGTTGCGTGAGACGTGGTCGTGCAGGGCTGGGATGGCACACCGTGAAAAATAGTGGCGACTGAGGACTGAGTAGCGCGGGTCTGCCGCCGCCATCATGTTTTTAAATGCCTCAGTTTCCACCAGCTTGTAGGGAAGCATCTCCAGGCTGATCAATTTGGCTATGTGGACTATTAAAGCTTGAGCGTGCGGGTGCGTGGCGGCGTATTTGCGCTTTCGCTCAAATGATTCTCTTAGCGACAGCTGGACGCTGCATTGAGAGACATTGCTGGATGGGGCCGAGGACAGCGGAGGTGAGGGTGTGGGTCCAGGCCTGGAGATATTCGTGCCTGTGTCCTGAGAGGGCGGTTGGATCTCAGTGGCAGGTTGGGGCCCAGGGGGAGAGGCCGTGGCGCAAGCTGGAGGCGGTGAACGGCCTACGTCCCACCTTGTGGGGTGCTTGGCCATCATATGCCTGCGCATGCTGGTGGTGGTGGCTCCCCGGCTGATCTTGGCGCGACAAAGGTTGCACATCACTATTCGTCGGTCGTCCGGCGTCTCCGTGAAAAACTGCCACACCTTAGAGCACCTTGGCCTCTGCACGGTGGCTTGGCGTGAGGGGGTACTTTGGGAAACAGCTGGTGGATTATTCGCTTGTGCCCTGCCTCTACCCCTGGCCACCCCACTACCTCTTCCAACCTGTCCTGCGGCTGCAATTGCCTCCCCCTCTGAAGACCGGTCCTCAGTTGGCTTATCACACCAGGTGGGGTCAGTCACCTCATCGTCCAGCGGCTCTTCCTCCGAATCCTCTGTGCGCTCCTCTCTCGGACTTACTGCCCTTACTACTACCTCACTGATAGACAACTGTGTCTCATCATCATCGTCCTCCTCACCCACTGAAAGCTCTTGAGACAGTTGCCGGAAGTCCCCAGCCTCATCCCCCGGACCCCGGGAACTTTCCAAAGGTTGGGCATCGGTCACGACAAACTCCTCCAGTGGGAGAGGAACCATTGCTGCCCAATCTGGGCAGGGGCCCGAGAACAGTTCCTGGGAGTCTGCCTGCTCCTCAGAATGTGTCATTGTAATGGAGTGAGGAGGCTGGGAGGAAGGAAGAGCAGCAGCCAGAGGATTCAGAGTTGCAGCAGTGGACGGCGTAGAAGACTGGGTGGTCGATAGATTGCTGGATGCACTTTCTGCCATCCACGACAGGACCTGCTCACACTGCTCATTTTTTAATAAAGGTCTACCACGTGGACCCAAAAATTGCGATATGAAGCTGGGGACCCCAGAAACTGTCCTCTCTCCTACTCCCGCAGCAGCCGGCTGCGATTCACCTGGACCAGGAACTCGACCTATGCCCACACCCTCACTTGGGACTCCGCGTCCTCGACCGCAACCGCGTCAACGTCCTCTGCCCCTACCCCTCAGCATGGTGGATTAAGAATCGAGCAGAGACAGAGCGGTGTAAAAATGTTTGTGAATTATTGCCGCGCAGTTGCTGGCTGCCAGCGGTAATATAACGCTAAATATAGCCAGATATAAATTATAAGGAAGGATGCAAGCAGGACTAGCAGTGCACTATGCAGTTGAGATTCACCTCCAGTCCCACAGGCCACGCAGTTATGTACACTGGGTTACTAGAAGACGTACAAAAGGATTCCTTTTTTAAAATTTGTTTTTTCCAATGCAATGCAGGCCATGGAACGTGTATTGGACTCTCCCTCTATGGCTGTCTGGCACCGTACACTGCGCCGGCAGCTGTCTGGTAACACAGAGTGGAGAAAAATATTAGTGCTTTTTAAACGTGCACTTGGATGCAGAGCGCGCTTACGTAACGCTAACTGCCCCAGCAAAAAACACTGAAGGCTGAACTGAGACCTTGCAGTGCAATGCTGAGGTACTACAACTCCCAGCAACCACGGAGTTAAATGCACAGGTAGACAGGATTCCACACTACCACTGCCCCTGCCTCACCAATACTTCCCCTATACTACTTAGTACAGACTGCAGCCTGAGAACGCTATAGCTGTAATGGGGTTGCACGCCCGATATACCAAAAAAAAAAAACAAGTGCAAAACTGCTCCCAGCAGCCACAACAGTAGTGCACTAGGTGAGCTGTGGCCCTAAGAAGGACCGTTGGGGTTCTTGTAGACGCTAACACTCTCCCTAAACCAGCAACAGCAGCAGCACTGTCCCTCATCTATCTTAGCGTGTGTCTGTGGCGAGCCGCGGGTGGGGCAGATTTAAATACTCGGGGGTCACTTGATCTCGCCAGCCACTCACTGCAGGGGGGTGGGATAGGGCTGGAACGTCACAGGAGGAAGTTGTAATGCCTTCCGTGTGTTTCTATTGGCCAGAAAAGCGCGCAAATTTCTCAGGGAAGGAAATGTAATGGAGTCGAGTGCCGCGTGGTGCTTGCCTCGAGTAACGAGCATCTCGAACACCCTAATGCTCGAACGAGCATCAAGCTCGGACGAGTGCGCTCGCTCATCTCGATTTAGGAGGAGAATGTCAGGGGAGAGGGTTATATTAGTTTTGAGGATAAGGCATATTATTCTTTGGATTTCCTCCCAAAAAGGTCATAACAATGCGCATGAGAACCAGATATGCTTGTAGGAGTCAATATCTTTCCAGCATTTCCAGCATAGGAGGGAATAATCTGGATCTATTTTGTTGAGTAATACAGGGGTTTTGTACCACCTCGATAATATTTTGTAACTGAATTCTTGGAACCTAGTGGAGGATGAAGCTGAATGCGAGTTGCTTAAGATTTTCTTTACCTTTGCATCTGTGAAAGTGGTATCTAACTCTGTCTCCTATCTGTGAATAAAGCAGGGTTGTTGCTTGCATTGTATCAGAGCTCTGTATATTTTGGAGATCGAGTTCGTAACAGGCTGGGGGCTCCAGAATAATTTATGAAATATCAGGTTCTGATCTGTATCAATGATATCTGGAGAAGAAGACATAATTGTATCTCTGATAATGTATATCTCTTCATCTCTTCATCTTTAAATATGGTGTCCCCCAGCCGATACAAGAACTGAAAATCCTGGGGCACAGAGTCATCCGTTATTAGACAGTGGGGCTGTATTGAGGATAAGCTAGTATCTCTCATAATGTTTTAGGGATTAGTGAAAGGAGTGGGGTGAAACCACTAACCTGGGGTACAAGTTTGTACTTTTGGTTGGTTGTAAATATTACAGGTTAGTTGGGTGAGGGGGGTTTGGATCTCTTTGAGTTTGGTTTTATTGTAAGGAGTGGACCACAGTAAAAGTCTCTGACTATCTTGCAGGCAGAGGAGTTCCAGCTCCACCCAGAGTTTGGGGCTTGCTTGGTGGGACAGATCCACCATGCGGTTAAGGTGTGACGCAATCCAATATAATTCAAAATCAGGGAGCCCAATGCCACCACATTTCTTTGTTTTGATAAGAGTTGCGTGCTTAAGTTTGTCTTTTTCCCTGCCAGATGAAGTTTGCTACTAGTTTTTTTTTATTTGGCAAAGAAAACCTGTGGGACTTCTATCGGTAAGGTTTGTAGTGTGTATAGTAAAAATAATAAACTTTATTTATATAGCGCCAACATATTCTGCAGCACTTACAAAAACAGGGAGATACAGAAAGACAAAAGTACAAAAAAGACAGTTGCATGTAGTAATCAGTTAATAGAAACAGTAGGGGTGAGGGTCCTGCTCCAATGAGCTTACATACTACAGATAATGGGGTGATACAGAAGGTAAAGGGCCTGGAGATGTGCACAGTATGGTGAGGTGGAGAGCGAGAGATGCTATATACATAAACAATGGTCAGATTTCAGCCGTGTGATGGCTGAGTCGGTATAAGTGCAGGGGGTGGTTAATGGCGGCCAGCGGGGATTGCAGTCAGTAGGACAGAGAGCATGTTATCAGGTGGAGTACAGAGTGGCTTGGTTTAGGAGATGTGGTATGCCTCCCTGAAGAGGTGCATTTTTAGGGCACACCTGAAGTTTTGTAAGTCAGGGATTGTCTAGATGGTTTTGGGTAGCACGTTCCAGAGGACTGGTGCTGCTCTGGAAAAGTCTTGGAGGTGGGAATGAAAAGTTCTAATTAATGGAGCACTCAGTCCGATTTCGTTAGCAGAGTGGTGGGCCCAGGCTGGGTTGTGGATTGAGATGAGGAAGGCAATATAGGGCGGCGCAGTGCTATGGAGAGGTTTACGGATAAAGGTAGTGAGTTAAAATTGAATTCTGTATTTAACGAGCAGCCAATGCAGTGACTA
This sequence comes from Eleutherodactylus coqui, assembly GCF_035609145.1. Classification (NCBI taxonomy): domain Eukaryota; kingdom Metazoa; phylum Chordata; class Amphibia; order Anura; family Eleutherodactylidae; genus Eleutherodactylus; species Eleutherodactylus coqui. Next base: position 287,351,014 of record NC_089840.1, on the reverse strand, counting down.
GCACAGGGCAGAGGCATCCGAGTAGCGGGTGGACAGGAAGATGAGCCTGCCTGCCACATTCAGGATGGATTGAAGAGGGAAGAGTCTGGCGCGGAAGAGGCCGATCAGCAGCGAGTTGCAATAATCGAGCCAAGAGTGGATGAGGGCAACAGTGAGCGTTTTTAGCATGTTCCACGGTGAGAAAAGGGCAGATTCTTGCGATGTTCTTGAGGTACAGCTGACAGGTTCATGCCAGAGATTGGATGTTGGGAGTAAAGGAGAGATCAGAGTCAAATATGACCCCAAGGCAGCCAGCGTGCTGTCTGGGAGTTATGGTGGCACCACACACTGAGATGGAGATGTCAGGATGAGGTCAGTTAGCAGAGGGCGGAAACAGCAGGTCAGTTTTTGAGAGGTTCACTTTTAGGTAGAGAGAGGACATAGTGCTAGAGACAGCAGACAGACAGTGGGTGATGTTTTGGAGGAAAGGTGCAGAGATGTCACGGGAAGAAGTGTATAACTTGGTATTGTCCGTATAAAGGTTGTATTAAAGGCTAAATCTCCTAATAACTTGTCCAATAGGGGCTGTGTAGATGGAAAAAACGGAGGGGGCCGAGGACCCGAGCCCTGGGGTATCCAAAAAGCAAAAGAAAGAGAAGGAGGTAGAGCCAGCAAAAAAGGCCCTGAAGGAGTGGTCAGATAGGTAGGAAGAGAACCAAAAGAGAGCAGTGTCCTTTTAGGCCAATGGAGCAAAGCATACTGAGGAGGAGTTTATGGTCAACAGTGTCAAATGCTGCATAGCGGGCAAGGAGGATTAGTAGGGAGTAGTCACCCCTCGATTTGGCTGCCAGGAGGTCATTTGACACCTTTATTGGGGCGGTTTCTGTCGAGTGCAGGGGCGGAAGCCCGACTGTAGGTTGTCGAGAAGAGAGTTTTCTGATGACCAAGTTATCAGCACAAAACAGCAGCATCAGAGGTGTAAAATAATTCAGGGTCACAAATCTGCTCCCATCATGTCTGTTTATTTCTCTTCTTTAGTCTTAACAGCGACTGCCATTTCAACCCGCCACATGAGTCTTTATCAAGCCAGTCCTTGTTCTGATAGATAAGTTGTAAGGCGGGAGTAAACCAGGTGTTCTAGGAGTTTGGAAATGAAGGGGAGATTTGAGATAGGCCGGTAGTTGGCAGCATCAGTCGAGTCAAGACTCAGTTTCTTTAGCAGTGGGAGTATGATGGCATGTTTGAAAGAAGAAGTAAAAATTCCAGAGGTCAGAGAGAGGTTGAATATAGTAGCGAGATGGGAGATAACCACAAGGGAGAGGGACAAGAGGAGGTGTGAGGGGAAGCAATCTGGAAACTACTTCCTCTGTCATTGATCTGAGTACAGACAGAGAGCAGGAGATTGGCAAGGAGCACCAGGAGGTGAGTTCCTTTTGAATTTTTCCAAGTAGGGGTACAAAATTTAAATTGTATAGATCCGTGAGACTCTGGGATATTCTTGTCCCTAGATAAGTAATATGTTTACTTGTGTTTTTAAGTGGTGACATTTTTAAGATTTCTGTCCATGAGCCAGACTCTATGTTTATGTTTAGTAATTCTGATTTCAAGAGATTCAACTTAAAGTTCGAAATTTGGCCAAAATTTTTAAAATCTTGTAGGATGGCAGGGATTGTAGTTTTAGGATCTGTGAGGAGGAACAGCATATCATCCACGTAGGAGGCTGATTTGTGTTCTCAGGGGTCACATTTCATACCCGTTATTTTGTCTGATTTTTCCCAAGTGTCTCCATAGTTAAAACAAATAATAAAGGGGACAGAGGGCATCCCTGTCTACTTATGTTGTTGATCTGGACTGTGGGAGAAAATTCAGAGTTAATTTTAGCCAAGGGAGCAGTGTATCAGGCCAAAATCTTGTCTATAAATGTTTCTGTAAAACCACATTTCTGAAGAGTCATTTTGAGGAACAACCAGTTGACCCTATCAAAGGCCTTCTCGGCATTGGTGGAGATGAGGGCTAATGGGGAATTGTAATGGTGGGCTAGGTGTATCAGATTGAGTAATTTTGAGGTATTATCCTTCGCATCTCTATTTGTGATTTAAAGGGGTTGTCCCGCGTCGAAACGGGTTTTTTGTTTTTTTTAACCCCCCCCCCCCCCCCCCCCGTTCGGCGCGAGACAACCCCGATGCAGGGGTTAAAAAAACAAACCGGAGAGTGCTTACCTGAATCCCGGCGGTCCGGCGTCTTCATACTCACCTGCTGAAGATGGCCGCCGGGGTCTGCTCCCTCCGTGGACCGCAGCTCTTCTGTGCGGTCCATTGCCGATTCCAGCCTCCTGATTGGCTGGAATCGGCACGTGACGGGGCGGAGCTACACGGAGCCGGCATTCTGCACGAGCGGCCCCATTGAAGACAGCCGAAGACCCGGACTACGCAAGCGCGGCTAATTTGGCCATCGGAGGCCGAAAATTAGTCGGCACCATGGAGACGAGGACGCCAGCAACGGAGCAGGTAAGTATAAAACTTTTGATAACTTCTGTATGGCTCATAATTAATGCACAATGTACATTACAAAGTGCATTAATATGGCCATACAGAAGTGTATAGACCCACTTGCTGCCGCGGGACAACCCCTTTAAGCCCACTTGTTCGGGGTTCATTAGACCAGGTAGAACTAATTTTATTCTATTGGCTAAGATTGTGGTATATAATCACATTGTTGTTGATGAAGGATATGGGCCTATAGCTACTACATAAGGTAGCGTCTTTTCCTTCCTTAGGGATTAAGGTTATATCAGCTGTCAGCGCCTCATTTCGAAAAGGATTTTCAGCGCTGCTGGAGTTGTAGTAGTGTACTAGATATGGGGAGAGGGTTTCTTTAAAAGGTTTTAAAATATAATGACCCTAAGCCATCTGGGCCTGGGCTTTTCCCATTAGGGGCTGACTGGATTATTTTCTCCACCTTTTGAAGGGAGATCGGTTTGTAGAGCGATTGCAGTTGATTTGGTGATATGCTGGGGAGATTAACTGAATCCAAAAAAATCATGGATTTTTTTATGCTTAACTGTTAGTGACTCTACAGGACTTTGGATCCATATAAAATGCATGAAAAATTTGGGAAATATCTTTTGTGATGTAGCTTATCATTTTTATCTTTGCTTTTGGGAATGAAAGTGTTGTGGTGGTTCTGGGATTGATACATTGCTGATAGTCTGGTGCTGCTTTTGGAGAGATTTCTACATCTTCTGGCTCAGTGGGTGTGCCATCTTTTGAGTGATCATCTTTGTGTTTAAATGGACCTTAACTCCCTCCCTGGGTCCCCAGCAGTATACAGCTGTGATGGAAGAGGTTCTGCAGCATCTTCTTCTCTATCCCTGTCCACTGTCTCCTGGATCAGGAGATGCCCTTCACAACTCAGGAAACACATTTAACCCCTTAGTGACCAAGCCTGTTTGCATCTTAATGACCGAGCCAAATTTTGGAAATCTGACATGTGTCACTTTAACATAGAATAACTCCATAAAGGTTTTGCATATCCAAGTGATTCTGACATTGTTTCTACACCACATGCTGTACTTCATTTAGGTGGTAAAAATAGTCTGATAGAATTTGTGGATATTTATTAAAAGCGTCATTTATCTAGGGGTGTACTGTGTATTTTGACCCCACAGTTTTTGAATGAATCTAAGCAAAGCAGAAGGAAAAAATTATGATTTTCATTCTTTTGGTAATTGTGTCAATTTAAAAACAGTTTTTTTGTACAGCGCACATAAGGATGAAGAATTTACCCCAAAAATGGATTCCCCTGATTGTCCCGTGTTCAGAAACATTCCCATTGTAGCTCAACCTACATACTCGACACATGGCTAGGTCTATAATAAGGGGAACGCCCATTGGATTTTAGGGCATAACTGAATAAATTCCAGGCCCCGTTGCTCATTTGCGCAATGCCCCTTTTTGGCATTACTTAGATAAAAGTAATTATGTAAACTGTGCGGTATGTCTGATAACAGGGGTAATTATGGGGGCCTGGTTGGCGTGTGCACATAGGGTAAAAAAAACGGGTATTGCTCTTCCCTAGTGGCACTTTTTGGGGGTATTTCTTGACCTCAGCGGCAGGGATGGGGTGTAATAATTGTCGGTCTGTGAGACTTCATAAGCTTGCTGCGGTCTCACACAGAAAGCCCTCAACAAGCTGCTCCTGGAATTGCAGGAAGGCGAGCGTTCCCGGGGCTTCTTGTAAATGACGTATTACAGGTAGCGATCTAAGTAATACCGGGCTCACACGCCCAGACGTGGCCCTGCGTACGACTGCATAATGCACTGCACATAATTGCGTGCTCTCATAGTTAGTGATGCGCAGTACACCTTTTTTGTTTGAGTTTCCCGCGCTGTCGCTTAGTGATGACGTGGGTCCCCGCAGCCTGTACACAATGTAGTTGGCATATCTGTGACCATAAAGCACAATGGGCTCTGTGTTGCAGATATCCGCGGTAAAATAAAACATGCTGCGTTCTGTTTTCTGTGAGTGGATTACATAATTCCCGACTTGCTAATGTGAGCGGAATCGTGCAATCCAATGCATTTGATTGATCTGCGTATTACCGCTCATCAAACACATGCAGAATCCGCAATTTCTGTACAGTCATGTGAGACCAGCCTAAGGTGGATCACTACCTTTTTATCTCATGACTAGGGACCGCACAACGAGTCCATCGGTCACTGCTCCAGTCTCTCACACACACTCGGCTCCGCTCCTCCATCTCACACACTCGGCTACGCTCCTCCGTCTCACACTTGCTCGGCTCCGCTCTTTCGTCTCACACACGCTCGGCTCCTCTCCTCCGTCCCACACACGCTCGGCTCCTCTCCTCCGTCCCACACACGCTCCGATCCTCTCCTCCGTCTCACACACGCTCGGCTCCTCTCCTCCGTCTCACACACGCTCGGCTCCTCTCCTCCGTCTCACACACGCTCGACTCCTCTCCTCCGTCTCACACACGCTCGGCTCCTCTCCTCCGTCTCACACACGCTCGGCTCCTCTCCTCCGTCCCACACACGCTCGGTTCCTCTCCTCCGTCCCACACACGCTCGGCTCCTCTCCTCCGTCCCACACACGCTCGGCTCCTCTCCGCCGTCCCACACGCGCTCGGCTCCGCTCCTCCGTCTCACACGCGCTCGGCTCCGCTCCTCCGTCTCACACACGCTCGGCTCCGCTCCTCCGTCCCACACACGCTCGGCTCCTCTCCTCCGTCTCACACACGCTCGGCTCCGCTCCTCCGTCCCACACACGCTCGGCTCCGCTCCTCCGTCCCACACACGCTCGGCTCCGCTCCTCTGTCCCACATATGCTCGGCTCTGCTCCTCCGTCTCACACACGCTCGGCTCCGCTCCTCTGTCCCACATATGCTCGGCTCTGCTCCTCCGTCTCACACACGCTCGGCTCCGCTCCTCCGTCCCACACACGCTCGGCTCCTCTCCTCCGTCTCACACACGCTCGGCTCCGCTCCTCCGTCCCACACACGCTCGGCTCCGCTCCTCCGTCCCACACACGCTCGGCTCCGCTCCTCTGTCCCATATATGCTCGGCTCTGCTCCTCCGTCTCACACACGCTCGGCTCCGCTCCTCTGTCCCACATATGCTCGGCTCTGCTCCTCCGTCTCACACACGCTCGGCTCCGCTCCTCCGTCTCACACACGCTCGGCTCCGCTCTTCCATCTCACACGCTCTTGGCTCCGCTCCTCCGTCTCACACACGCTCAGCTCCGCTCCTCCATCTCACACACGCGCTCGGCTCCGCTCCTCCATCTCACACACGCGCTCGGCTCCGCTCCTCCATCTCACACACACTCGGCTCCGCTCCTCCGTCTCACACACGCTCGGCTCCGCTCCTCCGTCTCACACACGCTCGGCTCCGCTCCTCCGTCTCACACACGCTCGGCTCCGCTCCTCCGTCTCACACACGCTCGGCTCCGCTCCTCCGTCTCACACGCGCTCGGCTCCGCTCCTCCGTCTCACACGCGCTCGGCTCCGCTCCTCCGTCTCACACGCGCTCGGCTCCGCTCCTCCGTCTCACACGCGCTCGGCTCCGCTCCTCCGTTTCACACGCGCTCGGCTCCGCTCCTCCGTCTCACACGCGCTCGGCTCCGCTCCTCCGTCTCACACACGCTCGGCTCCGCTCCTCCGTCTCACACGCGCTCGGCTCCGCTCCTCCGTCTCACACGCGCTCGGCTCCGCTCCTCCGTCTCACACGCGCTCGGCTCCGCTCCTCCATCTCGCATACACTTGCTCAGCTCCGCTCCTCCGTCTCGCACGCGCTCGGCTCCGCTCCTCCGTCTCACACTCGCTCGGCTCCGCTCCTCCGTCTCACACGCGCTCGGCTCCGCTCCTCCGTCTCACACGCGCTCGGCTCCGCTCCTCCGTCTCACACACGCTCGGCTCCGCTCCTCCGTCTCACACGCGCTCCGCTCCGCTCCTCCATCTCTCACACACGCGCTCGGCTCCGCTCCTCCGTCTCTCACACGCTCGGCTCGGCTCCTCCGTCTCACACACGCTCAGCTCCGCTCCTCCATCTCTCACACACGCGCTCGGCTCCGCTCCTCCGTCTCTCACACGCTCGGCTCCGCTCCTCCCTCTCTCACACGCTCGGCTCCGCTCCTCCGTCTCACACACGCTCGGTTCCGCTCCTCCGTCTCACACACGCTCGGCTCCGCTCCTCCGTCTCACACGCGCTCGGCTCCGCTCCTCCGTCTCACACGCGCTCGGCTCCGCTCCTCCATCTCGCATACACTTGCTCAGCTCCGCTCCTCCGTCTCGCACGCGCTCGGCTCCGCTCCTCCGTCTCACACTCGCTCGGCTCCGCTCCTCCGTCTCACACGCGCTCGGCTCCGCTCCTCCGTCTCACACGCGCTCGGCTCCGCTCCTCCGTCTCATACACGCTCGGCTCCGCTCCTCCGTCTCACACGCGCTCAGCTCCGCTCCTCCATCTCTCACACACGCGCTCGGCTCCGCTCCTCCGTCTCTCACACGCTCGGCTCGGCTCCTCCGTCTCACACACGCTCAGCTCCGCTCCTCCATCTCTCACACACGCGCTCGGCTCCGCTCCTCCGTCTCTCACACGCTCGGCTCCGCTCCTCCCTCTCTCACACACTCGGCTCCGCTCCTCCCTCTCTCACACGCTCGGCTCCGCTCCTCCGTCTCACACACGCTCGGCTCCGCTCCTCCGTCTCACACACGCTCGGCTCTGCTCCTCCGTCTCACACACACTCGGCTCTGCTCCATCCACTCTCTGAATACATCCTCACACAGCAGAGTCCGGCATCCACTGAGCGGAGAGACCTGGTCATGTGACCCCTTGTCTCCTCCCACACACTGATCACATGACGGTGACATCATCACAGGTCCTGTAAGCACAGAACAACCCCACGGCTCCTGTCCGGCTGCAGGTGGAGGTATGTGGGGTCACCAGCACTGGGGGCAGATTAGGCCGGCGGCACATGAACGGGTCAGACTCCACATCTGGGAGCCCGCAGTGCAATCTGCACCTGTGCTGGCCGGCGCCCCCGCGTTTTGTCATTTTCTTCCTTCTTCTGTACTGTGGGTGGCGCACACGGATCGCTGTCGGACATGCGCAGTACAGATTTCCCCGCACCGTCTCTAGGTGATAACGCAGGTTCTGAACCCTTTTCACAATGTTAATTAACTTCAATGGAAGCCGTCCGCTTGGAATCCGGATGATAATCGAGCGTGCTGCGATGTGCAGGAAGCATCCCTTTTCCGCAGCGTGCTGTGGATGGTATTCTCTGTGGACCCCCACCCCAGATTCCACAGATCCTTCTGTGTGCAGGCGGCCATGATCTGTTCTGTGGGTGGGCCGCACAGCTCGCCGTCAGACGGGTGCAGTGCAGATTATTTTCTTTTAAACTCAAGTACCAATCAGAGGCGGCGCTTCCTGGGGGCGGGATTTTTAAACCCTCTGACCAGGAAGCGCTGGCTGAAGACAAGTACCGGAGCTGCAGGAGACGAGCGGCCGAGCAGACAGCGCCTCTTAGGTAACGCTTTGGCTCTTTTTCTTTAATGTAGCCAGGGCTTATTTCTGGAGTATGGCCTAAATTTCAAGCTCCCCAGAAAATCCCGGCAAAAGAGCGCTACAAAATCGGGATATCGCCGTGAGAAAACGCAGCGATAACGCACAGAGACACTTCTGCAATATCGCTGTTGTCCATGTGAAAGAGGCCTCATCATTAACCTCCTCAGAACTGTTCAGCTTTGGGCCCTCAGGGTGAAGCTTTGTTTTTGCCTTTTCTTCCCATCACGTTCCGGGAGTCGGAGATTTATTATCTTCCAGTCAGTTTTTTCGTTACTCGTTTTTTTTCAGAACAAGTTGTATTCTCTAATGGGACTTTTGGGGTCTTTATAACTTAATGATTAACTTACCTTTTTTGAGTGTAAAATTAGAGATGAGGGAGCACCAAAATGCTCGGGTGCTCGTTGCTCGAGTCGAACTTTCCGCGATGCTCGAGAGCTTGTTTCGAGTAACGAACCCCATTGAAGTCAATGGGTGACTCGAGCATTTTTGTATATGACCGATGCTCCGCATAGGTCTTCACTTGTGAAAAACCAGAAAACATCCGAAATTCATGGAAACACCACAAAAACGGATAGGGGAGGGCAGGGGCAGCATTTTTACTTCGGACAAACCCTCATCAGCAAGGCACACCTTAGCTAAGCACCACACTACCTCCAACTAAGCACAAGCACTGCCTGTGGGTCATACCGCTGCCTCTTCTCCTGGGTTATATGCTGCCCAAACCCCCCCCCCCCCCCCACGACCCTACGTCCACAGCGCACACAAAAGTTTCCCTGCGCAGCCTTCAGCTGCCCTCATGCCACACGCTGGCTGCATAGCCACACCACCCTCATGTCTATTTATAAGTGCATCTGCGATGAGGAGGAACCGGAGGCACACACTGCAGAGGGTTGGCAGGACCAGGCAGCGACCCTCTTCGAAAGGGGTGGGTGAAAGTCCACAATGCTGTTGAGAATTGATGATAAATTGACGTACGATCATCATTCCAATCCCGTGCCACCTCCGTCGCAAAAATGTCACGAGCTGCAAACGTGGGCATAAAGGGGACTTAGGTGCCAGCTCAGCACTTCTACACATCTCCACAATGCAGCAATACTCTGTGTGGGAAGTATGTGAGCGGGCCCTGGGTCAGGCTCGGTCCCAGCCTTCACCTTGTGTGGCCCAAGGTGCTGCGAGTGACATAGCAATGGGGAATCCATGTGTCCACACACTACTCATTGTGTTTGGGTGTCGGATACCTCATCGACAACGCAAGGGGAAAGCCATCTGCACTCTGTACCCTACCCAAGTCAGTCAGTGTCTTTGTGCCAGACAGGTCAAACACCGCTATGGGAAGTCTGTGTGCACCCACAGCATAGGTGGGTCCAAGGAATTTAAAGACAGTACACATAAGGAAATCAGAGTGCCCAAACATGGCAGACTTTCACTGCGCTGAGGACATAGGCCTCTGCACAAACCCTCAGCAATTGCGGGCATACAGCGGACTCCGACGCTAGCGCAGCTGTGAACGTCTCATTAGCGCTGTATCGCTCCTCTTGTTTGTCCCAAAGCAGTGTCCCAGATAGCTATGGTAACATGATAGAAAATACATGTTGGCCTCGGCCCACAATCCATGCCTTAGTCAGTCAGTGTTTTTTTTAGTGCCAGACAGGTCAAACACCGCGATGGGAAGTCTGTGTGCACCCACAACATGGGTGGGTCCAAGGAACCCAAAGACAGGACACATAAAGAAATCAGAGTGCCCAAACATGGCAGACTTTCACTGCGCTGAGGACATAGGCCTCTGCAAAAACTCTCAGCAATCGCGGGCATAAAGCGGACTCCGATGCTAGTGCAGCTGTGAACGTCTCATAAGTGCAGTATCGCTTGTTTGGGCCAAAGCAGTGCCCCGGATAACTGGGGTAACACGAGAGAAAATACATATTGGCCTCGGCCCACAATTCATGCCCTGGTCAGTCAGTGTTTTTGGGCCAGATAGGTAAAACACCGCGATGGGAAGTCTGTGTGCAACCATAGTATAAACAGACCCTGTAACATTCCAGTAGAAAAGGTATAAGCAGACCCCAGTAGCATTTCGGTAGCAGTAGTATAGGAAGACCCCGGTACCATTTCCGTAGTAGAAGTATAGGCAGACCCCTGTAACATTTCTGTAGCAGAAGTATAGGTAGACCCCTGTAAAATTTATGTGGCAGAAGTATAGGCAGACCCCTGTAACATTTATGTAGCAGCAGTATAGGCAGACCCCTCTCACATTTACGTGGCTGAAGTATAGGCATACCCCAGTAACATTTTTGTAGCAGAAGTATAGGCAGACCCCTGTAACATTTCTGTAGCAGCAGTATAGGCGGACCCCAGTATCATTTCTGTAGCAGCAGTATAGGCAGACCCCAGCACCATTCCTGTAGTAGAAGTATAGGCAGACCCCAGTAACATTTCTATAGTAGAAGTATAGGCAGATCCCTGTAACGTTTATGTTGCAGCAGTTTAGGCAGACCCCCTGTAACATTTATGTAGCAGAAGTATAGGCAGACCCCTGTAACATTTACATGGCAGAAGTATAGGCAGACCCCAGTAACATTTTTGTAGCAGAAGTATAGGCAGACCCCTGTAACATTTATGTGGCAGAAGTATAGGCAGACCCCTGTAACATTTATGTGGCAAAAGTATAGGCAGACCCCTGTAACATTTCGGTGGCAGAAGTATAGGCAGACCCCTGTAACATTTCGGTGGCAGAAGTATAGGCAGACCCCTGTAACATTTCCGTAGCAGAAGTATAGGCAGACCCCTGTAACATTTACGTGGCAGAAGTATAGGCAGACCCCTGTAACATTTCTGTTGCAGAAGTATAGGCAGGCCGACCTCAGTAAAATTACTGTAGCAAGAGTATAGGCCAACCCCTGAAACATTGGGGTACCATTAGTGTAGGCGAAGGCCGGAAAAATTAGTGGGATAAAAGTGTAGGCGAGGGCCAGAAAAATTAGTGTACCAACAGTACAAATGTCCCCCTGAAAAATTGCTCAACCGAGAGGGCAGGTGAAACCCATAAATACTTTTGAAAGATACAGCTCGCTGTTGCTTAATTTGTAACAGAGCCTGGAGGAAGCCCTGTTAAAAAAAAAAATTGGTTCATGTTAAAATATCAATACTTTTGAAACTTTGAAAAATTGTAAAAAAATTGTTAGATGAGCCTTTTGGGCTGCAGAAAAATTGGCAGTTCAGCGTGATGACGTGTTGTTTCAGGAGGAGGAGTAGCAGGAGGAGGACTAATATCAGAGACAGATTAACAAAGCTAAATGCCCCATTTTTACGGTGATAGAGAAGAGTGCTTTTATCTGCGGTTGCAGCGAAAAGAATATTTAGTTTCCGTTGCTCTCCGCCGGTGGAGAAGACAAGTCTGGGGAAATCCAGCTTTTGTTCATCTTTATGAGTGTAAGCATGTCGGCACTGTCAGTTGACAGGCAGATACGCTTATCCGTGATGATTCCCCCAGCTGCACTAAACACCTTCTCTGACAAGACGCTAGCGGCAGGGCAAGCCAGCACCTCCAGGGCATACAGCGCACGTTCGTGCCACGTGTCCAGCTTTGACACCCAATAATTGTATGGAGCAGAGGCATCACGGAGGATGGTGGTACAATCGGCTACGTACTCCCTCACCATCTTTTTACAGTGCTCCCTCCGACTCAGCCTGGACTGGGGAGTGGTGACGCAGGCTTGCTGGGGAGTCATAAAGCTGGCAAAGGCCTTGGAGAGTGTTCCCCTGCCTGCGCTGAACATGCTGCCTGATCTCCGCGCCTCCCCTGCTACTTGGCCCTCGGAACTGCGCCTTCTGCTGCTAGCGCTGTCAGATGGGAAGTTTAGCATCACTTTGTTCACCTGGGCCCTGTGGTATTGCATCACTCTCGTACCCCTTTCCTCTTCAGGAATGAGAGTGGACAGGTTCTCCTTGTACCGTGGGTCGAGAAGGGTGTACACCTAGTAATCTGTGTTGGCCAGAATGCGTCTAACGCAAGGGTCACGATAAAGGCAGCCTAACATGAAGTCAGCCAAGTGTGCCAGTGTGTCAATACGCAAGACATGGCTGTCCTCGCTAGGAAGATGACTTTCAGGATCCTCCTCCTCCTCCACAGCCCATACACGCTGAACAGATGAGAGGCAAGCAGCATGGGTACCCTCTGCAGTGTGCCCAGCTGTTTTTTTCTCCCTCCTCCTGCTCCTCCTCCTCCAAAACGTGCTGAGATATAGACATGAGGGTGGTCTGGCTATAAAGTGACATACTGTCACCCCCCCCCCCCCCCGTCTCCTGTTCCAACCGCAAAGCGTCAGCATTTATGCCTTCAGCGAACTTCTCAGCAGGCATAGCAGAGGGATGGTAATGCTAATGATTGCAGCGTCACCGCTCAGCATCTGGGTAGACTCCTCAAAGTTTCTGAGGACCTGGCAGATGTCTGCCATCCAGGCCCACTCCTCGGTAAAGAATTGGGGAGGCTGACTCCCACTACGCCGCCCATGTTGGAGTTGGTATTCCACTCATAAAGCCTGACCAACATGTGCAGCATAGAATTCCACCATGTGGGCACGTCGCACAGCAGTCAGTGCTGTGGCAGATTAAACCTATGTTGCAGGGTCCTCAGGGTGGCAGCATCCGTGGTGGACTTGCGGAAATGTGCGCAGATGCGGCGCACCTTGCCGAGCAGGTCAGATAAGTGCAGGTAGTTTTTCAGAAACTGCTGAACCACTAGATTGAAGGCGTGGGCCAGGCATGGCACGTGTGTGAGGCTGCCGAGCTGCAGAGCCACCACCAGGTTACGGCCATTGTCACACACGACCATGCCCCGTTGGAGGCTTAGCGGCGAAAGCCAGAGATCGGTCTGCTCTGTCAGACCCTGCAACAGTTCAGGGGCCGTGTGTCTCTTGTCACGTAAGCTGAGTAGTTTCAGCACGGCCTGCTGATGCTTGCCCACTGCTGTGCTGCCACGCCGCGCCACACCGACTGCTGGCGACGAGCTGTTCACACTTCTTAATTGAGAGGTAGAGGTTGCGTAGGAGGAGGGAGAGGGTTTAGAGGAGGTGGCATATACTGCCGCAGATACCAGCACCGAGGAAGGACCTCGTGCCTGTGTCCTGAGAGGGGGGTTGGATCTGTGTAGCAGGTTGGGGCACAGGGGAAGAGGCAGTGGTGCAACCCGGAGGCGGTGAACGGCCTTCGTCCCATCTTGTGGGGTGCTTGGCCATCATATGCCTGCGCATGCTGGTGGTGGGGAGGATGGTAGTGGTGGCTCCCCAGCTGATCTTGGTGCGACACAGGTTGCACACCACTGTTCGTCGGTCGTCCGCGCTCTCACTGAAAAACATCCACACCTTTGAACACCTAGCCCTCTGCACGGAGGCTTGGCGCGAGGGTGTGCTTTGGAAAGCAGTTGGGGGATTCTTTGCTCTGGCCCTGCCTCTACCCCTGGCCATCCCACTGCCTCTTCCAACCTGTCCTGCTGCTGCACTTGCCTCCCCCTCTGAAGACCTGTCCTGAGTAGATTTAGCAAACCCGGCAGGGTCAGTCATCTCATCGTCCAGCTGCTCTTCCTCCGAATCCTCTGTGCGCTCCTCCCTTGGACTTACTGCCCTCACTACTACCTCACTGACAGATAACTGTCTCATCATCATCATCCTCCTCACCCACTGAAAACTCTTGAGACAGTTGCCGGAAGTCCCCAGCCTCATCACCCGGACCCCGGAACTTTCCAAAGGTTGGACATCGGTCACGACAAACTCCTCAGGTGAAAGAGGAACCATTTTTTCCCGCTCAAGGCAGGGACTCGAGAACAGTTCCTGGAGTCAACCTGCTCCTCAGAATATGTCATTTTCATGGAGTGAGGAGGCTGGGAAGAAGGAGGAGCAGCAGCCAGAAGATTCAGAGTTGCAGCAGTGGACTGCGTAGAAGACTGGGTGGCCGATACATTGCTGGATGCATTTTCTGCCATCCACGACAGGACCTGCTCACACTGCTCTGTTTGTAATAAAGGTCTACCACGTGGACCCATAAATTGTGATATGAAGCTGGGGACCCCAGAAGCTTGCCTCTCTCCTAATCCCGTAGCAGCCGGCTGTGATTCACCTAGACCAGGAACTCGGCCTGTGCCCTCACCCTCACTTGGACATCCGCGTCCTCGTCCACGTCCTCGACCCCTACCCCAACCCCTCATCATGGCGGATTACGAATACAGCAGGGGCCAAATAAATTACCCCACTGTACAGCACTGACAAGTGGGCCTTAATTCACCGCACACAGAGACTTATAGATAGCGGAGGCTCTATGCTTTGCTAGGAAAAAGTAACCCGCTGTCTTGCGCTGATACCTAGGGGTAATTTACTGCTCGCAGAGACTTGTAGATATAATAGAGGCTGTGTGGAGTGGGAGAAGACTGTAAAGCCAGTGGATAGTGCTGGTAACTGTGGTGATCTCAACCCCACCAAGGAAATGGTATTGTTAGACGCTCTGCACAGCGGCTGAGCTGAAATACTTAGCAGTGGCCCCGGAAATATTACAGTACTGTTTAGCGAAGGAGCTGTATTTTTTTTGTTTGAAAAATAATACAGGCTGTATGCTGTCTATATCACTTTCCCTCTAAAAGTGGCTGTGTTGGCCCTGGGCTGTGCGTATAATTCACTGCAGACACAGACCGGTGCAAATAATTATGGAATTATTTGCGTACACTTTCACGCTGACAGCGGTATTGTAACGCAAACTGCAGCACTTTCCCTATACTCTGTAAAATAGACTGCAGACTGAGAACGCTATAGCTGTAATGGCCTGCACAGCCCGAGATGAAAAAATAATTTATTTGTGCAAATCTGCTCCCAGCAGCCACAACAGTAATGCACACGGTCAGATGTGGCCCTAAGAAGGACCGTTGGGGTTCATGAAAACAGGAATCCTACACTAACACTTTCCCTATCTCAGCAGCACTTTTCCTATACTCTCCCAGTGTGTGTCTGAGGTGCGCCGTGGGCTTGACCGCTCTAAGTACTCGGCGGTCACTTGATCTCGCCAGCCACTCACTGCAGGGGGGTGGGATAGGGCTGGCACGTCACAGGAGGAAGTGGTAATGCCTTCCCTGCCTGTCTATTGGCTTGAAAATGGCGCTAAACATGCAAGGAAGGAAATGAAATTGACTCGAGTACCGCGTGGTGCTCGTCTCGAGTAACGAACATCTCGAGCACCCTAATACTCGAACGAGCATCAAGCTCAGACGAGTATGCTCGCTCATCTCCATGTAAAATGGCATAAAACAGTTTTTTTGTGTGTTTTATGTTTATATTGTTCGCTGTGCGGCATAAGAAGCCTGTTCATCTGTTTGCGCCTTTTTTATGGGATTATAGAAGATAAAGTGCCTTTTATTTGGGGCGATTCTCGCCTGGATTCTCCCTGGAAACAGCGAATGTGACCCATAATCCTCCTGCGCTTAAGAGAGGGGCAACCTCTCTTAATACAGCGCAGAAGTCAGCTGACACCCGCGGGTAAAAGCTGCAATGAGCCGCGTGGCTGATCAGTGCTACTTACCCTTTAAATCCCTTGAACACTGTTCAGGGCTCCCGTATGCTACCCCCGCGATGAGATCACAGGGAGCTGTGCGAGTGTCATGGCTTGATAGACTGCCTGTCAGATTGCAGTATGATGTAATGCTATGGCATTACTTCATACTGCAGGAGCGATCAAAGCATCGCTAGTTGTGGTCCCCTAGGAGGGCTAAAAAAAAAAAAAAGTTAAAATAAGATCAACAAAGTATTACTAATTGTAAATAACAAAAAAAAAAGTAATAAAAGTTTATATCCCCCCCCCCCCCTTTGCCACAACATATTAAAAAAATCTAAATCATAAAACAAAAATACATACTTGGTATCGTCACTTCCGTAAAAGTCTGATCTATTAAAGTAGCAGCTGGAAAAAAACAATCTGAAGCCAGAAATACACTTTTTCGGTCACCCTGTCTCTCAGCAAAATTGCGATTAAAAAGCAATCAAAGAGTCGTGTGTATTCTAAAATGGTACCAGCGTAAATTACAAGATGTCTCGCAAAAATGAGCCGTCGCAAAACTACGTCGACGGAAAAATAAAAAGGTTATTGCGCACAGAAAATGGCGGCAGAAAATAATTTTTAAAAATTAAATGTCTTTGAAAATAATAAAAGTAGTGCAGCAAAATAAACTATACAAGTTTCATATCGTAGTAATCGTACTGACCCATAGAATAAAGTTATCAGGTCATTTTTGTTGCAGTTTGTGCGCCGTAGAAAGAGGACGCACCGAAAGATGGCGGAATGTGTTTTTTTTTTTCATTTTACTCCACTTACAATTTTTTTAAACGTTTTTCAGTACATTATATGGCACATTAAATAGTACCATTGAGAAGGGCCGTGTCATTTTGTTTGAACACGCTTAAGCAGGGAGTAACAGCTGGAGCTGAAGGGGCTTTCACGAATTGCAAAACATGGAAGTTCTCTTCCAAGAATAGCGCCAAACCTGTTCACAGGTTGTGTTTGGTATTGCAGCTCTGCTGTGCTTACTTCAGTTTAGCTGAGCAGCAATACCAGTGTTGGGTTCCAGCACAGCATAGCCCGACAGGTGGGGGTTGATTGAGCTGATGTGAATTTCTCCAGCCAGCCAATCACCACTGGTCTGCTGCTCATATATACCAGATCCTCTGCTAGAGGCTGCTGGGCTTTGCTCTGTTTGTTCAGTGTGAACAGTGTCATGTTCCTACGTGTCGATGCATGTGCCGATGTGCTTTGTGAACAGTCCTGTTCAGGGTGCATGGTGTGCTGTGTTGTATGCAAATCCCTGGCATGTTGGTTTGAGCTGTGTTCAGTCCTGCTGTGTTTTGTTTGTAGGTCCCTAGGTTCCAGCGGGGGCCATCCTTGTCAGGACGATCACTTGCATGCAAGGAGGTTTGATGTGGAAGTTTTCTTGTTGGAGTAGGGACCTACAACTTGTTGAAGCTCCAAGATGATCCGTATTTAACTCTTGTGATCCCAGGTGAGAGGACTTGGGAAGGCATCGAGCTCTAGATATACTGCTTTAGGGTGGCTTCACACAAGCGTGTTTTTGTGCGCACATAGGTGCGCACCCATGTACATTCAAAAACTTGCGTGAATGCAGGTCCGTGCATTGTTTACAATGGAGCCATGGCTGCTGCCGGCGGTACCATTGAAAAGAATGGTCTGCAGTCTTTTTCAGGGAAGGGCTTTACATGTAAGCCCTTCCCTGAAAAAGAAAAATTTCATTGTAAAAAAAAAAAAATTATATATATATATATATATATATATATATATATATTTATTTACCTGTCTGCTGCTGCCGTGACCCCCGCAGGTATGAAAAACACATCTGCCGCATGCTGCAGATGTTTCCTTCATCCCTGCTAGTTAAAAGAATTCCCTGCTGCTACATCTGCCACGTCAGTGAAAGATGCAGCAGAGGAATTCTTCAATTTTCTACCGCAGCTGTCACACATGTCAGCTGCGGTAGAGGATTCTGCTGCCGGCAATTGATTTCAGGGAAGGGCTTTAAATAAAAGGCCTTCCCTGAAAATCAAGTAAAAGTGGTTTAAAAAACAAGAAAAAATAGATACCTTGCTTCAGCTGTCGGGGCTCAGCTGCGTCTTCTCCTGCTGTCCCCTACACTGTGGTGCTGATCTATTAGCAGGCGGGGATTTAAAATCCCCGCCTGCTGAAAGAGCTGAATGTGATTGGCTGAGGTGCTCAGCCAATCACAGGCAGCTCTCGCCTGTCATTTACCTCCTGTTCCATCCCGTATAGGGAAAACACAACATCTACACTTTATTATCTCCTCACTGGTTTTCCCTTATAATGTCCAGTAATTGTATTATTACAGGGGATTGTGTATGATGTTGCATTGTCTCGTCTTCTCTCCATTCAGGATCCTCGGCTGATATCTTCTATATCAGATAATATTCCTGATTGACCCAACAAGGATGGAGAGGAACCGGGACAAGATGGCGGAGAGTATATTCACCCTCACCCTAGAGATACTCTTTCAGCTTACAGAAGAGGTGAGAGATTCTGGGGCTGACGTCACGTTCCATCATTCTTATCTATATTGAAGGGATTGTCTAGATTCAAGTAAAAGCAGGACAATGTTGGGTAACAGAATAAAATAAGACTAACCAATTGGATTCAGTGCCGCCACTCCAGTTATTACCGATGGGTTTTGTTTACAACATCTTTAATAAAAGAAATGACTGCAGTGATATTCATGAATCTTTTTCCCCATAAACAGGATTACACGGTAGTGAAGAAGACTTCTAGTGATGGCTGTCAGGCCCCGGTGTCTGATGGATGGGGAACACCCCTGAGCCCAATCACAGGACCTCCACCTCGCCCCCTGATACTGGAGAAGATCAATGAGCAGAAGATCCTAGAACTCACCAACAAGATGATTGAGCTGCTGACTGGAGAGGTGACGCTGCTGGGAATGCTGGGACATTATACAGTAACGCTATGGCGGTATAACGTGTCTGGGTGATGACGGTATCATTGTGTTGTCAGGTTCCTATAAGGTGTCAGGACGTCACTGTCTATTTCTCCATGGAGGAGTGGGAGTATTTAGAAGGACACAAGGATCTGTACAAGGACGTCATGATGGAGGACCACCAGCCCCTCCCACCACCAGGTAATAGACAGGTCTAAATCCACACGGCCTTTATCATTTGTATGTAAGGAATGAATTTAAGCTCCTGTTCCATTCCGTATAAGAAGAGAGAACAAAACATCTACACCGTATTATCTTCTTGCAAGTGTGGGGGACACAGTTCCGCCGCCGAGGTAAGTATTGGCACTTACACCATGCCCTTTCTCCATTATCCTCGTGGAAAATGGAGCATCCTCTGCGGGGGAATTCAGGTATCCCACTGCTGGGGGTTCTCTTAAATGTTACCTATCCCTCCCCCTGTCTCCATCTGGGCTCTGGGCCCGGTCTCTGCTCAGCTAGTGCTTTGCTAGGTTAGGGGGGGGAATGGTTAGAGCAGGCCTGTCACATGCTTCTTTTTCTCGGAGACCTGCCCCTTTATTTCCTGTTCTCCAGTGGAGCTCCAAGGACAGCAATGAGGGATCCTCTCACTCTTTTTGGCATCAGGATTGTAGTTATTTCCACTCCTCTGCACAGTCCGGTCTGTGGGCTAGCTCCCCCATTCGGTTACCCTCCTGCAGGACCGTTTGCACCACGTTGCTTGGTTAACAGTTCTTGGCATTGTTTTAGCGCCATGTCTGACACCATAGTGGAAGAATCGAGACAGGTGTCAGACAGAGCTACATTTTCTGCCTGTTGTCGCTGCAATTCGAAATTTTCATGTGGACAATTAGACTCATTTTGTCTTAACTATATTGTGTCACAGCAGGCAGCCGTAGATCCCACTACGGACGCCCCTTCTGTGCAGCCCTCTCAGATCTCCAACCCAGAATGGCTCTCTGTCACTGACGGTTTCAGGCCTTTTGTGGGCATCCATGGCGATTCTGGATAAGTTGGACCGTATGTCCATTACAACCCTTCAGAATGTATCTGACAGTGCCAGCTCCATCTTTCAGGGTTGCTCCCATGGCAGGCCATGAAGGAGGTTTAGTTCCTGTCACTCATCTGGGCCTCCTGCCTCGTCCTCCCATTCAGGGCCTCCAGAAGTGCACTCCAAATTTTACTCAGGACACAACAGTTGCTCAGTGGGCAAACTGTCTGAGTCTCCCTTTGATTCCAATCTGGACAAGGAGCCGATGTCCAAACTCTCCATGATGGTAAATAGTTTACAAGCCATCGTAACATACCGAGCAGGTATCTGATCAGATTTTATTCCTCCTCAGGACTTTTACAATGTGTTAACCAGAGAATGTTGTTTTTCAGATAAATGCTTCATTGTGCCGAAGCGCTTAGACCTCATGTATCCCTTTTCGGATGAAGTAATCATAAAATGGTTGGTTTTACCAGGAGTGGATCCAGCAGGTTGGTAAATTTAGGTATTTATGTATTTCTCTACTTATCCTGTTGTGGTATTCATTTAATTTCAAATTAATCACACCATGTCTGTGCCTTGTCCGCGTGTGTGTGTGTGTGTGTGTGTAATATATATAATATGCATGCCTCTTTGGATCTATTTGACTAAGCCTGAGGATGAACCCTGAGTAGGTTCGAAAGTTTGCTATAAGATCATGTATTTTTGTTACCCAAGGTATCATAACAAAAATACATGATGTCTTTTAATCACACCATGCCTGTGCCTTGTTATCATATGTATGTATGTATGTGTGTATATATATGCATGCCTCATCGGATCTATTTCATTATGCCTGAGGAAGAACCCTGAGTAGGTTCGAAAGCTTGCTGTAACATAATGTATTTTTGTTAGCTATTAAAAGGTATCATATTTACAGATTACTTGGTTTCTCTTGCTGAGCACAATCACATGGTGCCATTCTGTATTGCATATGTTCTAACATGGCGTTGTAATTGTATATCTTTTCCATTTGTGCTTGGCTGCTCCTACTGCTTGCATACAAACTGGTTAGCTTGGTGCCTGCGGGTGGGAGTCTGAGAAGCCAACACTTTTTTCTACTTGGTTTCTACCTCCCAGTGGCAGTAGCTATACCCAAGGTCTTCTATCTGTGTTCCCCAATGAACGAGACGAGAAAGTGATTTTACGCTAGGACCAAAATCTTGTTATCAGTAATTGTATTATTCGGGCATCCATGGCAATTCTGGATAAGTTGGACCGTATGTGCATTACAACCCTTCAGAATGTATCTGAGAGCCAGCTCCATCGTTCAGGGTTGCTCCCATGGCAGGCCATGAAGGAGGTTCAGGTCCTGTCACTCATCTGGGCCTCCTGCCTCGTCCTCCCATTCAGGGCCTCCAGAAGTACACTCCAAATGTTACTCAGGACACAACGGTACTCAGTGGGCAAACTGTCTCCCCTTTTTAATTCTAATCTTGACGAGGAGCCGACGTCCAAACTCTCCATGATGGTGAATAGTTTAAAAGCCGTCGTAGCAGATACCGAGCAGGTATCAGATCATCAGTTTTTTCCTCCTCATGAGGACTTTGACAATGTAACATAGTATGTTAGGCTGAATGAAGACACTGTCCATCTAGTTCAGCCTACAAGTATTCAGTATAAGAGAGCAGCATCAGAGGTGTAAAATGATTCCAGGTCACAGGTCTGCTCCCATCACGTCTGTTTATTTTTCATACTTAATCATAATAGCTACAGCCGTTTCGACCCGTCACGTGGGTCTTTGTCAAGCCGGTTTAACATATACTGCTATTGCCACTGTTTTATGTAAACCATTACCCAATCACCTTTACACCACTAATTAACCCCTTCCCGCTGCAAGGCGTAAGTTTACGTCCTGGCAGCCTGGTACTTCCCGCAACAGGACGTAAACCTATGTCCTGGAGATAGCGCGAGATCACATATGATCCCGCGCTATCCCGCAGCGGGAACCGGCTGTCAGTCACAGCCAGCGTCCCGCTGCAACAGCGGGGGGGCATCGGAGATGCGCCCTCCGCTGTTAACCCCTTCCCTGCCACGATCTACGTAGGTCGCGGCAGGGAAAGAGTTCACAGAGGGATCGCGCTCCCTCTGTGTCTCCGGCCAGCTCTCGCGATGTCATCGCGAGAGCCCGGCCTGTCACCATGGCAACAGGACGCCAGACACTGGCGTCCTGTATTGCCTATGCCTGAAATCGCTGTATAAGCGATAAGGCATGGCAGAGCAGTAGCTCTGCCATGCCTTATGACAACGATCATCAGGGCAGTGGTTAAAGGCCCTCAGAGGGACACAAACAGTGTAAAAAAAAAACAAAGATTAAAAAAATGAATTTAAAAAAATGTTAAAAAAAGAGTAAAAAAAATATTTTTTTATGCTTTTTCTCAGATTAGCATAAAAAAAGGTAAAAAAAAATAAAACCCCACATATTTGGTATTGTCGCGTCCGTAACGACGCATACAATAAGTTTCACATGCTTTTGACTGTGCACGGCAAAAAACGCAAAAAAAAACGCTAAAAAACTGAGGCAAAATCCTAATTTTTAGCATTTTGCCTCACTAAAAACGCAATAAAAGTGATCAAAAAACCCATATGTACCCCAAAATGGTACCAGTAAAAACTACAGCTCGTCTCGCAAAAAATAAGCCCCCATAGAGCGCCGTACATCAAAAAATAAAAAAGTTACAGGACTTTGAATGCAGCAATTTAGAATAGAAAAAAGATTTCCAAAAAAAAGGGGTTTTATTACAGAAAAGTGGGAAAACCTAAAAAAAATGTAAGAATTTTGGTATCGTTGTAACCGTACCGGTCCGCAGAAAAAATGGAATGTCTCATTTATGCTGCATGATTAACGCTGTAAAAAAAAAAAATAATCTATGGCAGAATTGATGCGTTTTCTCTCCCTGCTATCATAAAAAAAAATAAAAAAAGTTTTACAATATAGTCTATGTACCCAAAAGGGGCACCAATAAAAACTACAGTTCGCCACGCAAAAAACAAGCCCTTATACGGCTGCGTCGACGGAAAAATAAAACAGTTATGACTTTTGATAAACGGAGAAGAAAATCCGCCAAAAATTGTTGCGTCCTTAGGCCCAAAATAGGCCATGTCATGAAGGGGTTAAAAATCTACTCTACATGTGCATCATACCTCACTCTTCCTTGCTATTGGCTTGGCACGTGAGTGACAGCTTTTCAATCTTCTATAGCTCCACCGGGACTCTGTATTACCAGCGTTCATAATTCTCCTCTGCGCATGTGTGAAAATCTCCAGTTCTTGCGTGTAAGATTCTGCTTGTGTGTGACTGTATATTGGGTGACTCGGGCGGTATCAGTACATAAAATCTATAAGGGATATCTTAGTGTCACTTACTTGAAAAAGGGGGGAGATCCCCTCTGGCTGGAAAGTAAGGCAGACCCCCTCCACAAGGCCCAAATGATTGGTTGATGGCTTGCAAGTTGTTATTTAAATACACTTTATTCTTCACAAAGAGGTAGTGACCATGCTGCATTAACCTTATCTCTACCTCTTTGTGAAGAATAAAGTGTGTGGGACAAAAGGAAGGAAACTGAAATCTCCTCCTCTGAGTAATTCCTGTCCGGGACTTTTCTGCAACAGGTGCAAAATTTTCCCATTGGTGGCATTAGAGCTGATCTCATCCAGTCTGGTGCTACAAAACATCAAACCAACACAGCTGTGTCACCCAATAGTATGGATGAAAAATTAAGGTTTTTGTCTTCCCATAAAATCACTTTCTTATCTCGTTCATTATGGGACACTGCACCCACCCAGATAATTATGTTCCTTTCTTTATTCCTCCGGACTGGAGCTTTTCCTCTGTTGATGCGCATTGTGCCATTCTATAAAGTGAAAAAGGCTTGGCACTGTGTTAGCCAGTAGAGCGAAATGGGATTGTTCCCAGCAAGAGAAACCAAGTAATCTTGTAGATATGATACCTTTTAATGGCTAACAAAAATACATAGTGTCTTTTAATCACACCATGTCTGTGCCTTGTTATCGTGTGTGTGTGTGTGTGTGTGTGTGTGTGTGTGTGTGTGTATGTGTGTATGCATGCCTCTTCGGATCTATTTCATTATGCCTGAGGAAGAACCCTGAGTAGGTTTGAAAGCTCGCTGTAACATCATGTATTTTTGTTAGCCATTAAAAGGTATCATATTTACAGATTACTTGGTTTCCCTTGCTGGGAACAATCACATGGTGCCACTCTGATTTGCATATGTTCTAACATGGTGTTGTATTATATACTTTTTTCCATTTCTGCTTAGCTGCTCCTACTGCTTGCACACAAACTGCTTAGCTTGGTGGCTGCAGGAGAGGAAGTCGGAGGAGCCAACACTTTTTTCTACTTAGTGTCTACCTCTTAGTGGCAGTAGCTATACCCAAGGTTTTATACTGAGACCAAAATCTTGTTAGCTTCAGTAATTGTATTGTTTCAGGGGATTTTGTATGATGTTACATTGTCTCGTCTTCTTCCCATTCAGGATCCTCTCAGCTGATACCTTCTATATCAGATAATCTTCTGATTGACCCGACAAGGATGGATAAGAATCGGGACAAGATGGCGGAGAGTATATTCACCCTCACCCTAGAGATACTCTTCCGGCTTACAGGAGAGGTGAGAGATTCTGGGGATGACGTCATGTTCCATCATTCTTATCTGTATTAAAGGGGTTGTCTACATTCAGACAGAAACAGAGCAGTGTTGGGTAATAGAACAAAACAACATTTACTTACCAATTGGATTCAGTGTCGATACTTCAGTTGTAACGGATAGTTTGTTTATTTTTTTTGTTTAGCATCATGTCGACAACAGATCATTATTAGAGATGAGCGAACGTACTCGTCTGAGCTTGATACTCGTTCGAGTATTAGCGTGTTCGAGATGCTCGTTACTGGAGGCGAGCACCACGCGATGTTCGAGTTACTTTCACTTTCATCTCTGAGACGTTAGGCGCTTTTCTGGCCGATAGAAAGACAGGGAAGGCATTACAACTTCCCCCTGCGACGTTCAAGCCCTATACCACCCCCCTGCAGTGAGTGGCTGGCGAGATCAGGTGTCACCCGAGTATATAAATCGCCCCCTCCCGCGGCTCGCCACAGATGCATTCTGCCAGAGATCAGGGAAAGTGCTGCTGGTGCCGTAGCTGCTATAGGGAGAGCGTTAGGAGTGATTTTAGGCTTCAAGAACCCCAACAGTCCTTCTTAGGGCCACATCTGACCGTGTGCAGTACTGTTGAGGCTGCTTTTAGCAGTGTTGCACAATTTTTTTTTTTGTCTATCGGCCGTGCAGAGCATTGCGTCCGCAGTCTGCAGTCATTGTACAGAGTATAGGGCCAGTACTGGTGAGGCAGGGAAAGAGATATTCAGGCTATATAGGCAGTGGTCTTTTTCCAAAAAATTTGGGAAAAATACTATATTTGGGCTGCCTGTGACCGTCTTCAGTTTACTGCATGTCTGCTGGGGGTAGTAGTCCTAATTAATACGAAGCTAAGCGTTACAGCAGGCTTGCGCAAAATTGTTTCCTGGATCTGCTGTCTCTGTTACATCAGCGCCGTCATCCCGTCAGAGGGAAACAGTATACATAATATTATACGCTGCCTACAGTATCTAGCTGCTGGGGGTAGTAGTCCTAATTAATACGCAGCTAAGCGTTACAGCAGCCTTGTGCAAAATTGTTTCCTGGATCTGCTGTCTCTGTTACATCAGCGCCGTCATCCCGCCAGAGGGAAACAGTATACATAATATTATACGCTGCCTACAGTATCTATCTGCTGGGGGAAGTAGTTCTAATTAATACGCAGCTAAGCGTTACAGCAGCCTTGCGCAAAATTGTTTCCTGAATCTGCTGTGCGTTCCGTAAGGGAAGTCAGCCTCCAACCACAGGCCAATAAGCGGCACATTTAATTACAGCGTTCTGTTTCTGCACTACTGGTAATACAGCATGCTGAGGGGTAGGGGTAGGCCTAGAGGACGTGGACGCGGAGGCCCAAGTCAGGGTGTGGGCACAGGCCAAGCTCCTGATCCAGGTGTTTCGCAGCCGACTGCTGCGGGATTAGGAGAGAGGCACGTTTCTGGCGTCCCCACATTCATCTCACAATTAATGGGTCCACGCGGTAGACCTTTATTAGAAAATGAGCAGTGTGAGCAGGTCCTGTCGTGGATGGCAGAAAGTGCATCCAGCAATCTATCGACCACCCAGAATTCTGCGCCGTCCACTGCTGCAACTCTGAATCCTCTGGCTGCTGCTCCTCCTTCCTCCCAGCCTCCTCACTCCATTACAATGACACATTCTGAGGAGCAGGCAGACTCCCAGGAACTGTTCCCGGGCCCCTGCCCAGAATGGCCAGCAATGGTTCCTCTCCCACTGGAGGAGTTTGTCGTGACCGATGCCCAACCTTTGGAAAGTTCCCGGGGTCCGGGGGATGAGGCTGGGGACTTCTGGCAACTGTCTCAAGAGCTTTCAGTGGGTGAGGAGGACGATGACGATGAGACACAGTTGTCTATCACTCAGGTAGTAGTAATTGGAGTAAGTCCGAGGGAGGAGCGCACAGAGGATTCGGAGGAAGAGCAGCAGTACGATGAGGTGACTGACCCCACCTGGTTTGCTACGCCTACTGAGGACAGGTCTTCAGAGGGGGAGGCAAGTGCAGCAGCAGGGCAGGTTGGAAGAGGCAGTGGGATGGCCAGGGGTAGAGGCAGGGCCAGACCAAATAATCCACCAACTGTTTCCCAAAGCGCCCCCTCGCGCCATGCCACCCTGCAGAGGCCAAGGTGCTCAAAGGTCTGGCAGTTTTTCACTGAGAGTGCAGATGACCGACGAACAGTGGTGTGCAACCTTTGTCGCGCCAAGATCAGCCGGGGAGCCACCACCACCAGCCTCACCACCACCAGCATGCGCAGACATATGATGACCAAGCACCCCACAAGGTGGGACGAAGGCCGTTCACCGCCTCCGGTTTGCACCGCTGCCTCTCCCCCTGTGCCCCAACCTGCCACTGAGATCCAACCCCCCTCTCAGGACACATGCACTACCGTCTCCTGGCCTGCACCAACACCCTCACCTCCGCTGTGCTCGGCCCCATCCACCAATGTCTCTCAGTGCACCGTCCAGCCGTCGCTAGCACAAGTGTTGGAGCGCAAGTACGCCGCCACGCACCCGCACGCTCAAGCGTTAAACGTGCACATAGCCAAATTGATCAGCCTGGAGATGCTGCCGTATAGGGTTGTGGAAACGGAGGCTTTCAAAGGTATGATGGCGGCCGCGGCCCCGTGCTACTCAGTTCCCAGTCGCCACTACTTTCCCCGATGTGCCGTCCCAGCCCTGCATGACCACGTCTCCCGCAACATTGTACGCGCCCTCACCAACGCGGTTACTGGCAAGGTCCACTTAACAACGGACACGTGGACAAGCACAGGCGGGCAGGGCCACTATATCTCCCTGACGGCACATTGGGTGAATTTAATGGAGGCTGGGACAGAGTCAGAGCCTGGGACCGCTCACGTCCTACCAACCCCCAGAATTGCGGGCCCCAGCTCGGTGGTGGTATCTGCGGCGGTGTATGCTTCCTCCACTAAACCACCCTCCTCCTCCTCCTCCTACGCAACCTGTGTCTCGCAATCAAGATGTGTCAGCAGCAGCACGTCGCCAGCAGTCGGTGTCGCGCGGCGTGGCAGCACAGCGGTGGGCAAGCGTCAGCAGGCCGTGCTGAAACTACTCAGCTTAGGAGAGAAGAGGCACATGGCCCACGAACTGCTGCAGGGTCTGACAGAGCAGACTGACCGCTGGCTTGCGCCGCTGAGCCTTCAACCGGGCATGGTCGTGTGTGACAACGGCCGTAACCTGGTGGCGGCTCTGCAGCTCGGCAGCCTCACGCACGTGCCATGCATGGCCCACGTCTTTAATTTGGTGGTTCAGCGCTTTCTGAAAAGCTACCCACGCTTGTCAGACCTGCTCGGAAAGGTGCGCCGGCTCCGCGCACATTTCCGCAAGTCCCACACGGACGCTGCCACCCTGCAACATCGGTTTCATCTGCCAGTGCACCGACTGCTGTGCGACGTGCCCACACGGTGGAACTCTACGCTCCACATGTTGGCCAGGCTCTATGAGCAGCGTAGAGCTATAGTGGAATACCAACTCCAACATGGGCGGCGCAGTGGGAGTCAGCCTCCTCAATTCTTTACAGAAGAGTGGGCCTGGTTGGCAGACATCTGCCAGGTCCTTGGAAACTTTGAGGAGTCTACCCAGATGGTGAGCGGCGATGCTGCAATCATTAGCGTCACCATTCCTCTGCTATGCCTCTTGAGAAGTTCCCTGCAAAGCATAAAGGCAGACGCTTTGCGCTCGGAAACAGAGGCGGGGGAAGACAGTATGTCGCTGGATAGTCAGAGCACCCTCCTGTCTATATCTCAGCGCGTTGAGGAGGAGGAGGAGGAGGGGGAGGAGGATGAGGAGGAGGGGGAAGAGACAGCTTGGCCCACTGCTGAGGGTACCCATGCTGCTTGCCTGTCATCCTTTCAGCGTGTATGGCCTGAGGAGGAGGAGGATCCTGAAAGTGAGGACAGCCATATGCTGCGTACAGGTACCCTGGCACACATGGCTGACTTCATGTTAGGATGCCTTTCTCATGACCCTCACGTTACACGCATTCTGGCCACTACGGATTACTGGGTGTACACACTGCTCGACCCACGGTATAAGGAGAACCTTTCCACTCTCATACCCGAAGAGGAAAGGGGTTCGAGAGTGATGCTATACCACAGGACCCTGGCGGACAAACTGATGGTAAAATTCCCATCCGACAGCGCTAGTGGCCGAAGGCGCAGTTCCGAGGGCCAGGTAGCAGGGGAGGCGCGGAGATCAGGCAGCATGTACAGCACAGGCAGGGGAACACTCTCTAAGGCCTTTGACAGCTTTCTGGCTCCCCAGCAAGACTGTGTCACCGCTCCCCAGTCAAGGCTGAGTCGGCGGGAGCACTGTAAAAGGATGGTGAGGGAGTACGTAGCCGATCGCACGACCGTCCTCCGTGACGCCTCTGCCCCCTACAACTACTGGGTGTCGAAGCTGGACACGTGGCCTGAACTCGCGCTGTATGCCCTGGAGGTGCTTGCTTGTCCTGCGGCTAGCGTCTTGTCAGAGAGGGTGTTTAGTGCGGCTGGGGGAATCATCACAGATAAGCGTACCCGCCTGTCAACCGACAGTGCCGACAGGCTTACACTCATCAAGATGAACAAAGCCTGGATTTCCCCAGACTTCTCTTCTCCACCAGCGGACAGCAGCGATACCTAAACAATACGTAGGCTGCACCCACGGATGGAAGCATTGTTCTCTATCACCATCAAAAACGTGGACCTTTTAGCTTCATCAATCTGTATATAATATTCATCCACCTCCTCCTGCTCCTCCTCCTGAAACCTGACGTAATCACGCCGAACGGGCAATTTTTCTTAGGCCCACAAGGCTCAGTCATATAATTTGTCTAAACAATTTTTATACGTTTCAATGCTCATTAAAGTGTTGAAACTTGCACCTGAACCAATTTTTATTTTAACTGGGCTGCCTCCAGGCCTAGTTACAAATTAAGCCACATTAACCAAAGCGATTAATGGGTTTCACCTGCCCTCTTGGTTGGGCATGGGCAATTTTTCTGACGTACATTAGTACTGTTGGTACACCAATTTTTTGGGGCCCTCGCCTACAGGGTAATCCAATTAATTTTTTGCCCACCTGCATTAAAGCTGACGTTACATCAGCTGTGATGGGCACTGCAATGGGATACATTTATGTAC
Source organism: Eleutherodactylus coqui (assembly GCF_035609145.1). Lineage (NCBI taxonomy): Eukaryota > Metazoa > Chordata > Amphibia > Anura > Eleutherodactylidae > Eleutherodactylus > Eleutherodactylus coqui. The sequence continues at coordinate 287,321,601 of NC_089840.1, read as the reverse complement.
AGCCGGTGGGTTCCAGGGAGCCACCCATGCTGTCGGTCCACACGGAGTTGTAACTGCATGTGTCCACCGGGACGTAGGCTGAATTTTGCCAGGACCACTCACTGTGCATAACAAACACACTCTTTCAACAACCTAAAAGACCGCTTTATATATAAATTTTACCAGATGGTCAACATCAAAATCACATTGACTGCCTCCTTTGCAGCCAAAGGTGGCGGACATCAATTCAGTCGATGAACACGAAACCTGGAGCTGACTGTAGTTCAGATCACGAACTTCTTGTTGCACAGTTTAGAATCAGACTAAAGAGAATAAGGAAGACACACAGATCAGTTAGATATGATCTCACTAATATTCCTAATGAATATGCAGTGGAGGTGAGGATTAGATTTAGGGGACTAGATTTAACAGATCGGGTCCCAGAAGAACTTTGGACAGAAGTTCACAACATTGTTCAGGAGGCGGCAACAAAGCACATCGCAAAGAAAAAGAAAACCAAGAAGTCAAGATTGGTGGTCAGCTGAAAAACACTGGAAGAAGCCCAAGAAAGAAGGAAAGCAAAAGGAAACCGTCATAGGAGGAGATATGCCCAATTAAATGCAAAATTCCAGAGGTTAGCCAGAAAGGATAAGGAACTATTTCTAACAAGCAATGCATGGAAGTTGAAGAATACAATAGAATAGGAAGGACAAAAGACCTCTTCCAGAAAATTAGAAACATAGGAGGTAAATTTCAGGAAAAAATGGGCATGATCAAAAACAAAGAGAAGTGGAAGGCAAAAAAAGGGGCCGACCAAGGGCAAGATGGGTGGATGGTATCCTCCAGGTGATGGACTGGACCCTGTTGGGGGTGGCGACAGCCGACAGAAAGCTTTGGCGTGCGCTGGTCAATGGGGTCACAAAGAGTCAGAATGGATAAACAACAACCAACTGGTAGATCTTCTCTGGACTTGCTCCAGCTTCCACATACCCCACTTGCCACATTCTTGCAATTGGATGTGCAGCCATTTATGACCACTCTTTGAGTACTATCTGTCAGCCAGTTGTAAATCCAGGCAACAGTTGCCTTGTCAATCTCATATTTGGTTATTTTTTCAATAAGGATGGTATGAGATGCTTTCAAATATCTCCAGTTGTTTGTATATTTCAATCCAGCCGAATTGACAAAGAGGTGTGACCCCCAAACCTGTTTCCACATGCTGGCTTTGCACGTTGTCCAATAAAAGAGAAGTTCTTCAGGCCTCTATCCATGACTTCCAATTTCTACCGAATTTATAGGGTTACAACTATTCATCAGCCTTTCTAGTCCGTTCTCTAAGTGAATGAGGCCTGTTTCTTCCACATCTGCTATGGACATCATGATCTACTGGTCCTTTCTGGCTCCCAGAAAACTTTTTTTTTGTTTGTGTACAATTTATAAAGTGCATTTAAATGTATTTTATGTAGTGAAGAGCTGCTTTATTCCTAAAAAGTCTATTCTATTTCAGTCTCCCATTGTGCCCATGTGACTAGCCAAGTCCTACAGTGCTTGCTGCCTGGACTGAAAGCTATTTACTCTATTTAGTCCCATGGAGCCACACAATGAGTTGCATAGGAATGAATAGATTAAATAACCTCCAGTCAGCAGTAGGATTCGATAGTCACAATGTGTGATGATCAAAAGCTTACACAGAGTGCTCCTTAATGGTTGTATTACTAAAACAATGTATAAAATCGTTTTTTTTTTTCTTGGCAGATGATGGCACCAGAAGTTCAGAGGGACATCTGATATCAACAGACTTTAAATTACATGTTCATGATATCCTACAAGATACATATGAAGAACCTGCCATTATCCAAGATATATCCTCAACCCCTGAGAACAAAGATCTATTATCTGATCCTTCTAAGCAGATCCTATATTCTTATTCATCACAGCAAAATAAAATTCACAGTAGTAGTGTTGGACAACAGAGATATCACAAAAAGAAGAAGCCATTTTCATGTTCTGAATGTGGAAAAATGTTAACCATGAAATCAAATCTTGTTAGGCATCAGAGAATTCACACAGGAGAGAAACCATATTCATGCTCAGAATGTGGAAAGGATTTTAGCCAGAAATCACACCTTATAGTACATCAGAGAAATCACACAGGGGAGAAACTATATTTATGTTCAGAATGTGGGAAAGGTTTTAACCAGAAATCGCATCTTGTTAGACATCAGAGAAATCACACATGGGAGAAACTATATTCATGTTCAGAATGTGGGAAAGGTTTTAACCAGAAATCACATCTTGTTAGACACCAGAGAAATCACACAGGAGAGAAACCATATTTATGTTCAGAATGTGGGAAATGTTTTACAAGCAAATCAGTTCTTCTTGAACACAAAAGAATTCACACAGGGAAGAAACGATATTCGTGCTTAGAATGTGGGAAAGGCTTTAACCAGAAATCCCATCTTATTAGACATCAGAGAACTCACACAGGCGAGAAGCCATATTCATGTTCAGAATGTGGGAAATGTTTTACAGACAAATCAGATCTTCTTAAACACAAAAGAATTCACACAAGGGTGAAACCTTATTCATGATCAGAATGTGGGAAATGTTTTACAAACAAATCATTTTTTTTAACACAAAAGAATTCACACAGGGAAGAAACCATATTCATTTTCAGAATGTGGAAAAGGTTTTAACCAGAAATCACATCTTGCTGGACATCGGAGAACTCACAAAGAGGTGAAGCATTTTTATGTTCTGAATGTGGGAAATGCTTTGCTTGGAAATCAAGTCTTGTTTACCATCAGCAAAATTCACACAATGGTGCAGCCATAGTCATGTTTTGAATTCAAAAAGTATTTTACCCACAAATCACTTCTTAAATATTAAAGAATTTATCATGGAAGTACCCAATTTTTTTATCTTGTAATATTGACATTGGCCAAGAAAAAAAAAATAATGCATACTGTAAAGTCACATTTAATGAGAAAGGGAAAGCAACTTATATAACCAAATTATTGAGAAAAAGATAATTTTATAGGGGATAATTGAAACATTTTAGAGCAGTGAAGCAGGTTATGGCGTCTCCCATCCATCTTCCTCATTACTATTGTATGGTCTACTAGAAAAGGTTTTTAAGATTGCAGTATACAGGCATGCTGTTATCACTAGTTCTTGGTAAAATGATCCAACAGTCGTGTCTCAGAGGGTAGATTGTACCAGAGGCTGAGCGCCTCACAGAAAAAACATCAATTATTTCTGTCCAAAAGGTTGTAAATGGGAAGATGGAACAATGCCTCCATAGTACCACCTACTGGAAGGCAGCATTCCTGCAAGTCAATGTCAGACCTTTTAACAAGCTTTGTAATAATAACTGGTAATATAAGCCAAAATCTTCTCGAGGAAAAAAAAGCTAAACCATACACAGACAGCCATTTAGTGATCTTTACCCCTCATCAGTGTGCAGTAAGTTTGCTGGCTTCGCTAGTGAGAGGCCTCTATAGATGTGGGTCAGGAAGGATGTCGTTTCCCTTAAGGAGAGCACCTAAAAGGTGTGAGGAGACTTATAAGGTCATGCAAGCTACTTTGAGAAATTTATGCAAATGGAAAGATGAAGCAATTACAGTGCCTTACGAAAATACTGTCTTCCAACAGGGGTCACTGTAGAGGTACTGTTCCATCCTTTCATTTGCATAAATTTCCCAGAGGAGCATGCATGGCTTTATAAGTCTTCTCACACCTTTTAGGTAATTTCCCTAAGAGAAACAATACTCCTTCTAACCAAAGTCCAAAAGGTTTAAATTCTGGCACAGAACCATTGTAGGTATAAAATCATCTCCCAGATGTTGGGATCTATTGGTGTCGTGATTCAGGAACTCCGTTTAATCTAACAAGGCTTACAGATGTGAGTTAGTCGATAAAGGGCAGATCCCAATAAGTGTCTGTAGCACACCTCCATACAATAACAAACCAGAGCAGGCAAATAAAATATACCTCCAAATGTAGTAAAATCACTGTCACTTTACTGCTTCAAAGCCCCTAATATAAAAACAATCTGTTCTCAGGAAGATACTCTTCACACCGTGTAATATTCAACAGATGCTGCAATGGCTGTGAACCTGCTGTATGCAAGGATCAGCTGGGCTCTGCAGTTCCACCATCACCTGGAATCCTATACAGATCAGCTGCCCTGAAGATGTATATAACATAAAGTCGCCCTGTACAGACAATGTATCAGTAGAAAAGACCTGAACTATACTCACAACAATAATATATAACACAATAATCAGATTCAAACCATGAAGCACGTCCGGATTATTGCCTATACTTGGGTTTCACGCTGCTGATTTCTACTGGGCAAAGCCAATCAGTATGGGGTTCCGGTCAACATACTTCTTGTTGATGGTGCAACTGCAAAGTCCAGCTGCGGATTGGTATTATATGGACAATGGAGTGGTAAAGTGACATAGAAGGTGTTGTGGAATACCACCCACTAGAGACAGAGTCTCCGGGAAGATAAGGATATTCATGGCCTCCCAGGAGCATTAATACTTCCAGCACAAGCCAAGATAATGCTCACAGAATGAAAGGGCCGCTCTGTTTTTATATATTAGGCTAGCAGTAAGGGATCTCTGGGAAAATCTATCAGCGATCCTGAAGACCCCACCAATCAGGGATTACCAGATCCTTCTACTCACACCTCATGGGGAGAGCGGGATCTAGAGCAGGATGTAATGTTGGCTTTCCTGGCTGAAACTGTCCCTGAGCCGAGAGCTGACCTCACTTTTGGGATTTTTAGGGTGCCTTCACACTGGTGGGAAAGAAAATCGTGATTTTTACACGAAACGAGAACAAGTTAAAATGCTGAATTATGAAACTCATGATTTTCAATGGTCTCATTTCCATTTGCGTTGTTTTTAATGGTGATGTGGAGTGAAAAAAGAATTGTAGCATTTCCTATCTTTCTGCGTTTTTTTTATCTCCTATGTTTCCCTATGGAACAGCCTTTTTATTGCATCACAAAACACGAACTTGCGGTTTTCACGCGATGCGTTTTTAACATTAGAAAGTCCTATTATCTTTACTCGTGAGAAAACCGTGCGAAAAAAACACAAGCGGCAGCAATGTTTATGCAAGAAAAAGCAGCGCCGACGCTCAGACATCTCATGAACAAAATTGCGATTTTTGCCGCGATTTTCTTGATGAAGTTAATTTTCCTGAAGTTAGTCTTGTGGATTCACGGACTTCAGCACAATAAGTTGAAAGGTCCAGATAACATAACATGCAGATTTTATAATACCTTTAAGGACATCTTGGTTCCCCTTTGACTGACATATTAATGTAGGTTTATTTTTAGGCTTTCTGCCAAAGTTAATGAGGAAGTTCAGATGCATCATTCTGTCAAAGGGTCAAGATCCAACTTTTATTGAGAATTGGCATCCCATAGCGCTTCTTAATATAGGCAGAAAGATTCTGGGGAGGTGATATTTAATTGGCTGATATAATTTGCACACGGACTCCTTCTAGGGACTTGGCCCTGCTCCGTTCTGGGCCGCAGGACATTTAGCACTGTGTTCAGCAACTGAAGGCAATGGAGCATGGTGGGGCAAATTACAGCAATCTATTCGTGGGTATTTTTATGAGTAAAGAGACATTTTTATGGGAGTAAAGAGACATTTTCATGTCTGGCTTAAGCATTCTCCAAGGGTCCATCAGGTGGAGGTCGGCCAACAATTTCCTGATTTTTTTAAATTTGGGCAAGGAGACTGCTGATGAACCATTAGATGTATCAAGGGTGGCATTGAAATCTCAACCCAAGATGAGATCCCCTTCAGAGAACTCCTGTAGTTGGTTAACAATGCTGGCGAAAAAAGAATTTTGGTGAGAGTTGGGGGTATATACGTTTGCTAGGGTGAATAAACTGTCACCGACTTTACCTTTACAAAAACAAACCTACCCTCTGGGTCCGATATGGAATTTATCATTTGAAATGGCACTTTTTTACGTAGGACTATCGCTACCCCTTTATGCCTTTCCATTGGTGTGGAAGCATTAAACCTTTGGGTGAATGATTTATTCTTGGTAGTAGGCGTGTAGTTTTTTTTAAATCCATCTCCTGAAAAAAGATGACATCAACACCTTGTTTCTCTAGGCAATGCAATATTTGGGACCTTTTTTGCGGTATGTTAATACCCTTTACATTAAATGAGGATAGATAGAGGTCAGCCATAGGCAGGATTATGGAAAATATTTTTGAAGTAAACAGCATCAGCAGAACTGCCATAAAGGTTCAAAACAGTGTAATCGTAACATAAACCTGTAACCACGGCTCTCGCAGGGCCGGCATAGAACAAAAACATTGCAAGCTTTTTGCTGCTGGATATAATCATAGGCACAGAGTCGTATCTGGTACCAGAATATCAAGCAAGAATTAGAAAAATTGTGTGGACGTGGGAAGACACAGCGAGTCCACGACTCTGTGTAGTCTGCTACCAGTAAGGGAATAATTAGTAGAAAGCAGAAGTAAATAAACATATAAAACAAGAAAAGCAAAATAGTTAAAGTGAGAATAAGTAGTGTGGCCAAGTAATTCCACATAGCTAGGTGGATGATATAGGGTTCAAGCATTGTCATTGGGTACCCTGCTCCTAGAAGATCTTAGTGAGTCTGTATCAAGGGTACGAGACTTCTTAGTCTAGTGTGGTGTAAACGAAGACCAGGTCTCGCAAGTAGGAAGAGCAAGCATTACCAGACGGTCTTCAGCTGTGGTCCAGTCAGAAATTTGGATATGACCCAAATCTAATTTAGCCAAAATATGAGGGAGATCCTCAGGGGTTCTGATGGTCCATGTTCTGTTTTGACTGGATATCGCTAGACCAAAGGGGAACAACCATTTATAAATTATAGCTTTTTTCCTCAGTGCTTTAGTGATGGGCTGAAGCTGTCTTCTTACGTCAAGAGTAGAGATGAGCGAGCATACTTGCTAAGGGCAATTGCTCGAGCGAGCATTGCCCTTAGCGAGTACCTACCCGCTCGAGAGACAAGATTCGGGTGCCGGCGCGGGGGAGTGGTGAGTTGCGGCAGTCAGCAGGGGGAGAGATCTCCCCTCTGTTCCTTCCCGCTCTCCCCCACAGCTCCCTGCCCGCCACTGGCACCCGAACCTTGTCTCTCAAGCGGGCAGGTACTCACTAAGGGCAATGCTCACTCGAGCAATTTCCCCTTAGCGAGTATGCTCGCTCATCGCTAGTCAAGAGTCATTTTGGACAGGTCTTGAAATATTAAGATCTCTTTGTCAGCATATTCAATCTTTTTAAAAGCTCTGGCTTTATGAGTGACCTCCTCCTTAACTTTGAAACTTTACAGGCAGCACAATATATCCCTTGGCTTATCTGTGTTGATAATTCTTGGCCTGAAGGCTCAATGCGCCCTTTCCAGCCCCAGACCGTAGTTATCTGTTTTACCCAGGAGCTTGTTGGAAAAAAGCAGATAGAACCGCTGGTGTTTCTTTGCCCAAGACAGTTTCAGGGATTCCTCTAAATAGAACGTTATTTCTCGAGTGGTTTCCAAGGTCATTAATTTGCAATGTTTTAAAGTAAGCTTCTTTTTGTTTTTCAACAAGGATCTCTGACACCTTTTTGAGTGGTTAACCACCTGAATATAGTTATCCTCCAGGGTTTGAACTCTTGAATAGACTTGTTTGATGTCTTTTCTCAGCTGCGATATTTCCTCTTTAATCGTCTTGATGAATTCTTTGAATACGTCTCTAATACAATCTTTAGTTGGCAAGGCCTTATTGTAGTTTCTCAGCTCAGAGTTGACTTCTACTTGCGTTTCATCATCGAGAGCACTATCCGAGTCTGAGCATAGGCCTAGCAAAGATGAGGATTTGTCTTCTCCTGTGTTGTTTTTACTTTTGAATGGTTTCGGAGTTCCAGGTGTAAATTTTTTGAGGAATTTTTTGCTATCCAAGGCTCTTTTGGTGTCTTAGTACTTTTGCTTGCGTCTGTGTTGGCAACTCTAGCATTTTTCCCCATTATGTCTGCTTTTGAATATCACTACGCTGGGGGAGAGGAAGATCTGATTTGTTCACATTAGTAAATTGCTAGCACGTGGATGTTTTTGGAAGAGCAGGACCTTAGTAGAACGGAATTTATTACATGCTGAGGAGGGAAGTTGAACTTTTAGTGATGTTGGTTTGAAAATTATGACTTATTTGTGGGAGAAAGAATATTCTGATAGGTTGAATGAGATCTATGGAAATACTCTGTGAAGAATCAAGGTTATGGATTGCTACAACCTTCGATTTCAGGCACTAGGTTGTACTGTGTTCCACTAGTTAGATGTCATCAGTGCAAGGCTTGTGAGCAGTGGAAAATGGATAGAGGTCTGTTATGCTTTGAAGTGACTCAGAATAGCTCAATCAATACTTCTTTTATCTGGCAGATATCTGTCTAAATATATTACAGGTCCCTTCCGCTGTTAAACCGCTGATGATGATGTATGCGGCGAGAGGCAGCAGGGCTGTGGACTCCAGCAAAGTGCTCGCAACTTTAAAGGCCTATTTAGACTCAATGATAATCGCTCAAAAGCCATCTTTTGAGTGATAATCGTTGGTGTGAATGTGCCCATCTTTCACTTTTCTGCTAAACAATGATTTTCAGTTTGGCATAATTTCGATCAGTCATCAGAAGAGCTGATAAGACGGACCGCACACTGTGTTCTGCTCAGGGAGCGCTGATTACATTGCCCTAGCTGTCAGCCCCATAGCAGAACAAAGGGAATTTATTCAGAGAACAGCAGGTGGTCTGTTCTCTGAATACAGCTCCCAGTGGTTCACACGCTACTAATTGGAATTCACAGGGGGGCAGTAAAGTCTATCTATTACAATTAAGCCCTTTTCACAGGGAAGACTTATCTAAAAAGGTATATATTAAATTAACTATTAAAATTAGTATACATAGGGCACAGTTACTGACATCAATAATAAGATATGAGGTGTATCGTCGCCAATTGGGTCATGGATACCCCATTATACTAAAACATAAGACAGACACTACAATTAACATAAATATAGTCACTAGGACCAAATATCTTTTTTTGTATATCTGGATGAGATTTAATCATAGGCCCTGGCAGTTTGCGTATTCAATATTATTGTGTACACTTCAAATATCATTCTCATAAGTGCTCCAGTTTGTTATTGGTCCACCATTATTACTTCCAATTTCCCCACTCAAATTGAGAGTGGAGTATTATCATGAAACTCCCTTATCCTTCAGCCTGTAATTGAATAATGAGAGGAGAGGGCAGGTTTAACCCCTTGAGTGGCACGCCCGGAAATTTTCCGGGACGAGCTCCACTGCTCATAGCCACATAGCCCGGAAGATTTCCGGGCTATGTATCACTATGGGAGCTGCAGAGCACAATGCCACAAGCTGTGACACTGTGCTCTGCCTACACAGACCCACAGAGAACAAAGCAAGGGCTTTGAAAAAACAGCAGAAGATATTGCCGATATGCCGGCAATCTCCTGCTTTGTTTACAGGTTGCCATAGAGACCATCGGCTTGTCAGAAGCAAGCCGATGGTCTCTGTGGCAGGGAGAACTGGTGCTTGGCTGTGAGAGGACAGCTAGGTACCAGCTCCTACAGCAGAGATCAGAGAAAACCTCCGATCTCTGCTGTGTTAACCCTTTACATGCTGCAGCATGTAAAGGGCTGTCACTGCAGCATGTAAAGGGCTGTCACCATGGGACCCCCCTCCAGAATGTGATCAGGGAGTCCTGATGGGTCTCTGTGGAAGTCCCCTAAAGGGACAAAAAATAAATAAATAAATAAAAATTAAAAAAAAAAAAAAAGGTTCAAAATTATAAAAAAAAATTATAAAAACACTTGTCTCCCTTTACTTTGTAAAAAATAAAAAATACAATCACACATGTGGTATCCGTGTGCGTCGTAATGACCCAGAGAAGGAAGTTAATACATTATTTAACCCCTTAATGACATGGCCCCTTTTTTTTCTTTTTTCCCCATTTCTTTTTTTCCTCCCCTCGGTTTAAAAAAATCACAACTTGTCCCGCAAAAAAACAAGCCCTTATATGGCCATGTCAATGGAAAAATGAAAAAGTTATGGCTCTTGAGACGCAACTGCAAAATTAGTTGAAATTCAATGATTAGACCATTTTAAAAAAACCTGCCCTGGTGGGCACGACAGGGAGGTAGGAAACCCGCCACTCAAGGGGTTAATTGGTGGCTCACAGAACTGAAATTAGGTCTAAATGTATTCTCAATGGATAATTCAAATAAACTGCTCTTAGTGGCTCTAGAGAGGACTGTTCTAGAATCATAGATGCAGTCTCATTTCCTATCTCGAGTCCACTATTATCAGTGTAAGTGCAGTTTCGTAGCACAACTAAATTGAAGTGGTCTTGATGCAAATAAAGAACCTTAGATGAGATGGTCTTTGGCTTAGAGAGAGTAAATCTCTCAAATAGAAGAATCTCAAGTGAGATAATCTTTTAGCTCAGATAAAGGGATCTTAAATAGAAGAATCCCGAACAAGATGCTCTTTTGCTCAGACAATGGAGTCTCAGATAGAATGATCTCAAACAAGATGCTCTTTAGCTCAGGTAATTGAATCTCAACGCGTTTCACCACGCCGTGTGCGTGGATCTTCAGGAGAAATGTTAAGCTAGTGTACAAAGGATCGTTATGACATATCAGACTGATTCCACAATAACTTCTATAGCAGGGTTTTTTGTGGATTATGAGGCTATTTGCACAACCACAAGTAGAAAAATATGGTCTTAGTGTCAATACGGATAGAGTCGGTAATCTGTCCGTTGTAGACCACGCTCTCTATGGCTATGAGGTTTACAGATATCTAGCCTCAATAGTCATTTTCTGTTAGGAATGTAGGCAAATCGATTAATTTCTATTGTCTAGATACTGCCTAATAGACTGCAAGGGCATTCCGCAGCTAAAGTTACAAAAGTGACCAAATCCCCATATAGTGGAGGAGAGGTGGTCACAATTATAACGGCTCAGTCCCTGCTGCTAGTGAAAATGCAACACTTTTTGCCCAAACTTATTCAAAAACTTCCCTGCCTAACACATTTAGTCGCAGGAAAGGAAAGAACAGATAGGCGTGTCCCATAGCCTTGATGGTAGACCAGGGAATGGCGTGCTGTCTGAACCAGCCCTGCTTATATCATGGGTCAGGCCCCGCCTCGGGGGAGTAACCCCAAGACGGCTGGCCTATCGGCGCTCACTGCGATTTGTAAACATCCTCAGCATGGTGTCCAAAGGTGTTCACCACAGACCTCAGAGGAGCGATCGTGGCCCCAATGTGGAGATGGATGAGGGCAGAGCACCTCTTATGGTTTGTGGGGCTTACTGATTACTTGGGGGACACCCAGGGGTGCTGGTAGTATAGTCCGGACCGGTGACAGGGGGTGGCAACCTTGCGTGACGCTCTAAGCCAATCCCCATAAAGCAGGAAATGATGCGCCGCTTCCGGGACGCGTCATGTGTCCACAATGTCATTTCCGGAACTCGTCATGCGTTGGGAACGTCATGACGTCAACAGGGCAAAGTTCGGCCGGCGCCATCTTGCTTGATGGAAAATATCCAAAATAGGCAAACCAATTGGCCATAGTATACGTGGAGATGCATTTTTAGATATGGAGATGCATTATTAAATCGCTTATTGCATATAGAAAAATTCAAAATTGCAATCAATTCATATTGTACTCGCATGATGCATGTGATGTATATTTTTAAATGCAGATAATTCATTCTCCATCCTGTACCGATTATGGCCCAAACACCTTAAAGGTACAATAACCTTTAAATGATAAAATAATGGTTTTACTGGTTACTGAATGGAATATTGTATTGTGATTGATATTTAACGTCAGAAAGAATATGGTATTATAAAAAACAATTAAGTGACAACTGTTCGCTGAGGCCCATTAGTTGGAGAGATTCAAACCGATAGATCCACCCAGCCTCTTTACGCAGTAACATGGAGTCCATATCACCTCTTCTACCATCGGACTTAACCAACTCCATACCCTAAAATTTTAGGCATTCAGGGTCACCCCCGTGGTGGTCCCAAATGTGTGTGGCAACTGACGTGGTCTCTTTTCTGCCTATATTGCCAATGTGGGCTAAAACTCGTCGTCGAAATTGTTGGCAGGTTTTTCCAATATATTGTTTCAAACAGGTACATGTAATCAGATAGATTACGTTTGTCGAGCGACAGTTGATAAAGTCTCTCGTTTGGTATTCAATCCCTGTTGATGTAGATTTGAAGGAGACGCTTTTCTTAATGTATTTACATGCAGCAATATTTGAGCACGTGAAAGTCCCTTTTGGTTTAGAGCAGGAAAGCCAGTCGCCCCGTGGTGTCATGGGGCTCATGTGGCTCTTAACTAGATGGTCACGAATGTTACGGCCACGCCTGTCTGTAACTTTTGGAGTTGTTGGTATAAATGTTTGTTTGTCTCTGTCGTTTTGTAGAATGTCCCAGTAATTCTGTAGGATCTCTCGAATAGCATTCTGCCCAGTATCGTAATTCCCTATTATCCTCATCTCAGAGGACGACTCCCGTTTTTTTTTGGATTAGTAATGTGTCTTATTTTTTAGTTTGATGGGGTATCCATGACCCGATTGGCGACGATACACCTCATATCTTATTATTGATGTCAGTAACTGTGCCCCATGTATACTAGTTTTAATAGTTAATTTAATAAAGGCATACCTTTTTAGATAAGTCTTCTCTGTGAAAAGGGCTTACACGCTACTAATTGGTACTAATAGGCATTAGTACCAAGTAGTAGTTTATGCAAAATGATCGCTCAAAAGCCATCTTTTGAATGATCATCTTTGTGTTTAAATGGGCCTTAACTCCCTGCCTGGGTCCCACAGGTGAGCCCCCCGCAGTATACAGCTGTTATGGAAGAGGTTCTGCAGCAGCTTCTTCTTTTTCCCTGTCCACTGCATCCTGAATCAGGGAGTTATATTCTGACACCTTGTTCCTCTTCTTTCCCGCTCCTTCCTGGATGAAGACAAGGCCGCAGGCCTTCTCCTCTGGAGCACAAAAATGGCAACTGCTTTATTTGAGTATGGGCAAGAGCTGCGTCCGTGGTGCTGCAGAGCACTGTGATCCACTCCTTCACAGGTGGGGGATGATACTTGGAGCTACCGCTGCCCCATCCCGACAGCGCAGGACAAAAGTGCCAAACTCCTCCAGCCGCGGGACCCTCTGATGCTAATGGGGGATGTGGATGCTCGAGCAGGCCAGGCCGCGATTTTCTATCCCACGGTGCAGCACTGGAGATACATCTGGAAGCTCCACAGGTGCCGATGAAAGTGACTGGAAGGCACAGGCAGGTAATCCGGCTCTTCTTATTTGTTGGGCTGCTTGTAAAAACTGCAAAATGTCTGTCTAATGGCAGAGCTCAGCCACGGGCATCTCCCTCCTCAGCTTGCCAAGCCATGCCCCCTATTTATGGATTTTATAATGGTCATAACAAATCAATCAGGACTTACAGCATTACATTCATGTGTAAAGTCAAGATGCAGCAAAAATGAACAAAACAGTTAAGAGTGACATTATCTGAAAGGTTTCTTGTATTATTAATAAAATAACATACATTGCACATTTTCCATTTCTTCAAAAACTGTAACCCATACTAAAATGGGATAGTTTAAACACAGAAAGACCACAAACGGATTTATTGGGTGGGGAAGGACAAAGAAAGCGGGAAGAACACAGAAGGAAATGTCGGGAAGGTGAAAGGGTTAAGGCTGTAATATGGCCATCATATGAGTAAACCCAAGATGGGAAATTAATATGAACTTCTTCTACTGACCTGGTCGGAACTCCTCATAAATCCACTGGAGGAGTAGATGAAACGCTTGATGTTAAACTCGATTATCTTGGGCAGGACCCCGCTCTGGCTGTTGGCTTCTATAGACGCATGGACTGCGAATAATGATACCAGGATGACAAAGTCTTTTCATACAACCCTTCACAATCCATAAGGGTAGCTGCCAACTTCTCATTGACCATGATCCAAGATAATTTTATCTTCGCAAAGTCAATACTAACTGAGGTTTTTCTCCAGGAGAAAGCAATTGCAGTACGTGTAGCCAGGAAACAATAGGATATCCATTTGGTTGTGTATTTGGGTATTTTAGGCATTTGTTTGCCACATAGAGCTTCCCAAGTCAGTTTTTGTAGCAATACGTTTGTTATGAAGAAGTTTGGATTATATACCTGAATCCAAAATCTTTGAAGCCTTCAGTAATTCCACGAAATGTGTAGGAAGGAACCCTCGCCTCGACATCTTCTGAAATATAACCTTGTTGTCCCTGGGAACATACTGGCTATTCTGCTTGGAACCAGATACCAATGTATTAAACGTTTATAGCCCGCCTCTGAAATAGCTACATTAATGGAGAGTTTTGTGGTAGAAATTGGCAATTCCCCGCCTAACGCCTCTTCTCACCTATGCATATATGGGAGTTTATCTGTGGGTGTTGTAAAGTGGGTGTACAACTTAGTAATTGTTTCAGAACCCGTGGTATTAGAGTTTCACAGACTTTCGAAAATAGTTAACTCTGACCCCGTCTATTGTCAGAACATACTAAGACATAATGTTTCATTTGTTGAAGATGAAACCTCTCTGAATGATGTCCCTGGTCATCCACCATCTAAACTCTGTTTTGTGCATACCTGGGAGGAAGGCAGGATTACCAAATATACTGAATATGGGAAGGTGTTGAGATATCAAGTTATAACTTTTAGAAAGTCTATCTTAAAGGGCCAGGGAGGAAGACAAGGTGGGGTTCATTATTGCCTTTTTATGCTTCGGCCTGTGCCATATGACCTCTTCAAGTGATTGTGGTGAGACTGCCTGTGCCCAAAGGGGTTTATCATGACGGGAGAAAATGGAGGTTAATTGTGCTAGTTGGGCCGCGTATAGGATTAACTGCTGGATATGACTGGTTAGACCAAATGAAGGACAACAGTTTGGATTGTAGGCTCTTCAAATCGGCTTCTGGGATAGGAATGGGCAAAGCACAGAAGAGGTATAGTATTTTTGGGAACCAAGACATTTTGATAGAGAGGATTCTACCTAGCCAGGATAAATTATAGGTTGCCCAAGTATTTAGGTCTTGTTCTAAATTCTTAATCAAGGAAGGATAATCAGCTCATTGTAGGGTCTCATAGGACTTTATGAGGTGTATTCCTAGAAAGGGCAGACTCTCTATGACCCATTGAAAATCAAGGTTAAGTTTTAGAAGTTTAAGCATGGGGTGAGGCAAGTTTACATTCATAGCCAAGGATTTGGTGTCATGGACCCTGAGGCCTGATATCACTCTAAATTTAACCGAATCTGATATATAAAAGATAGGAAAGTGAGAGGTGAGGAAATAAATAACAGCATATCATCTGCATATAGAGGCATTTGTGTTCTTGTCCCCCTATGTCGATACCCTTAACATTTGCATTCACTCTGAGCAACGATGCCAACAATTCTGTAAAAAGACTGGCAAACATATAACAATAAAGGGAAAAACAGGGACATGAGCAAATATCTCCTTATCTGTGTACATGTATATTCTGTAACATCAAACTGGGACATGAATGCTCAGCAGAGTCTTACCAGCATGTGAACTGCAGAACTGCTGCGGACTCACACTGAACCGCAGAACTGCAGAATGGACTTTATACTCGCAGACTGAAAGAAACAAATGGCTGAAAAATGCTCAAAACATGCAATAAGCAATACCCACATGTATAACAGATGGACTAGATATAATATGAGGTATTAATTTGTATTTTGGCCAAGATACTTGAGCCTGACTTCAAGGGTCCTTGTTATCTTGTGGGTCACTACTAGAGATGATCGAACGTGTCCGTTACGGACACTTACGCACCCGGACACCGGCTTTCCCGAACACTTCAGTGTTCGGGCGTAAATGTTCGGGGGCCGCCGGGGGGCGGGGGTCGCCGTGGCAGCGCGGGCGGCAGCAGCGGGGAACAGGGGGGAGCCCTCTCTCTCTCCCCCCCACTCCCCGCCGCACCCCCCCGCGCTGCCACGGCGACCGCCGAACATTTTTCGCCCGAACACGGAAGTACTCGCAAAGTTCGGTGTTCGGGCGAAAAGGGGCGGGGCCGAACATGTTCGATCATCTCTAGTCACTACACTAAGGAGACAACAAACCTCATGAAACCTGTCTGAAATGCGGGGCAATCGTTCCGACAGGGATGACCCCATGCGAGAATCTAGGGACCAGGGGCGTAATTATAGAGGATGCAGTGGATGTGGTTGCATCTGGGCCCAGGACCCCTGGGGGGCCCATCAGGCGTCTCTTCTCCATATAGGGAACCCAGTACTATGAGTAGAGCTTAGCCCAGGGGGGCAAGTAGGTAGGGACAGGGGTTGCGAGCAGTTTCAGGGACTTCCAGTATCCTGGACCCCAGTTCCCTGACAGTGAGGTTCGAGTATGAAAGATCAAAGGATTTGTTTTTGGTCCGACATTGTGACGGTGGTACAAGCGATAAATAAACAATCTGCCTTTTCACCTCCAATCTTGGCTCTGCTGCGGCATTTGGTATTGAGCTGCTTGCAGTGCAACGTACGTTTTAGGGCAAAACACATCCCAGGATGTCAAAATGGTGTTGGTGATGCCCTTTCTCGCTTTCAGATGGAGACATTCAGGGAACTACAGCCGTCAGCTGATGTCGAGGGGGTTTGTTGCCCTTCCTTCTTGTGGAACATCGTAGAAGCGAGCTGCTAACTTTGGTGCGGTCATCAGTGTTCAAGGCCACGTGGAACAGCTATAATGGAATATGGGCATCATGGTTGGCCTGTGCTGGCAGGGTTTTTCCGGATTCGGAATGGGCTCAGTCAGTGACTTTGGATACTTTGACAGGATTACACAGGAGGGAAGTATAAGCCAGGGTAGCGAAGCGCCAGTTGTCTGGCATCCCCTTTTTGCTGCGGTTACATGGCAGGAAAGATGTCACAAAGGACTTTGCTTTTAGACAGATCATGAAAGGTTGGAGAAAGCAGAAGAGGTGGGTAGACAGGCGTCGGCCTATCACTTTTTCTCTTGTATACTTACTTTTTTTTAAAGGTATTAGAGGGTGTATGCGTCAGTCCTTACGAGACTTTGCTTTTTCGGGCATGTTTTTTGGTAGCCTTTTTTTATAGCCCTTCGTGTTGGGGCCTGGTCCCTCCCAGTAAGCACAAACCGGATGGACTGCCAGACAAGGATATGGTGGTGATGGACAATTTGGTAAAGGTATGTATCAGAAGATCAAAGATGGACATTTACGGACGGGAAGAGTGCATAATGGTCAACGCTTTGGGGTCAGAATGGTGCCCTGTGTGTTTTTTGCGCCTATATTTGTCCAGTCACTCTGGTGATGGTCACTTGTTATGCCGTTCTTCCATTAACTCTCTATCAATTCTCATCTGTTCTGCGTTCGTGCATCAAGCTTTTGGGCCTGGATCCTAAAGAATTCGGTTCTCACTTCTTCAGGATTGGGGCAGCTACAATGGCAGATGCTTGTGGAGTGACTGCAGAAGGCGTTAAGTTCCTGGGCAGATGGAAATCACAGTCATATAAGTCTTATGTCTGCCCCGATCTGAAAGTAGTGTAGGGTCAGTTTTAAGTCAGGACTTATCAATTTTGTTGGACTGTTTTTCTTGTTGGTATTTCTTTTCTTGCAGCCAGCGGGCCCTGGAACGTCTGGATGGTAGGCCATTCTTACATTTACTGGGCTGAGAAGAGGGCAAGAGTTCGGTCAATTGGAGTAAACTTGGAATAAACTTCAGAATCCAACAAAGGTTATACTGTTGATTAATGCTGGAAGAACGATTTAGGTAAAGTGAAGGTGGGGGAATTGATAGCGCTAATGAAGAGTGATCTCAAGCGCTTCGGGGATTTCTCTGGGAAAGTAGTTTTAGTTTGGTCAGACATAGTGCCACGGAGGCTGTTTAGAGGGGCTAGGAATCCAGAGGGAATGGACAGGTCTAGAAAGGCTGTTAATGTTAAAATGTCAAAATTTGTACAGTCTCTAGGAGGGGTTGCCATTAGACATCGGGAGTTGGAGAAACAGGATTAGAGTTCTTTGAGGAGAGATGGTATCCACCTAAGCTATATAAGGCTGGACAATTTCCTTTTTAGGTAGCAGGATGGGCTGGAGGCAGCTAAGGTGTTGGCATGTGGGGAGGGGTGAAATGCAGCATAGAAATACGTAGCATCCTTTATGGTGGAAAGTGGCTTCCCATGCCACCATTGGTTTAGAAGAAAGGCGGTCCTTCAAGCCTGGTTTAGTTCTAAACGAACGCCTTATGGGACTCCAAGTTATTTGTGGGAAATCATGGGAAGTTTAAATAATGGTTGTCTGTAGTCATTATTTAGTTAGGAGGGAGCAATAGATAGTAAGGCTAAGAGTACCCCCAGTCCCACTAGCTCTCGTGCTGCACGTCCGCAGCTGGTGACGTCACCAGAAGTCCCTGAAATCTATTCTTTTGAATGGATTCATTCACACTGGTGATAATTTCCTCAGTGATGCTATGAGGAAAGAGGATACATAATAAATGGCAACACGTTCTATTTTTGCACGTTCCCTTTGGAGCGCCTCACCCAGAGGCGTAACTTGAAGCTCCCGGGCCCCAATGCAAAACCTGGAATGGGGCCCCCAACTATAATGCTTTATTCATAGTACTGGGCTCCCTATATGGAGAAGAGAGGCCTTATGGGCCCCCTAAGGCTCCTGGGCCCGGGTGCAACCGCATCCCCTGCATCCTCTATAGTTACACCCCTGGCCTCACCCAGTGTTTTCATTGGGATCTTAAAAGACATCACATGGCACTTACATGCGGTGTGATGTGCATCCGAGTGTGATGAAATCAATGGGAATCACCTGCGCTCCCAACCCGCCTGAGGATCTCAATTTTACAGAAGTGATGTAATATGTATTTTTGTCCAAAACGCTTTTCATCGCCATGGATAATACACACGGGGGCGAGCGCAAGATCAGGTGAGCTTCATGACCCAATATGGCGCTCCCTGTGGGAATCTGGCCTCGGGGTCCGCTCACACGGTAATATTCATGTCAGATTCCTGACTGACTACAATCTGGTCAGATATCACAGGTGACGATGGCCGACGGATTCATATCATCTGATTCACATGGACGATGTTCCTCTCAGACGGTCCGAGATGGGAAATCCCTGCCCGCCCCCCGCTGCTGCCGTCATCTTCACTGGATGCTTATGACATAGTGAGACCCTCTTACCGGTAAACGGCCAATGAGAATGTACTAGAAAACATGATGGAGTAACCGGAGTATAAAGAGCCGTATACCCAGTAGTCCCACTGAGAGCATGGAGCGGAGGTGCGCATGTGTGTCCTTCATCACCCCACACTTCATGGCCGGACTCACTGCTCATCAGGTAAGACCTGTCAGGAGGCGCCCTTCACGTCCCGGAAACCTGTTTAACCCCTTAGTGACCAAGCCTGTTTGCGCCTTAATGACCAGGCCAAATTTTGGAATTCTTACCTGTGTCTCATAACATAGAGATGAAACTTCTACTTTTATTTACTTTTACGCGATCGCCATTACCCAGCAAGGCTGTATATGTACATTACACACACACTCGGCTCCGCTCCTCCGTCTCACACACACTCGGCTCCGCTCCTCCGTCTCACACACGCTCGGCTCCGCTCCTCCGTCTCACACACACTCGGCTCCGCTCCTCCGTCTCACACACGCTCGGCTCCCCTCCTCCGTCTCACACACACTCGGCTCCGCTCCTCCGTCTCACACACGCTCGGCTCCGCTCCTCCGTCTCACACACGCTCGGCTCCGCTCCTCCGTCTCACACACACTTGGCTCCGCTCCTCCGTCTCACACACGCTCGGCTCCGCTCCTCCGTCTCACACACGCTCGGCTCCCCTCCTCCGTCTCACACTCACTCGGCTCCTCCCTCTCACACACACACTCGGCTCCGCTCCTCCATCTCACACGCGCTCAACTCCGCTCCTCCGTCTCACACACGCTCGGCTCCGCTCCTCCTTCTCGCACACGCTCGGCTCCGCTCCTCCGTCTCACACACGCTCGGCTCCGCCCCTCCGTCTCCCACACACTCGGCTCCGCTCCTCCATCTCACACACACTCGGCTCCGCTCCATCCACTCTCTGAATACATCCTCACACAGCAGTCCTGCATCCACTGAGCGGAGAGACCTGGTCATGTGACCCCCTTGTCTCCTCCCACACACTGATCACATGACAGTGACATCATCACAGGTCCTGTAAGCACAGAACAACCCCACGGCTCCTGTCCGGCTGCAGGTGGAGGTATGTGGGGTCACCAGCACTGGAGGGCAGATTAGGTCGGCAGCACACGGACGGGTTGGACTCGCCCCTGTGCCGGCTGCCATCGGTGCGTTCCTGTATTTTGCCCAAGCCCCCGCGTGCCTGTCATTTCCTTCTCCTGTACTGTGGGGGTCCGGACGGCTCGCTGATGGACATGTGCAGTACAGACTTTCCCGCGCCGTCGCTAGGAGATGAGGCGGGTCCCACCAGATTTCCGCAAAGTTAAGGTCCATTTAAACATAACGATTATCACTTAAAATTAGCACAAAGCCGTCTTCTGAGCGATAATCGTTGTCTAACTGCACTGACATCCTGCAGTTTTCGTTATGCCGTCGCTCACCGTTGTCTTTCAGCGTGCTGACATGAGCCTTATCAGGGATTCACAGCGGGATACAGCTGATACTATTGTTTCATCCCGCTCCCTGAACACAGGCGGAGTATGAAGAACAGAGCGGTCCAAATCCAAATTAGAGGTATGCGTAGCGTTTGGGACCCTCCTCTGTGGTTGTGGTACGTCTTTCCTTGAGTCCAGTTTGCAGTTTTCCGTGTTCTGCCTGAGTTCTTCAGTTCTTGTGTGAACTGAACTTAACAACCAGACAGACCCATGGACCGGCATGTTGCTGTTTTAGGAAGATAATACCCATATTTCTCCAATCCTGTACGAACCCAACAGGACCACGGCCACACATGGGGGTTATCCACAACAGCTTTTCCAGTGATTCTGCTGCGAATTCTGCAATGAATCTGCTTCAGAATCAGCATTATATAACCTTGTTGAGAACTCTCCATGAATTTCATACTGCACATTGGAAGGACTGAAACTTGGGAGGTCACCGAGCTCTAGATATACGCATTTATACTGAAGTGTTGTAACTTGTGACTGACTGTAGCGATCATGTGAAGATGCCTTCATCTCCAACATGGAGGAACTGACTTCACAAACTATTCACCTCCATCCCGTATAAAGAGAGAACACAACATCTACACTTTATTATCTCCTCACCGGTTTTCCCTTATAATATACAGTAATTGTATTATTCCAGGGGGTTTGTATGATGTTACATTGTCTCGTCTTCTTTCCATTGAGGATCCTCGGCTGATATCTTCTATATCAGATAATTATCCTGATTGACCCAACAAGGATGGAGAGGAACCGGGACAAGATGGCGGAGAGTATATTCACCCTCACCCTAGAGATACTCTTCCAGCTTACAGGAGAGGTGAGAGATTCTGGGGATGACGTCACGTTCCATCATTCTTATCTATACTAAAGGAATTGTCTAGATTCAAGCAAAAGCAGGACAATGTTGGGTAACAATAAAATAAGACTTACCAATTGGATTCAGTGCCGCCACTCCAGTTATTCCTGGCTTTGTTGACCCAGTGTCAGTAATGTCACGTTGACAACACATGACCACTGCAGCCGACTCAGCGGCTATTATAAAGTATTATTGGTGTCCCGTTAAGGGAAGTTATTGGCTGAAACAGTCAAGGGTTGTTGATGTGACGTCATCATTGCAGCCGGGTAAACAAAATCCATTGAAGTAAAACCGCAGCAGTAGGGCTGCAAGGCAATGTTACATATAACAAACTTTACTTATTTTTGGCTGAAATCAGACAACATCTTTAATAATAGATCTGACTGGAGACGTGAGGGACTCTGGAAATGTCTGCAGGGATATTTATGGATGTATCTCCCCATAAACAGGATTACACGGTAGTGAAGAAGACTTCTAGTGATGGCTGTCAGGCTCCGGTGTCTGATGGATGGGGAAGACCCCTGAGCCCAATCACAGGGCCTCCACCTCGCCCCCTGATACTGGAGGAGATCAATGAGCAGAAGATCCTAGAACTCACCAACAAGATGATTGAGCTGCTGACTGGAGAGGTGATGCTGCTGGGAATGCTGGGACATTATACAGTAACGCTATGGCGGTATAACGTAACTGGGTGATGATGGTATCATTGTGTTGTCAGGTTCCTATAAGGTGTCAGGACGTCACTGTCTATTTCTCCATGGAGGAGTGGGAGTATGTAGAAGGACACAAGGATCTGTACAAGGACGTCATGATGGAGGACCACCAGCCGCTCCCACCACCAGGTAATAGGACTAAATCCACACAGTCTTTATTATTTCTATGTAAAGAATGAATTTAAGCTCCTGTTCCATTCCATATAAGAAGAGAGAACAAAACATCTACACTTTATTATCTTCCTGCAAGTTTCCTCTTTTCTCCTCTGTATTATGTGGGGACACAGTTCTGCGGCCGAAGTAAGTATTGGAACTTACCCCCGTGTCCTTTCTCTGTCATCCTTGTGGGAAATAGGGCATCTTCTGCTGGGGAATTCAGGTATCCCTCTGCTGGGGGTTCTCTTAAATGTTACCTGTCCTTCCTCCTGTTTCCTCCTCGGCTCTGGGCCCAGGTCGCTGCTCAGCAAATGCTTTGCTGGGTATGGGGTGGGGAATGGTTAGAGCAGCTCCTGGGGTGGATGGCATGGCACAAGGGGCCCTTCTGGGTGATGGCCTGCCTCAGCTTAGTGATTGCTCCTGGTGTAGATCGCTGCAGGGAGCTGAGCCTGGGAGCTTGCAGTGCGGTTGCTCATGTTGTAGCGCTGGGCAGCTCCAGGCTCCATTACTCCAGGCCCCAGCCACGTTGCTTGGTTGACAGTTCTTGGCGTTGTTAAAGCACCAATTCTGACACCATAGTGGAAGATTCGAGACAGGTGTCGGCCAGAGCTACATGTTATGCTTGTTCTCGCTGCAATTCAAAATTTTCATGCGGACAATTACAGGTATTTGGTCTTAACTATATTTTGTCACAGCAGCCAGCCGTAGATCCCACTACAGACGCCCCTTCTGTGCAGCCCTCTCAGATCTCCAACCCAGAATGGCTCTCTGTCACTGGCGGTTTCAGGCCTTATTTGGGCATCCATGGTGATTCTGGATAAGTTGGACCATTTGTCCATTACAACCCTTCAGAATGTATCTGACAGAGCCAGCTCCATCTTTCAGGGTTGCTCCCATGGCAGGCCATGAAGGAGGTTGAGGTCCTGTCACTCACCTGGGCCTCCTGTCTCATCTTGCCATTCAGGGTCTCCAGAAGTGCACTCCAAATTTCACTCAGAACACAACAGTTGCTCAGTGGGCAAACTGTCTGAGTCTCCCTTTGATTCCAATCTGGATAAGGAGCTGACATCCAAACTCTCCGTGATGGTGGATAGTTTACAAGCCGTCGTAACAGATACCAAGCAGGTATCAGATCATAAGTTTTTTTTCCCTCCTCATGAGGACTTTGACAATGTGTGAATCAGAGAATGTTATTTTCCTGATAAACGCCTCACTGTGCCGAAGTGCTTAGACCATATATATCCCTTTCCAGATGAAGTAATCATAAAATGGTTGGTTTTACCAGTAGTGGATTCATCAGTGTCCCGTTTGGCGAAACATACCACTCTACTTATGGCGGATGCCTCTTTTTTTTTTTTTCCAAGACGTGTGTGATAAGAATATTGAAACCATAGCGAAAACCTTCTCTGCGGCACTGAGTTCGGCTCTTAGCAAAGCGATGGCTGAATAGGGCAAACGACTACACGGGTTTTCTCTACCATTTTTCGCCTAAGGAATGGGCAGATATGACGCATCAAATAGGCTAGGCAAGGAAGTTTATTTGTGAGACCTCGCTGAACGTGGCCAAGCTCTTGCCTCGCACTTCGGCAGCTTCAGTGGTCACACACCGTACTTTGTGGCTAAAATGCTGGGACGCAGATGCCTCCTCTAAAAGGTTGGTAACAAACCTTCCTTTTGTTGGTATGATGCTTTGTGGCACCAGACTGGATGGTAGTGAGTTCCAGAGGACTAATACTGCTCTGGAGAAGTCTTGGAGGCGGAATGAGAGGTTTGAAATAAAGGGGCGCTCAGTCTGGTTTCATTAGCAGAGTGGAGAGCCCGGGCAGGGTGCTGGATTAAGATGAGGGAGGCAATATAGGGTGGCGCTGTGCTGTGGAGGGCTTTATGGATGAAGGTAGTGAGTTTAAATTAAATTCTGTATTTAACGGGCAGCCAGTGCAGTGACCAGCACAGGGCAGAGGCATCTGAGTGGCGGCTGGACAGAAAGATGAGCCTGGCTGCTGTATTCAGGATGGATTGGAGGGGGTAGAGCCTGGAGCAGGGAAGGCCGAGCAGCAACGAGTTGTAATAATCGAGACGAGAGAGGATGAGGGCAGCAGTGAGCATTTTTAGAGTGTCTGCGGTGAGAAAAGAGTGGATTCTTGCGATGTTCTTGAGGTGCAGCTGACCTGTTCAGGCCAGAGATTGCATGTAGGGGGTAAAGGAGAGATTGGCATCGAATATGACCCCAAGGCAGCGGGCATCCTGTCTGGGAGTTATGGTGGCACCACACACTGAGATGGAGATGTCAGGATGAGCTCTGTTAGTAGAGGACGGAAACACCAGTAGGTCAGTTTTAGAGGGGTTTAGTTTTAGGTAGAGAGTGGACATAGTGCTAGAGACAGCGGACAGACAGTCGGTGATGTTTTGGAGGAAAGGTGCAGAGATGTCACGGGAACGTGTATAGCTGGGTGTCGTCAGTGTAGAGATGGTCTTGGGCGCCAAATCTCCTGATGGTTTGTCCAATTATGGCTGTGTAGATGGAGAAAAGGAGGGGGCCAAGCACTGAGTCCTGGGGGGACCCCAACAGCAAGGGGAAGAGGAGGGGAGGTAAAGCCAGCAAAGGAAACGCTAAATGAGCAGTCAGATAGGTAGGGGGAGAACCAGGAGAAAGTAGTGCCCTTTAGGCCAATGGAGCGAAGCATACTGAGGAGGAGTTTGTGGTCAACAGTGTCAAATGCTGTGAAGGGGTCGAGGAGGATCAGTAGGGAATAATCGCCGCTCGATTTGGCTGTCAGGATGTCGTTTGACACCCTTGTAAGGGCAGTTTCTGTCGAGTGTAGGGGTCAGAAGCCAGACTGTAGGGGGTTGAGATGAGAGTTCTCTGATTAGATAGCTTACAAGGTGGGAGTAAACCAGGTATTCTAGTAGTTTAGAGATGAAGGGGAGATTGGAGATGGGTCGGTAGTTGGCAGCATCAGTCACGTCAAGAGTCACCTTCTTTAGCAGTGGGGATATGATGGCATGTTTCGAAGAAGAGGGTAAGATGCCAGAAGTCAGAGAAAGGTTGAATATAGTGGTGAGATGGGAGATAACCACCGGGAAGAGGGACCGGAGGAGGTGTGAGGGGAGAGGGTCACTAGCGGTGGGGCAAGCAGAGGAAAGCAATTTGGAGACTTCTTCCTCTGTCGTTGGTCTGAGTACAGGCAGTGAGCAGGAGCTTGATGCACTATTGATGAGACAAGGGTCAGGGCTAGTCTTAGATTGGGAAATTATTTCCTGATGGATGTCATCAATTTTCTTTTTGAAGTAGGCAGCCAGCTCTACAGCACTGAGATCCGTCATCGGGGGCTGCAGTTTAGGGCTGAGAAGGGAGTGAAAAGTATCAAAGAGCCGTTTAGGGTTGTGCAATAATGAGGAGACTAGAGAGGTGAAATAAACATATATATTTACAAGATTACTTGGTTTCTCTTGCTGAGAACAATCACATGGTGCCACTGTGATTTTCATATGTTCTAACATGGCGCTGTATTTATATATTTTTTTCCATTTCTGCTTGGCTGCTCCTACTGCTTGCACACAAACTGGTTAGCTTGGTGGCTGCAGGGGAGGAAGTCAGAGGAGCCAACACTTTTTTCTACTTAGTGTCTACCTCATAGTAGCAGTAGCTATACCCAAGGTCTCCAAGCTGTGTTCCCCAATGAACAAGACAAGAAAGTGATTTTTATGTTAAGACCAAAATTTTGTTATCTTCAGTAATTGTATTATTTCAGGGATTTTGGGTGATGTTACATTGTCTCGTCTTCTTCCCATTCAGGATCCTCTCGGCTAATATCTTCTATATCAGATAGTCTCCTGATGGACCAAACAAGGATGGATAGGAACTGGGACAAGATGGTGGAGAGTATATTCAACCTCACCCTAGAGATACTCTTCCAGCTTACAGGAGAGGTGAGAGATTCTGGGGATGACGTCACGTTCCATCATTCTTATCTGTATTAAAGGGGTTGTCTACATTCAGACAGAAACCGAGCAGTGTTGCATAATAGCATAAAACAAGATTTACTTACCAATTGGATTCAATGTTGATACTTCAGCACGGATGGTTTATTTATTTTTGTTTAGCATCATGTCGACAACACATCATCATCAATATCGCTGCAGTGCGGTCAGTGGCCAATATATGCTACTAGCTTAACCCGACTTGATTTGTTAAAGTTGTTTACCTGCGGTTTGCACAGAAATTTTATGAAGTCGTTGTTACTTCAGAGCAACCGAAGTATAGAATATGTATTCACATAGAGGAGTGTTAGATTCTCCTCAGACTGCATGTACTGATGTCCCTCTCCTCCCTATTTACCCTTAAAGGTAACGCCCCTTTTTATTGAAATTTACGCCCAGACTGGAGGTTGCAGTCCCTTCTTAGCCTTAAAGGCATGCTCCATCTCTGCAGTTCATGGCCACTTACTTATATAGTTTACAGCCTTTCAGTATATGCACTCAGAGATCATTTCAAATTTGTATGACACTGGGAAGTTAGAGAATTAGATTAGGTACATTTCATAGGGGCATCACTTACTTTTGCACTTAGCATTGAATTAATTAAGTTTCAACCCCTTTACTTGTCCTATTTAGGACTTAACAAAGTTTGTATAAAATTTCTAGTTTGTAGGGTACAAATGTGTGTTATTAGTTACATCACATTGGGGGGTCAATTACTTTTGCACCTAAAATTGAATAATCAGGTTGTGACCCCTTTACTTTTCCTATTTATGACCTGGTTAGACCAAATTTCAAGTTTGTATGACACCGGGGAGTTAGAGAATTAGTGGCGAGTCAGTCAGTGATAGATAGATAGATCATCGCCGCAGTGCAGTCAGTGGCCAATATATGCTATTGGCTGCAGCAGTCAAGTGTTCTTGACATGATGCCATCACTGCAGCAAGGTAAATGCAATCCATTGGTGAGAACTGAAGCGGCAGGGCTGGTAGGCAATGTTGAATAAAATAAAGATTTACTTAATTTTTTTTTTGTCTAAAATAATAGCCCCCTTAATAACAAATGACTGAAGATGTGAGGGACTCTAGAAATGTCTGTAGTGATATTTATGAATGTTTCTCCCCATAAACAGGATTACACGGTAGTGAAGAAGACTTCTAGTGATGGCTGTCAGGCCCCGGTGTCTGATGGATGGGGAAGACCCCTGAGCCCAGTCACAGGGCCTCCACCTCACCCCCTGATACTGGAGGAGATCAATGAGCAGAAGATCCTAGAACTCGCCAACAATATGATTGAGCTGCTGACTGGAGAGGTGACGCTGCTGGGAATGCTGGGACGTTATACAGTAACGCTATGACTGTATAACGTGTCTAGGTGATGACGGTATCATTGTGTTGTCAGGTTCCTATAAGGTGTCAGGACGTCACTGTCTATTTCTCCATGGAGGAGTGGGAGTATTTAGAAGGTCACAAGGATCTGTACAAAGACGCCATGATGGAGGACCACCAGCCCCTCCCATCACCAGGTAATAGACAGGACTAAATAATCTTACAGCTTGTGAATCAGGATAAAGGTCTGATCCATATTGATGCTACAGAGACCCCTGTGAGGGGGAAACAGCAATGTAAGGCAATTTGCACAGCCAAGAAACCCGCACATGATTTGTGCATTGCGAGACGCACAAATCGCGCACAAATACGGAATCCCTAGAATGGTAGAGTTGGAAGGGACCTCCAGGGTCATCAGGTCCAACCCCCCGCTCAGTGCAGGATCACTAAATAATCCCAGACAGATATTTGTCCAGCCTTTGTTTGAACACTTCCATTGAAGGAGAACTCCCCACCTCCTGTGGAAACCTGTTCCACTCATTGATCCCCCTCACTGTCTAATATCTAATTTGTGTCTCCTCCCTTTCAGTTTCATCCCATTGCTTCTAGTCTTTCCTTGTGCAGATGAGAATAGGGCTGATCCCTCTGCGCTGTGACAGCCCTTCAGATATTTGTAGACTGCTATGAAGTCTCCTCTCGGCATTCTTTTTTGCAAGCTAAATATTCCCAGATCCTTTAACCATTCCTCATAGGATATGATTTGCAGACTGCTTACCACCCTGGTAGCTCTTTTCTGAACTTGCACTAGTTTGTCTACAGTATGTCTTTTTTTTAAGTTGGAGTACCCAGAACTGGACACAGTATTCCAGATGAGGTCTGACTAAGGAAGAGCAGAGGGGAATAATTACCTCATGTAATTTAGACTCTATTCTTCTCTTAATACATTTCAGAATTATGTTTGCCTTTTTGCTGCTGCATCACATTGTTGACTCATGTTCAGTATGTGATCTATTCGTATACACAAGTCTTTTTTTCAAATGTACTGCTACCTAGCCCAATTCCTCCAATTATGTATGTGGGTTTTTATTTTTCATTTTTCTTGTCCAGATGTAGGGCCTTGTATTTTTCTTTAACACCTTCCTGCTATAGTACGTACATTTACGTCCTGCAGCATCAGGGTATGCATGAAGACAGATCGCGTGGTGATCTCTCTTCATACAGCACAGGCACCAGCTGTTTATTACAGCTGACACCTGGCGGCAACAGCTCCGATTAGCTACGAGGCTGATCGGAGCAGTTAACCCTTTAAATGCCGCTGTCAATTTTGACAGCAGCATTTAAATCCCCCGAACATCGTCACCGATCATACATTAGGACCTGACAACTTCAATTGAGTAAGTGCCTCTATGTCAAAGAAATACAGAAATGACGCAAGCAGTCAGTATGCTGCCTAATTAGTGAATATGCCTTCTTACGATCTTGATTGGCTTAAAGGAGATGTCTCGAGGAAGCAGTGAATTTTTTTTTTTGCCCAGTCCCCCCCATTAAGTACACATTACTAAGCCCCCCTGTAAATGACATTTCTAGCTGGTTCGTACTTACCGTTCCAGTGTTTCAGCAACTTATAAAAGTTTCCCCAAGATGGCCGCCAGCTCTTTTCCCGTCGCTCGCTGCAGCCCGACGTGCGCGCTCCCGAGACGCTGTCAGCTGTGTCTCCATGGCAACCAGACGCCCCGCAGCCGCCGACCGGACCCACCGCAGCCGCTGACCAGTCACCCACCGCCAGGCAGCAGGTAACCGGCGCAGCGACAGCCCCCCCCCCGGCCCAGCGCTAGTTCCCCCGGCGCAGCGACAGCCCCCCCGGCGCAGCGACAGCCCCCCCCGGCGCAGCGACAGCCCCCCCCGGCCCAGCGCTAGTTCCCCCGCCGCAGCGACAGCCCCCCCCATCGCAGCGGCAGCCCCCCCCCGGCGCAGCCCGGCGCAGCGGCAGCCCCCCCGGCCCATGACTTACCAGGACAGCTGGACGGCGGGACAGCTCGGCAGCTCTGCACCTTCCTCTAACAGAGGAAGGTACAGAATGGCCGCTCCAGCGCGCTCCCGAGCAGTGACAGCTCGTCTGCGCATGCGCAGAAGAGCTGTAGCGGGGAGCACACTGAAGCGGCTCGTGCTGAATGGAGAAGACCGGACTGCGCAAGCGCGTCTAAAAAAGCAAGCTGCCGGCGAATTTAGACGGAACCATGGAGACGAGGACGCTAGCAACGGAACAGGTAAGTGGAATAACTTCTGTATGGCTCATATTTAATGCACGATGTATATTACAAAGTGCATTAATATGGCCATACGGAAGTGTATAACCCCACTTTGTTTCGCGAGACAACCCCTTTAAGTCATTCCTATCTCCGCCTCTGGGTGGGTCTTTCATCCTATATAAGCAGGGTCAGGAGCACAGACACTGCAACCTACCAAAAGGGGGCAGGCTTTATATTTATTTTGTGTCATCTTTATTAAGATTTTTTTCTCTGTGAGGCAACTTAGATTAGTACTAGCTATGCAACCACCTATCATCGAAAGGGCAGATACCGACATTAGAAGGAGGGGAGGTTTGCTTAGCTAAGGGTAGAGGCAAAACCAAAGTTCATTTAGACTTAGACTGCCAGCAAAAAGAAAAAACAAACAGACTATTCTCTTTGCTCTATAGAAAGGTGTAACAGGAGGTCTGGAGGCGATGTTTGTAGATGAGTGAGATCTACTCACTGAAGATACTGGGTTTCCACTGCTCATCCTTATTTATATCCAGCAGGGACCTCTGATTTACCCAGTCTCCATAGCCCGGACACCGTACACCTGCCTCAGTAATCAGACCAGACACGCTATCAACAATTCATGCCCTAATTTATAAGGGACTCGAATATAATGGGAGATATCCTTCTCTATCTAAGCTAGGGAGGTTCCTGATGAACTACTCCATTTTGTAGGGAAACGTGTCGAACCCGACCCTAAAAAATTATCAAATTTGATCCGAACCTGAACCTTAGGCAATTTTATCGGCATCCAGCTCACAGTGCGGAGCGATCTATCAACTGCACAGCGATAGTATGCGGTAACAGTGCAGAGTTATTTACCAACTGCACTGGGACATCGAGTGATATCACGAACCCAACCCTAAAAAATATTAAAACTGATCCAGTGTATTTGGATATCACATACATAGCCTTAGTAGATGGCTACATCGCATACTATACAGTCCTGATACGCAATTTCATTGTCTTCTATCTCACAGTGCAGAGTTATCTACTAACTGCACTGAGATATTGGGGGATATTAGGCACCATAGCAGGTGGTATGTTATGGTTGTGTGTGTTGTCTGAGTCCTAATTGTGAATGCATGTTGGGTTCCTGTTCCCTTCCATACTTTAGTAAGGGCTGCAGGCGCCTCTTTTTGTGTGCCCTGAGTTTTTAACCACTTGAGAATACTAATGAAATCATTTTAAAATTGTCTACAATGTGAAAGGGCAAAAATACATATTTGGTATCGCTGCATCTGTAAAAGTCTCATCCATCAAATTTATGCATTTTTTACCCCGCACGGTAAACGTCGTCTGAAAAAAAAAAATAAATAAAGAAGGCCAGAAATCCACTTTTTTGGTCACCTTGTCTCCAAGAAAAAAATGGAATAAAAAGTGATCAAAAAGTTGTATATATTCCAAAATGGTACCATCGCAAACTACAGGATGTCCCACAAAAAATTAGCCCTCGCACAACTATATCGACGGAAAAAGAAAAATGTTACTGCGCTCAGAAGATGGCTGCAGATAATTTTAAAAAAATGAATTGTCTTTGAAATGAAAAAAAAAAAAGTAGCACAGCAGATAATATAGTATATAAGTTTGGTATCGTAGTAATCGTACTGACCCATAGAATATAGTGATCATGTCATTTTGTTGCTGTTTGTGCGCCGTAGAAACCAGATGCACTGAAAGATGGCGGGATGTCGTTTTTACTCAAAGAATTTAAAAAAAGTTTTTTTTAGTACCTTATATGGTACATTAAATGGTAGCACTGAAAAATATAAATCCTCCCCCCAAAACAAGACCTCATACAGCTATGTTGATGGATAAATAAAGGAGTTACAAATTTTTAAAAGGGGGGAGGAAAAAACGAAGATGGGGAAAAAAAGGGCTGCATCTGTTTGTTGCTGCTGTTCAAGTTTTTCTAGATCTTTTTATCCTCTCTCTCTTCCCTAGTGTTAGCTATCCCTCCTAGCTTTGTGTTGTCCGCATATTTGATCAGTTTTCCATCAATTCCCTCCTCCAGATCATTTGTAAAAATGTTGACCAACACTGGGACTAGGACAGAGCCTTGTGGTCCCCACTTGATACATTCTTCCACTTGGATGTGCAGCCATTTATGACCACTCTTTGAGTATGATCACTCTGCCACCTGTGAATCCACCTAACACTTGTCTTGTCAATCCCTAAAAGCTATTTTCACTATTTAGTCCCATGGAGCCACAAAATGAGTCACATAGGAATGACTAGATTAAATGACCTCCGGTCTGCAGTAGGATTTAGCTAGTCAAAATGTGTAATGATAAAAAGTGTTCCTTACTGGTTGTATTACTAAAAAAAATATATAAAATCTGTTTTATTCTTGGCAGATGATGGCACCAGAAGTTCAGAAGGACATCTAATATCAACAGATTTTAAATTACATGTTCATGATATCCTACAAGATACATATGAAGAACCTGCCATTATCCAAGATACATCCTCAACCCCTGAGAACAAAGATCTATTATCTGATCTTTCTAAGCAGATCCTATATTTTTATCCATCACAGCAGAATAAAATTCACAGTAGCAGTAGTGTTGAACAGCAGAGATATCACACAAGGAAGAAGCCATATTCATGTTCAGTATGTGGAAAAGGTTTTACCCTGAAATCAAATCTTTATAGACATAGGAGAATTCACACAGGAGAAAGGCCATATTCATGTTCTGAATGTGGGAAAGGTTTTAACCAAAAATCATATCTTGTAAAACATCAGAGAATTCACATAAGGGAGAAACCATATTCATGTTCAGAATGTGGGAAAGGGTTTAACCAGAAATCACATCTTGTTAGACATGGGAGAAATCACACAGGGGAGAAGCCATATTCATGCTCAGAATGTGGGAAATGTTTTAATCAGAAATCATATCTCGTAAAACATCAAAGAATTCACATAGGGGCAAAACCATATTTATGTTCAGAATGTGGGAAAGGTTTTAACCAGAAATCACATCTCATTAGACATGAGAGATATCACACAGGGGAGAAACCATATGCATGTTCAGAATGTGGGAAAGGTTTTAACCAGAAATCACACCTTGTTAGACATGAGAGAAATCACACAGGGGAGAAACCATATTCATGTTCAGAATGTGAGAAATGTTTTACGGACAAATCAGTTCTTCTTAAACACAAAACAATTCACATACGGGAGACACCATATTCATGTTCAGAATGTGGGAAAGGTTTTACAAGCAAATCAGTTCTTCTTAAACACAAAAAAAATCACACGGGGAAGAAACCATATTCATGCTCAGAATGTGGGAAAGGTTTTAACCAGAAATCACATCTTCTGAAACATCAGAGACATCACACAGGGGAGAAGCCATATTCATGTTCTGAATGTGGGAAATGTTTTACAGACAAATCAGTTCTTCTTAAACACAAAACAATTCACACAAGGGAGAACCCATATTCATGTTCAGAATGTGGGAAAGGTTTTACAAACAAATCAGTCTTTCTTAAACATCAAAAAATTCACGCAGATGAGAAGCCATATTCATGTCCAGAATGTGGGAAAGGTTTTACCAAGAGATCAAATCTTGTTAGACATCAGAGAACTCACAAACAGGTGAAGCGATTTTTATGTTCAGAATGTGGGAAATGTTTTAAGCGAAAATTACATCTTTTTACACATCAAAGAACTCACACAGGAGAGAAGCCATTTTCATGTTCTCAGTGTGGGAAATGTTTTATTCAAAAATCAGGGCTGGCATACCATCAAAAAAATTCACACAAACTGTGAAGCCACAGTCATGTTTTGAATGCAAGAAATATTTTACGCACAGATCACTCCTTAAATATTAAAGAACTTATCATGAAAGTAGCCATTTTTCTTTTTTTACTTGTTATATTGACATTGGAAAAAAATAATTTAAAGCGCGCTGTAAAGTCATATATTTAACAAGAGAAAGGGAAAGCAATTTAGATAACCAAATTATTGGGAAACATATACAATTACCAATTAATATACTAATGTGACCTAAAAATGTGTTGTTAGTTTTTAATTGATGTGTACTCTTAAAACCCATGTCCTTATGTTTGGGCCTATTTTTCTTCAAAATGTAAATGTTAAGACATCGCAGACCGTCTCGAGGTGAAGGAGAGCTGGTGGGTATTTTATAAGGACAATTTCATAGGTAATAACTGAATGAAACATTTAGAGCAGTGAAACCGGTTATGGCTCCTCCCATCCATCCACCTCATTGTTATTGGTTGTCTACTAGAAAAGGTTTTTGAGATTACAATATGCAGATATGATATCACTACTCTTCGGCAAGACGACCCAACAGTCATATCTCAGGGGTAGATTGTATCAGAGGCTGAGCGCCTCACAGAAGAACATCAATCATTTCATTTTGAAAGGTTGCAAATGGGAAGATGGAACAATGCCTCCACAGTGCCACCTATTGGATGGCAGCATTCCTGCAAGTCAATGTAAGACCTTTTAACAAGCTTTGTAATAATGACTGGGAATAGAAGCAAAAACGAGGATCTTCTCCTAAAAAAAAAAAAGTAAACCATACACAGATAGCCGTTTTGTAATATTTACCCCTCATCAGTGTGCAGTAGGTAGCACTGTACAGACAATGTGTCGGTAGAAAAGACCTTAACTATACTCGCAATATAATAAGAATCAAAACTGTGAAGCAGGTCCGGACTATTGCCTGACCCTGGGTTTCACCCTGCCAACTTCTGCTGGGCAAAGCCAATCAGTATAGGGTCTCGGTTAACATATTTCTTGCTGATGCTGCAACTGCAAAGTCCAGCTGCGGATTGGTATTTTATGGACAATGGAGTGGTAAAGTGACATTGAAGGTGCTGTGGAATACCACTCACTAGAGACAGAGTCTCCGGGAAGATAAGGTTTATTCATGGCCCACCAGGAGCATTAAAGGGGTTGTCTCACGCCGAAACGTTTTTTTTTTTTATTCAATAGGCCCCCCCGTTCGGCGCGAGACAAATCCAAGGGATGGGTTAAAAAAAAACAACAGTTTATTACTTACCCGAATCCCCGCGCTGTGGCGACTTCTTTCTTCCTTCACCAAGATGGCCACCGGGATCTTCACCCACGATGCACCGCGGGTCTTCTCACATGGTGCACCGTGGGCTCTGTGCGGTCCATTGCCGATTCCAGCCTCCTGATTGGCTGGAATCGGCACACGTGACGGGGCGGAGCTACGAGCACCAGCTCTCCGGCACGAGCGGCCCCATTCACCAGGGTGAAGACCAGACTGCGCAAGCGCGTCTAAAAACGCCAGAAGACAGCGAAATTAGACGGATCCATGGCGACGGGGACGCTAGCAACGGAGCAGGTAAGTGAATAACTTCTGTATGGCTCATAATTAATGCACGATGTATATTACAAAGTGCATTAATATGGCCATACAGAAGTGTATAACCCCACTTGATTTCATGAGACAACCCCTTTAATTCATGGCCTACCAGGAGCATTAATACTTCCAGCACAAGCCAAGATAATGCTCCCAGGATGAAAGGGCCGCTCTGTTTTTATACATAAGACTAACAGTAAGGGATCTCTGGGAAAATCTATCAGCGATCCTGAAGATCCCACCAATCAGGAATTGGCAGATCCTACTACTCAAACCTCATGGCCATCCTTTTTATTGTATCGCAAACGTGCGATTTCCGTTGCTATTATCTTTCTTGCAAGACAATCACAGAAAATGCAAGCTGCAGCAATGTTTCTGCAAGTAAAAGCAGTGCTGACCCTCAGACATCTCAGGAAGAAAATTTAGATTTTGCTACAATTTCCTCACGGTAAAATCGCGATCGCCAGTCTGAGGGAGCCCTGACGGATATCAAGGCAGAGGAAGTTGGTCTGGCAATTCACGGGCTTCAGCCCAATAAGTTGAAAGATTCATAAAACTTAACATGCAAGTTTTATAATACCTTTCAGGACATCTTGGCTCCCCTTTACCTGAAATATTAATGAATGTTTATTTTTAGGCATTCTAAGTTAAAGGGGTTGTCCCGTGAAATCAAGTGGGGTTATACACTTCTGTATGGCCATATTAATGCACTTTGTAATATACATCGTGCATTAAATATGAGCCATACAGAAGTTATACACTTACCCACTCCTCTTGTTGGTCCTTCAAAGATATGGCATGCCAGGTAAGGGGACTTAATTGGCCAGATATCTGATATGAGAGATCAGAGAGCTTTACATTTGTGAATGTTTGGGTTGGCAACTCTTTTAAAGTTGTGTCCAGTAACCATTAAAGGGGTTGTCCCGCGAAAACCCCTTTTTGAATCTTATTTTTTTCTATTCTCTTTCTTTCTTTCATTGGCTCACTTGCCTGTCTTTCCTTCCATCACCCAAAAATGGCTTAGTTAAATTTTTGCTATTTAAAGAGGCCTTAAAGGGGTTGTCCCGCGAAACAAAGTTGGGGTATACACTTCTGTATGGCCATATTAATGCACTTTGTAATGTACATTGTGCATTAATTATGAGCCATACAGAAGTTATTCACTTACCTGTTCCGTTGCTAGCGTCCCCGTCCCCATGGTGCCGTCTAATTTTCAGCGTCTAATCGCCCGATTAGACGCGCTTGCGCAGTCCGGTCTTCTCCCTTCTGAATGGGGCCGCTCATGCCAGAGAGCTGCTCCTCGTAGCTCCGCCCCGTCACGTGTGCCGATTCCAGCCAATCAGGAGGCTGGAATCGGCAATGGACCACACAGAAGACCTGCGGTCCACCATGGGTGAAGATCCCGGCGGCCATCTTCGCAAGGTAAGTAAGAAGTCACCGGAGCGCGGGGATTCGGGTAAGTACTATCCATTTTTTTTTTTAAACCCCTGCATCGGGTTTGTCTCGCGCCGAACGGGGGGGGGCTATTGAAAAAAAAAAAAAACCCGTTTCGGCGCGGGACAACCCCTTTAAGGTTGTCCTTTTGACTCTCCTGTTCTTCATGTTCGCAGTTGACCGTTTCCTTTGGACTGTTAATTGTAGACCACTAGATGGATAAGGAGGTGTAGGAAGTCACTTTGAGAGTGGTGGCCTATGCCAAAGATATATCGGCACCTTTGTTTCCTGTGTCAAAAATTCGCTAACCCGGGGCGTGACTTGGCCAGCGGCGGGAAAGGAACGCACATTAGGAGCTCCAGACCGGCGCGACCTATATAGCGGCGTCCTGAGGCTCCACGGATCCCCACCGACCGCAAAACACCACCGCTGGCATCGCGGCACCAGGAGGAACAGTTTGAGACCCTCCGCGGGTCTCTAGGCGGAGGAGAAGCACTGCGGCCTGCCCGGAGAGGCGCATCCCTGGACTAAAGTTATAGGCACTCCCGGCCGCCGGAAGCGCTGGACGAGCGGCGACGACTCCATACTATAGAGCACAGCCCAGGGCTGCGCGGCTCCCAAGACCCCCGCGGGAACCACCGCGGCTACAAGAACGCCAGGAGGAGCAGGAGACAGAACGCTCCGGCCCGACCGAAGGCTGCGGGACCCCAGACCCGGGGAGTCACTCACACACACCTCACTGCAAAGGAGAGGAGAAGCGCCAGAAAGCCAGGGGACCCTGTAAAACAGCCGAGTGGGTTCACAAGGGCACAAACAGCAACACAGCATACACAGAGAGGGGCAACTTCAGCTCCCCTAAACAGCGTGTGCACACAACTGCCCTTCCCCCAAAGTCTCCCCACTTACCATCGGGAAGCAGACAAGGGAGGTGGAGAAGCTCCAGGGACACTACGTGTAGCAGAAAGCAGAGAGGCTGGCTGCATGCAGGGGAGAGAGCTGAGAGCTTGCTGAGGGAGCAAAAGCAGCCCTGCTGCCACCTTGTGGTCACTTAACAGAACAACACCCCACAAAAGTAGAAACTCTCCTCTCTGAAAGGGAATTAACCCCTTAGAGGAGCATAAAAATACATTCTGCAGACAGAAAAACAAGATTTAGCGCCTTTCCAGTGACTTGCTATTTAAATTAAAAAGGGGAAACAAAACAAAGATCCTCTTTGCCTCAACGGCCAGTTGGCTCAGTACCAAACTCACATTTTCACTTTCACTTCTGTGCAATCCGAGGGACCCTGAGGAGAAGGACCCCTCCATACCAAAGATGGCACAACAAGATTGAGTGATGTAGTTCCTCCCCACACACACGGCTCTAAAACAGCTCAAAGCAAGGCTACCTAGCGCCAATGGACACTTACAACTGCTCTAACTAACCTGACTACGTCTCCCGTGGCTCTACATAAATACCATCCCTTCTGGTGAAACAGTCGGAACAGTAAAATAGACTTTCTCAACGCATACCTTCAGATTCTATTTACACACAATGGTTAAACTCCGCACCAAAGCGATTGCCCCAAGAAGACTATCGGAGTTCTTCCCCCCGGGTCCATGGAGCGGTAGGAACAAACCGGCGACCCCCCCACCCGAAGAACCCCGAAACAGCAGAAACAACCATCTCTCAAAGCCCTGCTGCCCCATCACAAAACTCCTCCCCGGGCTCCCTATCTCCTTCCTCGGGCAGCCCTTACTCTCCCCCCAAAAGCGGAGGCAAGAGAAATGTTCAAGAATCCCCTCCAACTTCTCCTTCACCCAAGGGCCCCGCAGCAAAACAACAAACCGCAAGAAGCCCCACAACAATCAGCCACTATTAACAACCTCCAAGCTTACCCAGACTCCGAGAGCCCCTTAACCATAAACACCCTGAAGAGCATGCTAATATCGCTACAAAAAGACATCTCCAACGACATACAAAACCTATCTGGACAACTCCAATCCAATATAGACCACTTAGCTACTCGAACAGACCACATTGAACAAAAACTCGGAGAATTTACCAAAGCCCACAACGAGTTGGTGGACGCTCATGGTAATCTAGAAGACGAAGTAGCCCAGTTGCGAGAGAAGGTCGTTGATCTAGAAGACCATTCCAGAAGGAACAACCTTAAATTCAGGGGAATCCCGGAGGCTGTGCCTCCTTCCGATATACCACAGTATTTACTCAAAATGCTACAAACACTCCTCCCGGACCTCCCCGAAATAGAATATGCGATCGATAGAGCCCATAGGATTCTGAAAACGTGCTCCGTCCCTGAGTCAGCGTCGAGAGATGTCCTGGCAAGGATTCACTTTTACAAAATAAAAGAAGAAATCCTATCAGTGGGAAGACGTAGGGATACATTGCCAGCCCTATACGAGAATATCCAAATATTCCCTGATCTTTCAGCGGCCACCCTGCAGTCACGTAGACTATTCACAGCAATTACATCGGCCCTTCGAGAGGCCCACATCAAATATAGATGGGGATTCCCAACAAAGCTTCTGATCTCCAGAAATGGAACTCTCCATGTTGCGACTACAGTAGAGGAAGGCATCTCCCTCCTACAACAATGGGAAATCCCTACACACCAGAAATCCCCTTCCAGAGTCGAAAAAGACTGGTCGATCGCTGATAAGCGAGGCAAACATGCGTAATTGGTGCCTGGAAAACGCCTAGATCCATTTTTGTACTTCTCTATAGCGGAGCCCGAAGTGGATGGTTTGAGTATTCTATCCCCCCCTAAAGTTCATTCATCCAGTGCATATTGGCGCTGGGTGAACAATGTTTTGACTAAGTTTAAAATTAATGTTTATTTTCATGTTTTATTCAGTTATAAAAATGCTTCCAGGAGGTCTCCCCCCCCCCCCCCCCACACCGTCACACCTGATAGGCTAAGACGTCACGACAGTTCAGCTTACAATCCCCCTAACAGTCATGCCAGTTAACATTTCTTCCCTAAACGTTTAAACAGCCCTTTTAAACGTAGTATGCTCTGGAGGCAGGCCATCAAATCCCACTCCGATATTTTCTTTGCTTGAGACCCATTTCCTAAGGGACAAACATCCCCCCTGTAAACACCCTAAATTTCCACACATCTTCCTGGCTTCTAGCAGGGAAAAAAAGAAAAGAGGAGTAATGATAGCAATAAGCGAAAACGTATCATTCTCCCAAAGAAAACTATTTGCGGATCCAGCAGGCCGCTTCCTAATATTGGTATGCGAGATAAACAACACCATTTACACCCTGGTAAATGTCTATTCCCACCCCCCCCCCCCCCCCCCAATAGACAGGCTAAATTTTTTAAACACGTCATGTCGGAAATGGCTAAAATCCGGAAAAGGAAACTTAGTCATCGGAGAAGACCTGAACTCAGTGCTGGATCCTGAGCTGGACTCCACGGCAAGCAACAGGGCATATCTCCTGTTGCCCCGATTATCCATGCAGAGGGGCTTTACAACGTGTGGAGATGCCTTCACGGGTCAGAGAAGGATTATACCTTCCTCTCTGCGCCACACGTATCTTACTCCAGGATTGATGTATTCCTGCTGCCGAAGAAAGGCCTAGAAAACACCCTTCAGGCCGAAATCGAAACAATCTCATGGTCCGATCACGCCCCTATATCCCTGTCCCTCAGAGAGTCATTCAAGTACACCCCATCATCTCCATGGAGATTGAATGAATACACTTTAAACCTCCCTGAACACAAAGCATCTCCTAAAGGGGAGCTAGAGGTCTTTTTCGCAAACAATATAGGTTCGGTCCCGAACATGTCCACCGTATGGAACACCCATAAAGCTTTCATGCGGGGCATGTTTATAAAAATCGGAGCCAGAGCAAAACGAAAAAGAGACGAGGAATTCAATCGTCTGATGGGTCAAATCAAATCCCTAGATTCCTGAAATAAAAGAGAACCATCCACACAAAAGACAGCAGACCTGTTCAACCTTAGAGCAAAGCTCCAAAACCTATTAGCCACTAAGCACGACATCTCATTTCTAAAACTAAAAATACAATTCTACGCACACGATAACAGGACAGGGGCCTTGCTAGCAAAACAACTCAAAGACGTAAGAGCAAAAGAAAGAATCAGACACCTGTTTGACTCCCAAGGTAGAAAAATCTTCCATCCCCAAGGGATTACCAACGCGTTCGCGGCATATTACTCCTCCCTATACAACCTAAAAGACAACCCAAACATTCACCATCCCCATAGCGAAGAAATACAGAATTTCCTTCAAAACATAAATTTCCCCTGCCTCTCACCAGAGCAATTAGACTCCCTCTCTGCACCAATCTCCACACAGGAAGTATTGGACAGAATCAAATTATTAAAGCCTCATAAGACCCCTGGCCCTGACGGCTTCTCAAACGGCTATTACAAAAAGTTCGCTCCAACCCTAGCCCCCCATATGGCGTCTGTGTTCAATGGAGCAATGAGGAGTGGCCCCTTCCCACCTGAGATGCTGGAAGCCCTGATTGTCACCATCCCTAAACCTGGGAAGGACAAAACATCCCCGGCCAACTTTTGCCCCATCTCCCTCCTAAACACAGACATTAAATATACGCAAAACTCCTCAGCATAAGATTACTCTCAATCCTCCCCCTACTGGTGGCAACAAACCAGGTTGGACTTGTCCCCCAAAGACAGGCCCCTGACGGTACCCGACGATTCTTGAATCTTGTCAGGGTGGCAGAAAGGAACAGAACCCCGGCCCTGCTCCTGGCGCTAGATGCTGAGAAAGCGTTTGATCGCATACATTGGGGATTCCTGGAAGCCACCCTGGGAAAATTCGGTTTCTCAGGACCCATCAAATCTGCTATCTTGTCTCTGTACTCGGCCCCAACCGCAAGGGTCCTCTCCTCAGGATGCCTTTCCTCCCCGTTTGCTATTTCTAACGGCACTAGGCAAGGGTGCCCCCTGTCGCCCCTAATATTTGACCTGATCATGGAACCACTAGCGGAAACGGTCAGAGTCAACCGAAACATCCAAGGAATGAAAATAGCCTAGCAGGAACACAAAATTGGATTATACGCAGACGACGTTATCCTCGCCATCACAAACCCTCTATCCCCCCTGAGACAGGCCCAAACTGCTCTAGTCAAATTTGGCGAGGTTTCATATTATAAGATCAATGACACCAAATCTCAAATGCTAAACTTAGGCTTAGACGCTAAGACTACTCAGTCTATCTCAGAATCCTTCCCCTTTTCCTGGTGTAAGGGCTCCCTGCCATATTTAGGTATCAACATAACATTCCCTAGCTCCCTAACCTTTTCCCAAACTTACACACCACTTCTACATCGCATCCCAAGCATTCTAAGTAAATTCCGCAAACCCTTCATTTCTTGGGCTGGCAGAATAGCAGCGGCTAAAATCATGATTCTCCCACGTATATTATACGTCTTCAGAACGGTTACTATCCCGAACCCCAACCACTTTATATCAAAACTCCAAGCTCTCATCAACCAATTTATCTGGGAAGGAGCGCATGCCAGAATTAAATTCTCAACCCTGGCAAGACCATATAAGCTAGGTGGTATGCAAGCCCCCGACATTAAGCGATACTTCACCGCAGCTACATTGGACCAAATTAAACATTGGTGGATCCCTGCATCCCCCAAGAAATGGGTGGACATAGAAGCAGCAACTCTGGGAGCCCCCCTGATCTCCCTCTTAGGAGCTACTCCCGCCCCACCCCCTACCAAGCATTCAAGCGTCGGTCCAGATATGGAACCAATTAATCTCCTCAACCTCAGAAAAGGTGACGGCCACACTCCTCCCACTGAGATTTCTATCTTCCATCCTCCTGGATTTTGAATACGGGACCTGGGAGAAATTTGGAGTTAAAAAGATTGGAGACCTCTATAGAGAGGGGACCATTATGGACTTCCCCACAATAGGTAAGATACACAAACTCCCTAATAAACTAGGCTTTTTGCATCTAAGATTAAGGTACGCATTACAATCCATAGATGTTCACAAGCCCACATTCCCCAAAGCGGCCTTCACCTTCTTTTCATTATCAACAGAGGTCTCTGGAGGCATATCTACCTTCTACGAGTCTTCATTCTCCCAGATTGCCAAAACTAAATCAATTCACATGACTCTATGGGAGCTTGACTTCAAACAAACTTTCAGTTTGGAGGAGTGGAGCCGGGCGCTATCATGGACCAAAAAGATCTCACATGGCATCTCTCACTGGGAATCTTCCCAAAAGATATTTCTCCGCTGGTATCTTACCCCGGCAATAATAGCTAAAATGAACCCTTCAACCTCAGAAACTTGCTGGAGAGAGTGCGGTGCAAAAGGCACCTATTTCCACATGTGGTGGTTATGCCCCATGATACGGTCCTTTTGGAACCTAGTATTTAACCTAATACACTCCGTCACAAACCAGCACGTACCCCCGGACCCTCACCTGGCTCTCTGCTTCTTGAAAACAGACAAAATATCCCCTTTCTATTGAGCCATCACCTCACACATTATCCTAGCGGCACGTCTAGCAATAGCTAAACACTGGAAATCAAAAGAAGCTCCCTCCATATCAGAGGTTAGAAATTCGGTGGAACTCACCTTCCACCTAGAGGAAGCCTACTTGCGGGGATTTGTTTCCCAACACCCCCGTACATCCTTTTAGGCAACTTGGTTGGACTACACAACGAAAAAAAACCCTATAGAGAGGAAGGGAACCAGGGAAATAAATGAAGAAGGGGCCGTGAAGGATAGATAGAAAGGAGACTTCCACAAGCTAATGACTCCCCCCCCTACCTACCTCAAGCAACCTTACACCACTACCCCCTCTACCCTTCTTCCCTACCTTTTTCCAACCACAGCTTTAAAATTCAGAACCCACCCTAAAGTGAAATGACCTGTTAGCAGAACCCTAAAATGATCACCTCTTTAAAATATGGAAATGTACCTCCGATGTTTTTGTTTACGTCTTTATACTTATATATATTTTTGTTTATGTTCATGTTTTAATCTCAACACTGCTATGATTATTGCTCACCTATTAACCCCTTGAGTGGCACACCGGGAAATTTTCCGGGACGAGCTTCACTGCTCATAGCGACATAGCCTGGAAGATTTCCGGGCTATGTATCACTATGGGAGCTGCAGAGCACAATGCCACAAGCTGTGACAGTGTGTTCTGCCTGCACAGACCCACAGAGAACAAAGCAAGGGCTTTGAAAAACCAGCAGAAGATATTGCCGATATGCCGGCAATCTCCTGCTTTGTTTACAGGTTGCCATAGAGATCATCAGCTTGTCAGAAGCAAGCCGATGGTCTCTGTGGCAGGGAGAGCTGGTGCTTGGCTGTGAGAGGACAGCTAGGTACCAGCTCTTACAGTAGAGATCAGAGAAAACCTCCGATCTCTGCTGTGTTAACCCTTTACATGCTGCAGTCTATGTGACTGCAGCATGTAAAGGGCTGTCACTGCAGCATGTAAAGGGCTGTCACCATCGGACGCCCGGAATGTGATCAGGGGGTCCTGATGGGTCCCTGTGGAAGTCCCCTAAAGGGACAAAAAAAAAATTAAAAGAAAAAAGAAAAGTAAAAAAATTATAAAAAAATAATCAAAACACTTCTCTCCCTTTACTTTGTAAAAAATCAAAAATACAACCACACATGTGGTATCCATGCGTCATAATGACCCAGAGAAGGAAGTTAATACATTATTTAACCCCTTAATGACATGGCCCCTTTTTTCCCTCCCCGTTTAAAAAAATCACAACTTGTCCCGCAAAAAAC
The DNA here is from genome assembly GCF_035609145.1 of Eleutherodactylus coqui. NCBI lineage: Eukaryota > Metazoa > Chordata > Amphibia > Anura > Eleutherodactylidae > Eleutherodactylus > Eleutherodactylus coqui. The sequence goes on along the minus strand of NC_089840.1, from coordinate 287,276,901 downwards.
AAGCCCTTATATGGCCATGTCAATGGAAGAATGAAAAAGTTATGGCTCTTGAGACGCAACTGCAAAATTAGTTGAAATTCAATGATTAGACCATTTTAAAAAACCTGCCCTGGTGGGCACGACAGGGTGGTAGGAAACCCGCCACTCAAGGGGTTAAGGTGCATCTTTAAAACTGTGAAATGTTAATTTTGAAAAATTCTAATAAAAACGCAATCATTAAAAAAAAAATTCGCTAACCCCCTACCATTCTTCTGGCATCAGTGCTCACATTCTGGGTGCTATGATGCTAGGAGTTCTAAACAGTGATGCTGCGGCCTCTGATTGGTAGGAAGTGCTAAACTGACTTCTGCTTTTAACAGAGAATTTCTATGACTGATGGTACGCTATATGTACAAATTACTTCAACTATTTCTTTGCTGTAGACTTGTCGTGGGCATTTTTTTTTGCATGCCACGCCTTCAGCTAACCTAAGCGGTCTATATAAACCAACACCAACTCCAAACACCAGCTTAGGTAGGTGTAAGTAATCAATCTGCAGTCACTGGAATGGGTAGTCTGGCCTTGAAATAACAGTGAGGAGATAGTTTGGCAACTTTGTTTGGGTTTGTTGGGCGCAAGCAATACATGCCTGCACAAACCTGGTCACTGCATTGTTGAACCATTGGGCAATGAAAGCAGAAGATAATATACCACACATTACCTCCTTTGACTGGTGAGTTGGCCCTTTTTACCCCTAGGGGCTGGTTACTGCAAAAAGGACAACAAAGGAAGTTGCTCTAGCTTATGTATCCATCCTTCAATTTCTAAAGGGCCTCCAAAGTCACTTCCATGGTGTGAGCCTAGACCTTGATGACAGCTATCTGTTTGGGAAGAGATAAAGCCAACAAAGTTCTACTCTGCCAAAATAGTGTAAAATCAAATGTGATTCCAAAAGGCGTACATTAACAGTCTTTCCTTCAGGTAGTTTATAGACTTCAGTGAGTGCCATCAACTCAGCATTCTAAGCAGACTTTCCAAGAGGGAGTGGTTTTTTGCCAATTACCTCGTTTTTGGTTACCACTGCATAGCCTATCTTCCTTGCCCATTTTCATGGAACCTGGAACCATCTACAAAAACTCAAATCTACATTAGCAATGGAAATTTCAACAGCATTTTTGTATAAGAGTTGTCTTTTCTTGATCTATTATGATTTATGGCCCTTTTACACAGGCTGTTTATCATTCAGATTCTCGCTGGATTGTGGAAATCTGAAAGATGATTGCTCAGTGTAAATTCATGCACCGTCTGAACGACAAACAGTCATTTATTCGGGTATTGTTCAATTTATGCATGTATAAAAACTGACCAATGTTTGGCCTGTGTAAACAGCAAGTCATTCATCTATTAGCGACTGCCTATATACTGTAAATGGAGGAAGGTTCGCTGGAACGAACTCCAGTCTGCTCTGGCTCCAGTCATTCAGCGATGATGCCTCCTGTGTAAACGCACAGGAAAGATTACCACTAGGGTGAATGTTGGAAGCATCTGCACTAGAGATGAGCGAGCACCGAAATGCTTGGGTGCTCGTTACTCGAGCCGAACTTTTTGTAATGCTCGAGAGCTCGATTTGAGTAACGAACCCCATTGAAGTCAATGGGAGACTCGAGCATTTTTCAAGGTGACCCATGCTCTGCATAGGGGAGGGTGTGTGAATTGGCTGAAAACATCAGAAAGTGATGGAAACACCACAGAAATGGATAGGGAACAGCAGGGGCAGCATGCATGGGTGCATCTGAGGCTCCCAGGTCGCACTATTAAGCCAAATTGTGGGCAAGAGCCTGGTGGTCACCCCCCTAACAATTTAGTTGGGCCAGACCATAATCAGCAAGGCACACGCGCTGGCACATCTTAGCTAAGCACCACACTAGGTGGAACAAAGGCCAATCACCGCCTGCGGGTTACACCACTGCCTCTCCTCCTGTGTTACATGCTGGCATTGCTGTCCAATCCCCCCCCCCCCCCCAGGACACAGACACAAGCCTGCGTCCACAGTGTACCGAAATTTTTCCCAGCGCAGCGTCCAGCTGTCCCCATCCCAGATGGGGTAAGGCACACCCCTTCGCTTACTTCACTGACGGGAGCTCAGTGACACCATAGGCTGGTCCTTCGGGCTCCTGACGTCCGACGAACCAATGCCGCCCCCGCGCGGAGCGGCAAGCGAAAGAGTAGCGGCCCTCTCCTTTCATCCTGGGGGCTCGGGTCAACCTGCGTATGTCTGGGAGTACTGGGCAAGAGCTGGCGGTCTTTGACCTATTTTCCCAAAGCGCTGAGAAGTGGGGATGCACACACTCGAGTCAACGCACCGCAGCCACTCCTCTGCCATCTCCCTTTGGGGCAGAGCCACTGAGTCCCCACTCTGCCTGTCCAGCTGGGGTAGCTGGGGGGCTGCTGTCCGGCCCAGGCACCCCCTTCGAACGGCCAGGCACACAACGACACCTCTGCTGGTTGAGGAAGCGTGCAAAGAGAAAAAAAATGAAAAAAAACGCCTAACACCCCACGGTAGGGCCAAACCTCCGAGCTCCAGGGGACGCCCAAAAAAGCGTCGGCAGAGGCCGATTTCGACGGAGCATTCCCAGCCACGAGGCAATGCGAAGAGGGTGTCAGAGAACCAGTATGAGGAAAATCCTGGGCAGTCCAGGCCAAGCGCTGCTTCCAGGATGGTGGAAGGAGCAGGCCTGTTTGCCCTGATAGCGCTGACAGCGGTAAAATAAGGCCTCGTACAATGTCATGACAAACACCTTGTCGGGGCTAATGGGAAAGAGCTGTGGTCTTTGACGCGTTTTCTCAAACTGCTGAGAAGGAGCGAGGATGCACTCAGTCACTGCACCGCAGCCTCCCCTCTGCTGCCTCCCTTTGGGTATTGCTGATAAATTAACCTATGATCATAATTCCTCAGATGGGGACTCAGATGCCAGTACTTCTACACATCTCCACAATTCAACAACCTATTCTAAAGCAAAAGATTTTTTACCCAGAGTGCGGGTGAAACCCTGAAATATTTGTGTACCAAGAGTAAAGGTGAACCCCTAAAAGGATTTGTTTACCAAGAGTATAGGTGCACCCTTGAAAGATTTGTTTACCAAGAGTGCAGGTAAAAACCTGAAAGATTTTTTTGAGCGACAGCTCGTACTTGCTTGATGGGATTCAGGTGGCGGTCCCAGCCCCTGCCTCTCCACGAGGGGCTTGTTAACCAGTGCCCCGGGAAAGACAGCATGAACTGTAAAGAAATTAGTGACCAAAGATGGACACTGGGCTGGGATACGTTTCCGTAAGCCGTGTGACCCTTTTAAAATTGTGCTTCATAGCTGACAAATCGCAGACAAATTAATGTATGATTGTAAGTGCCAACCCATGCCACCTCTATCGCAGCATTTCATTAGCCACAAAAGCCAGCACACCACAATTTAGTTGGGACAGACCATAATTAGCAAGGCACACGCACTGGCACATCTTAGCTAAGCACCTCACTAGGAGCAACGAAGGCCAATCACCGCCTGCGGGTGACACCACTGTCTCTTCTCCTGTGTTACATGCTGGCATTGCTGTCCAATCCCCCCCAGGACGCAGACACGAGCCTGCGTCCACAGCATACTGAAATTTTTTCCAGCTGTACCCATCCCAAACGGGGTAAGGTGCACCCCTTCGCCTACTTTGCCGATGGGAGCCAGTACTCAGAGGCGAGTATTTCTACATTTTTTATGAAGAAAACAACTCATTTTAAAAAGAATAATTTTTTTTTTACCAAGATTGCAGGTGAGAACCTGAAAGATTTTTTGAGTGAGAGTGCAGAGTATTTGTTTACCAAGAGTATAGGTGAACCCCTGAAAGATTTGTTTACCAAGAGTATAGGCGAACCCCTTAAAAATTTGTGTACCAAGAGTATAGGCGAAGCCCTGAAAGATTTGGTTACCCAGAGTGCAGGTGAACCCCTGAAATATTTTTTTTAACATAGAGCTCGTACTTGCTTAATGGGATCCAGGTGGCGGTCCACTGACAGGCAAGCTACAGCCTGTCCCAGCCCGTCTCTCCCCGAGGGGCTTTTTAACCAGTTCCCCAGGGAAAGACAGAATGTACCATGAAGAAATTAGTGGCCAAACCAGGACAATTCATTCTGTCTCGGTGTCAGATAGCTGGACACTGTGCTGTGATACATTTGTGGGTGTATTAAGCTGGAACCAGCACGTTTGCTGAACTCTAGTGGTGAACCTCTTCATAATAGGGGGCAAGAACCTGGAGGCGGCCCTCAGAAAAAAATATTTTGACAGGGCCTGGAGGCAGCCCTCCGAAAAATAATAGTTTTTGCAGAGCCTTTTGGCCCTCTGAAGAATTGGCTGTTCAGAGTGCTGACATGCTGGATTAGGAGGAGGAGGAGGATCAGAAAAGGATAGATCAAGCTATTTCTACCCTTTTTTGGGGTGATAGAGGGTACATGGTAATCCAGTTTCAGCTTAAAGATACTTTATGTTAAGTTGCTTTCCACTAGTGGAGAAGAGAAGTCTGGGGAAATCCAGCCTTTGTTCATCTTTATGAGTGTAAGCCTGTCTGCGCTGTCAGTTGACAGGCGGGTACACTTCTCCGTGGTAATCCCTCCAGCAGCACTAAACACCCTCTCTGATAACATGCTAGCAGCTCCAAGGCGTACAGCACAAGTTCATACCACGTGTCTAGCTTTGACACCCAATAGTTATATGGAGCAGAGGGATCATGGAGGACGTTGGTACGGTTGGCTATGTACTCCCTCATGATCTTTTTACAGTGTTCCCTCCTACTTAGCCTTGACTGGGGAGCGGTGACACAGTCTGGCTGGGGTGCCATAATACTGGCAAAGGCCTTGGAGAGTGCTCCCCTGCCTGCGCTGGACATGCTGCCTGTTCCCTGAGTCTCCCCTGCTTGTTGGCCACTGAACTACGTCCTCTACCGCTAGCATTGCCAGATGGGAAGTTTAGTATCAGCTTTTCCACCAGGGCCTTGTAGTATTGCATCACTCTCGTACTCCTTTCCTCTTCGGGAATGAGAGTGGAAAGGTTCTCCTTATACCGTGGGTCGAGAAGGATGAACACCCAGTAATCTGTGTTGGCCAGAATGCGTCTAATGTGAGGGTCACAGGAAAGGCAGCTTAATATGAAGTCAGCCATGTGTGCCAGAGTCCCAGTACACAACACATCGCTGTCCTCACTAGGAGGATGACTTTCAGTCTCCTCCTCCTCCTTTTCAGCCTATACACACTGAACAGATGTGAAGGAAGTAGCATGGGTACTGTCTGCAGTGTGGGCAGCAGTCTCTTCCCCCTCCTCCTCCTCCTCTTCCAATACGCGCTAAGAAACAGACCAGAGGGTTGTCTGGCTATCAAGAGGCATATTGTCATCCCCATCTTCTGTTCTATCCGCAAAGCGTGGGCCTTAATGCTTAGCAGCAACCTTCTCAGCAGGCAAAGCAGCGGGATGGTTACGCTGATAATGGCGGCATCACCGCTTACCATTTGTGTTGACTCCTTAAAGTTTCCTAACACCTGACAGATGTCAGACATCCATGCCCACTCTTCTGTGAAGAAGTGCAGAGGCTGACTACCATTCCGATGGGCATGTTGCAGCTGGTATTCAACAATGGCTCTACACTGCTCGTAAACCCTGGCCAACATGTGCAAAGTTGAATCCCAGCGCGTGGGCACGTCGCACAACAGTCAGTTGTGCGCACACGTGATGTACCTTGCTGAGCAGCTCAGACAAATTGGGGTAGTTTTTAAGAAAGTGCTGAACCACCAGATTGAACATGTGGGCGAGGCATGGAACGTGTGTTACTCTGCCAAGCTGCAGAGCCACCACCAGGTTATGCTCATTGTCACACATGACCATGCCTGGGTGGAGAATCAGCAGCGTAAGCCACAGATCTGTCAGCTCAGTCAAACCCTGTAACAGCTCTTGGGCGGTGTGCCTCTTGTCACCTAAGCTCAGTAGTTTCAGCACGGCCTGCTGACGCTTCCCCATGGCAGTGCTGCAGCGCCTCGAGCTACCGACTGCAGGTGACGTGCTCACAGATGGTAATTAACGCGTTATCCACTATCCACCTCATCACCTAATCGCACTGTTGTCATTTTAATAATGGTGTACCACGCGGACCTGCAAACTGTGAAATGAAGCTATGGAGCGTAGATATACTTCTCTCTCAGTAGCAGGCACTGTTTCACCCCGCCCAGGACCTCGGCTTCTGCCCACACCCTCATTCGGACGCCCACATCTACGTCCACGTCCTCGACCCTTACCCCTAGTGTTGATCATGTTGTATAATGCACTGCGTAAAAATGCTACGCAAACTGTGAGGCATTTTGGTAAGCTTTAAGCCAAAAATAGACAGTGTAAAATGGGTACAGTCTTGTTATATAGTGAGGATTGACAGGACACAGACTAAGGGTATTTTATGTACTCTTTAAGCCAAAAATACACCGTGTAAAATGAGTACAGTCTTGTTATATAGTGCGGATTGACAGGACACAGACTAAGGGTATTTTACGTATGCTTTAAGCCAAAAATAGACCGTGTAAAATGAGTACAGTCTTGTTATATAGTGTGGATCAACAGGACACACACATGGGCCTATTATGCAAATGCTTTAAAACAAATAAAAAAATGAAAAATGAGAGTTTTGTTAGTTCCTATATAGTCTGTGTACACCAGTAGAAGTATACTCTATAGAACCAGTAACAGTATGCACTATACAGCCGGGATGCTTGTGAATGCTTTGTGCGCACTACTGGTCCCAGGCAGCCAAACTGATTATGCACAAAAGTGGAGTTGTAGTCCTAAAAAGGACTGTTGGGCTCATGGATAATGGATCTAACCTACACTAACGCTCTACCTCATTCACAGCAGCTCTGTCCCTCAGCTAATCCAGCCTCCATGTGAGGCGAGCATCAGGTGACCTGAGTTTTTATGATCCTAGGTCACCTGATCTGGCCAGCCAATCACTGCTATAGACGAGCACAGGGTTGGCACATCATAGCAGGAGGTCCCAAAGACTCCCCTGCTTGTTCATCGGCTAAAAAAGCCGCTAAACATGTGGGGAGGAGAGGGTGAAATTTTCTCGAACAAAGTGTGGTGCTCGCTTGAGTAACGAGTACTTTCAAGTATGCTAATGCTCGAACGAGCATCAAGCTCAGACGACCATGCTCGCTCATTTATAGTTATTAATAATAACTTTAGATGGATCGGTGATCCATGAATTATTCCAATTGTCAAATTGGGGCGGGGAAGGAATTTTTTTCCCTTAAGTGGGAAAAATTGGCTTCTACCTCATTGCAGGTCTTTTTGCCTTCCTCTGGATCAACATTGGGGTTGATAGGCTGGACTGGATGAGTATAAAAAGCTTATGCCAGGGGGCTAGATCATGTATATAAATTTGTTTTGCAGTTGTATATAATGTGGTTTAGGTATGGGTATGGGTACAGGTGGTGGTGGGGAAAACCCGAGGTGAACTTTTGCACCCAGGTCCTTGAGCTTTGAGCTTCCACCTGAAGGTAACACCTTATACTAAGGTGGAAATATCAGAATTAGGTAGGCTGGTAGATAGCGGAAACACAATTTTTTTTTTACTTTTGCATGGTAGATTGTGAGAGAGAATTTGATGTTATAAACAGTGGAAAACTATCACTGGTATTTTGCAGTAGTGAATCGGTGATGTCTTGGGAATAAATATATAATTGATTGCCATCGACATTGAGATGGTGCTGAAATCCAAATCTGCTGGTAGTTTGTCCAAAAGGGGCTGCGTACGTTGAAAAGAGGAGACATAGGACCAAGCCCCGAGAAACCTTAATATCAAGAGGAAAAGAAAAAGTAGAGCTGGCAAATGTTATACTGATCGAGTGGTCACAGAGATAGGAGGAGAACCAGACGGAAGCATTATCATTAACCCCTTAGTGACTAAGCCGTTTTCCGCCTTAATGACCAGGGGATATTTTTGAAATCTGACATGTCACTTTAACATAGAATAACCCCATAAAGGTTTTGCGTATCCCAGTGATTCTGACATTGTTTTTTCACCACATATTGTACTTCATTTAGGTGGTAAAAATAGACTGATTACAGTTTGTGTAAATCTATTAAAAGCACTAAAATTAGGAACATTTTCAAAAAATTTTCTTTTTTTTTACATTTTCAACTGCAATTTAGGACAGGTAAATTTAAAATTAGTGATTAACATTTCGAGGAACATTTTGTTTTCCTGCACCAAGCCAAGATTGCAAAGGCTCATAGGTGTCAGAATGATAGATACCCCCACAAGTGACCCTGTCTTAAAAAATACACATCTTAATGTATTCACTGAGGGGGTCAGGAGTATTTTGACCCCACAGTTTTTTTTCAGGAGTTAATGCAATTTTGAGGAGAAAGAATAAAATGTCATATTTTTGCAAAACGACAGATAACCCCCACAAATGACCCCATTTTGAAAACTAGAGCCCTTAACAAATTCATCTAGGGGTGTACTGCATATTTTGACCCCACAGTTTTTGAATGAATCTAAGCAAAGCAGAAGAAAAAAATTATGATTTTTATTTTTTTGAGCAGTTGTGTCATTTTAAAAAAAAGTTTTTTTTGTACAGCACACATATATAAACGAAGACTTTCACCCCAAAATGGATTACCTCGTTTGTCCTGTGTTCAGAAACATATATATTGTAGCCCCAATCTGCTTACTGAACACATGGCTAGGCCTATAATGGAGGGAACACTCGTTGACTTTCAGGGCACAACTGGATACATTCTAGGCCCCATTGCTCACTTGTGCGGAAAAAACATCGACTCCCTAAAATGCATGAACCCCCCCCCCTGCCCTAAATCTTATCCATCCTCCTCCCATATTTGCTGCAAACCCAACACTTTTTTGGGGGGTATTTCTTGACCTCAGCGGCAGGGACGGGGTGTAAAGTGCCATCTCTGAGTCTCTGTAAGCTTGCTGAGGTGCGGCGGTCTCACACAGAAGACGCTCAACAAGCTGCTCCTGGAACTGCAGGAAGGCGAGCGTTCCCGGGGCTTGTAAATTACGGATTACAGGTAGCGGTCTGAATAACGCCATACTCACATGGCCGGATGTGGAATCCGCTTGTGGAGGCTAGGAGCGCATCCCAGCTGCGAGCCCTGCCGTGTAATGTACTGCGTATAACTGTGTACAACACAGGCGGTCATGCGCAATGCACCTTTTTCTGTTTATATTTTTCATGCCGTCGCTTAACGATGACGCGGGTATCCGCAGCTCGTACACAATGCAGTTATCAGGGAGATTGTAAATTTCCCCAGCAATCCTCAGCGATTTAAATCTGGGGGCTTTAGGTACGTAATTTCATCGTCCCTTATGAATATGATCCATGAGGAGAGATGAAACTTAATTTTTTTTGCTACTTTACATGATCGCCGTTATCCATTGGATAACGACTATCATGTGACCGGGAACTGCATGCCATGGTCGACGGTGACATCTCCCTGCTCTCGGCTACCCGTGCTAGTCAAGGAGATTTCCAATCTCCCAGACCAATCGCGTCTTCTGCACATGCGCTGCTACTTTGGCGCACATGTGCAGAACATGGCGGCAGGTCCTTTCAGGACCAGATTGCTACGGGACATCACGGAGGATGGGAGGGAGTAATTTTAGTTTCCCTCATGAATGCGATCTGAGGAGAGCTGAAACTTTAACTTTATTTGACTTTTTATTTACTATTCCATTGGATAACAGGATCGTGTGACCGGGGTCACATTTTGCAGCCCCTCATGACAAATCCTCCAGGTTGTTGGTTACCTCTGGCAGCTGAGAGCAGGGAGCTGTCATGCTCACAGCCCCCCGCAGATTTAATCCACATGGCGAGCGTATTTTTACAGGCCTATGGATTACAGCTCAGCCAGCTGGGATGTAAAAAGGCAACTGGCTGGTCACTAAGGAAATAAAGGGGTTGTACCAAGATTACACATTAACCCCTATCCAAACCCTGTGAGATAACCCTCTGATTGGTGGGGTTCTCACCGCTGAGACCACAGCCAATCTCGAACATTACACACATGCACGCCCCCCAAAATAGACACTAAACACACATATACAGCCTCCTTGTAGGCTCCGCTCCTCCATCTCGCACACACTTCGCTCCTGTCTCGCACACGCTCGGCTCCGCTCCTCCGTCTCGCACACGCTCGGCTCCGCTCCTCCGTCTCACACACGCTCGGCTCCGCTCCTCCATCTCGCACACGCTCGGCTCCGCTCCTCCATCTCGCACACACTCGGCTCCGCTCCTCCATCTCGCACACACTCGGCTCCGCTCCTCCATCTCGCACACACTCGGCTCCGCTCCTCCATCTCGCACACACTCGGCTCCGCTCCTCCATCTCGCACACACTTCGCTCCGCTCCTGTCTCGCACACGCTCGGCTCCACTCCTCCGTCTCACACACGCTCTGCTCCGCTCCTCCGTCTCAGACACGCTCGGCTCCGCTCCTCCGTCTCGCATACGCTCGGCTCCGCTCCTCCGTCTCACACGCGCTCGGCTCCGCTCCTCCGTCTCACACGCGCTCGGCTCCGCTCCTCCGTCTCACACACGCGCTCGGCTCCGCTCCTCCGTCTCACACACGCGCTCGGCTCCGCTCCTCCGTCTCACACACGCGCTCGGCTCCGCTCCTCTGTCTCACACGCGCTCGGCTCCGCTCCCCCGTCTCGCACACACTCAGCTCCGCTCCTCCGTCTCGCACACGCTCGGCTCCGCTCCTCCGTCTCACACACACTCGGCTCCGCTCCTCCGTCTCGCACACGCTCGGCTCCGCTCCTCCGTCTCACACACACTCGGCTCCGCTCCTCCGTCTCGCACACGCCCGGCTCCGCTCCTCCGTCTCGCACACGCTCAGCTCCGCTCCCCTGTCTCACACACGCTCGGCTCCGCTCCTCCGTCTCGCACACGCTCGGCTCCGCTCCTCCGTCTTACACGCGCTCGGCTCCACTCCTCCGTCTCACACGCACTTGGCTCCGCTCCTCCGCCTCACACGGTCGGCTCTGCTCCTCCGTCTCGCACACACTCGGCTCCGCTCCTCCGTCTCGCACAGACTCGGCTCCGCTCCTCCGTCTCGCACAGACTCGGCTCCGCTCCTCCGTCTCGCACACGCTCGGCTCCGCTCCTCCGTCTCACACACACTCGGCTCCGCTCCTCCGTCTCGCACACACTCGGCTCCGCTCCTCCGTCTCACACACACTCGGCTCCGCTCCTCCATCTCGCACACGCCCGGCTCCGCTCCTCCGTCTCGCACACGCTCAGCTCCGCTCCCCTGTCTCACACACGCTCGGCTCCGCTCCTCCGTCTCGCACACGCTCGGCTCCGCTCCTCCGTCTTACACGCGCTCGGCTCCACTCCTCCGTCTCACACGCACTTGGCTCCGCTCCTCCGCCTCACACGGTCGGCTCTGCTCCTCCGTCTCGCACACACTCGGCTCCGCTCCTCCGTCTCGCACAGACTCGGCTCCGCTCCTCCGTCTCGCACAGACTCGGCTCCGCTCCTCCGTCTCGCACACGCTCGGCTCCGCTCCTCCGTCTCGCACACGCTCGGCTCCGCTCCTCCGTCTCGCACACGCTCGGCTCCGCTCCTCCGTCTCACACACGCTCGGCTCCGCTCCTCCGTCTCACACACCCTCGGCTCCGCTCCTCCGTCTCACACACCCTCGGCTCCGCTCCTCCGTCTCACACACACTCGGCTCCGCTCCTCCTTCTCACACACACTCGGCTTCGCTCCTCCGTCTCACACACCCTCGGCTCCGCTCCTCCGTCTCACACACCCTCGGCTCCGCTCCTCCGTCTCACACACACTCGGCTCTGCTCCATCCACTCTCTGAATACATCCTCACACAGCAGAGTCCTGCATCCACTGAGCAGATAGACCTGGTCATGTGACCCCTTGTCTCCTCCCACACACTGATCACATGATGGTGACATCATCACAGGTCCTGTAAGCACAGAACAACCCCACGGCTCCTGTCCGGCTGCAGGTGGAGGTATGTGGGGTCACCAGCACTGGGGGGCAGATTCTACATGTGTGAGCCCGCAGTGTGTGGGCCAATGACCCTGCACACTTGCTTTCTTCTGTATTCCTAAGGTGACCAGATGTCCCTATTTATGCAGGACAGTCCCGCTTTGGGACCTTGTGCTGCAGGTTCCCGTCCAGTAATCACTCTGTGGTGCCGCAGCTGGATGCACACACTGACGGCAATGTGTGCCTCCGGCTGTGGAGACCAGGAGGAGGGTAAGTTTATGGGTCTTAGGGGAGCGCAGTACTATTGGGGCTTCTGTGGGGGGCACTATTATTGCTGGGGCTACTGGGGGGAGGTCACATGTGACATATGTCATGTATCGGCCTGGTGGTATCCACACCCATATGTCGTATAGATCATCATATTCGTATCTGACCTGCTTTATCATTCGGGATGGTTTTTCAATGTATAAAAAGTCTTGCTGTCTGTGAGTTTACAGATCAGTTGTCCCCAAAAAATGAAGAATTCAGGTTAGCAGCCCTGACTGGGGCAGATTGATGGGAGCCCATAGCAGCCAATGACAGCGCAGCTCTCATGAAGAGCTCTGTTGGAATTATAAGCTGGATTGTGATTGGTTGATATGTGCGACAGGGACTGTTTTATGAATCTTCCATCATCTGTCTTGGGGTCACTGGGACAGATTCAGGGTGGTTTCAAACGGGTGATTGTGACATCACCGCAAGAAAATCACGGCAAAATTGTGTCTTTGTTCCCGCGAAGTCAGCAGGAGTTTCTAATGTTAAAAATGCATCGCACGAAAATCACAACTTGGTGCTCCCTCTCTGCAGGGGAAGGAGGCTGGAAGAGTCGGGATCAGTGCTCTGAGCTCCCGCCCTCTCTCTGCAGCAGTCTCTGCTCCGACCTCTATGTAGTGGCTGGTGCTTGTAACTGCAAGTATGGCTCTCGTTGAAATTAACGTGAGCCATGCCTGCAGTTACAAGCGCCGGCCACTACATGGAGATTGGCGCAGGGACTTCCGCTCCAACCACTGTGTAATAGTGACACTGTTGATGGGCGCCCAATGCTGATCAATCGGGGTCCCAAGCCACGGACTCCAGCCAATCAACCATTGATGACGTAACCGGGGACCAGGTCATCACTAGTATTCTCCCTAGAAAACCCCTTTAGTTCCAACACTTTTTTTTAAATTTAATTTTCGCCATTGATCAAGCTGTTCGAGGGCTTTTTTTTGTGTTTTTTTTTCCAGGAAGTAGCGTGGAGCGTTGTGATGTCTACGGATTGGCCTCTACCATGTCTTATTGGCTCTATGCAGACAGTTGGTGTCGCACCTTGACTTCCCTTTAATATTGAAGCGCCAAGCTGATCTGTATTTATTAACTCTTGTGATGCCAGGTGAGAGGACTTGGGAAGTCGCTGTCTGACCTCTAGATTTACTGCTTTATACTGACATCACCGTTGTGGCCCCTGATCTGCTATAGAGGAGATGTGACATGCTGTGGCCCCCAACATGGAGGAACGGCCCTGGCAAACTATTCACCTCCTGATCCAACCTGCATAAAGAGAGAACAGAAGGCCTACACTTTATCTCTAGTAATTGTATTATTATAGGGGATTTTATATGATGTTACATTGTCTCGTCTTCTTCCCATTCAGGATCCTCGGCTGATATCTTCTATATCAGATAATTATCCTGATTGACCCGACAAGGATGGAGAGGAACCGGGACAAGATGGCGGAGAGTATATTCACCCTCACCCTAGAGATACTCTTCCAGCTTACAGGAGAGGTGAGAGATTCTGGGGGTGACGTCACGTTCCATCAGTCTTATCTATGTTAACTAGAGATGAGCGAGCACCCAAATGCTCGGGTCCGCGTTATTCGAGTCGAGCTTTTCGTAAAATTCAAGAGCTCTACTCAACGAACCCCATTGACTACAATAGGAGACTCGAGCATTTTGTATGTTGGACGCTGGGTGCCGAGTTTTTTTTTTTCTCTAGGTTTCTCTGTGTTTGTGTCTCTGTCTCTCTTAAAAAATTTGGTATTGACGCGTGCTGCGTCGCGGCGGGGAGGAGCCAAATACTGGGGCGGGGTCGAACACTGCTTGATGCTCGCTCAAGTAATGAGCACCATCGAGTAAGCTAATACTCAAACAAGCATCAAACTTGGCAGAGTATGTTCGCTCAACTCTAATGTTAATCCTTTCAGGACCAGAGATTTGTCATTTTTGTGCGTTTTTTTTTCATCCCTGTCTGTTCTATGGATTAGTACAATTAGGAGGATACTGAATTTTATATAGGCTTTTCCCCCTATTTTTAAAATGTAAATAATTTTTCTTAAACAAAAATTGCTTTCCATCGCAAGACCTCTAACTTTTTTATTTTAGAGTAAAGGCCCATTTACACTGGACGTATGTCAGGCAAACGATGCCCGACACTCGTCCCTGTGTGTACTCGCTCCCGTGCTCCTGCACAGGAGCGAGTATCACTGGCTCGCTCAGCAGGAGGCCGTGGCAGCTGGAGGAGAGTTCTCTCCTCGCTCTCCCCTGCCCCTCTCCATTCACTTAAAGGGGTTGTACCGAGAAAGCAAGTGACGGTAAGCACTTCTGTATGGCCATATTAATGCACTTTGTAATGTACATCGTGCATTAAATATGAGCCATACAGAACTTATTCACTTACCTGTTCCGTTGCTGGTGTCCCTGTCTCCATGGTGCCGTCTAATTTCAGCATCTAATCTCCCGATTAGACGCGCTTGCGCAGAAGGGTCTTCTCCCTTCTCTTGGGTCTCGGCACGAGTGGAGTTCTGGCTCCGCCCCCTTCTACGCATCATCGCGTAGCTCCGCCCCGTCACGTGTGCCGATTCCAGCCAATCAGGAGGCTGGAATCGGCAATGGACCGCACAGAGCCCACGGTGCACCATGGGAGAAGACCCGCGGTGCATCGTGGGTGAAGATCCCGGCGGCCATCTTGCTAAGGTAAGGAAGAAGTCGCCGCAGCGCGGGGATTCGGGTAAGTACTAAACGGTTTTTTTTTTTTAACACATGCATTGGGTTTGTCTCGCGCCGAACGGGGGGGCCTATTGAATTTTTTTTAAAAAACGGTTCGGCGCAGGACAACCCCTTTAACACAGCGGCCATTTAGTACTGAACAGCTGCTGTTTACACTGAACAATTATTGTTTAGGATTTTATGCAGCTTAAACGATAGACAATGATTGCTCAGTGAAAACAGCAGCTGTTCAATACTGAACAGCCGCTGTGTTAAGTGAATGGAGAGGGGCAGGGGAGAGCCAGGAGAGAAATGTCCTCCAGCCCTCCGACCCCCTTCTGGCTGCTCTATGAGTGAGCCAGCAGTACTCGATCCTGTGTGACAGTAAGTAAGTGCAGGGATGAGTGATGGGCATCGTTTGCCCGACATTCGTCCAGTGTAAATGTAGCTGTAGTTTTTTATTACCACCATTTTGCGTTACATACAATAAAATGTTACATTCATTAAAATATTTTTGATCATTTATTATTCAAATTTTTTGTGGAGCCGGGATTCCAACAAGAATTGTAATTCTAGCATTCCATTCCCTTTTTTTTTATTATTACGGCCTTCGCTATGCAGGATTAGTATTGTAATATTTTATTATATATACATAGTATGTGGGGTTTTCTAATTGTTTAGTATTTTATAGGAAAAATGGGAAAAGGTTTTGATTTTTTTTTTTTTTTAACTTTTTTTACGCTTTTATTATTCACACAGGGGACTCGAACTTGCAGTCATTTAATCGCTCATACTTTATACTCGAGTACTTCAGTTTTGCAGTATACAACAAATTCTGATGACAGGCATCTATGCATGGGAGCCCTTAGCAGGCTCCAGACTGTGATGCTAGCCCATCAGCACCCTCAGATTGTACCATTGGGGGTTGTCGATGAGGTGCAGGAAGGAGTCCTGCTGCCTGCTTAGATGCGCGGTCAGCTTTGTCAGCGGCACCTAAACACCTAATCGTGGCAGTTACCAGTGGCTGTTAGCTATCAGAAACAGTTGATGGCTTCCAGATATGGAATTAACTAATCAGCTGTTTGCTAGTTGATGCGCTTATGCGCTGAGCTGATTTCTGCAGTAAGCAGACAGCTCCGTTCGACACCGGGCTCGGTATTGTAGGCTAATTTCCCAGTGAAATGAATAGGAACTTCGCCTGTAATTCCAAATTCTGCCACTGCAATGGAAACGGAGCTATCTGCTTGCTGTAAAAATCAGCAAAGCACATTGGCGCACCGACCGGCTAAGAGGTTTTCAACGAGGGTCCTGGTTGACAGACAGCTGTCAAACTACTCTTAATGACCTATTCTGAGGATAGGGCATGAATAGTTTAAAAACTGGACAACCACCTTTAAAGGGACCCTCTAGGCCTGGAGAAACAAAGATGGCCAAACTACTTCTCTGACGACCTGATGCACACTGTACATGGTATGCCTCAATAGTCTGACCCTACATGCTCTCAGGTCGTACAGTAACTCACTCATATTATGTGGTAGATGGCAGTTCTACATAAGCTCTGTGGATCGTGTAAGTGATTACAGTACAGTTACCTTTAGTGACTCACAGGTGACGTCTGTATGTGAATGACTCAAAAGGATGGAGTTCATATTCGCGCATCTTGCAACCCACAAAACTCGTGCGAGATACTCACCGCATGCACGTAGCCTTAGGCGAATAACAGGGAGGAAAAACAGAGCAGGGCAATCAGCGCACTTGTGGATGTTGGAACTCTCTCTAACTCTTTCAAACTGATGCAGATGAATATTTATTTCATTATAGTCACATGCTGTGTTGTTGCTATTAGCAAATGGTGACAAGACTAAAAAATCTTGTCGCCATTTGAAAAGGAGTGGGCAGATTGATGACCACTTTGGTCTCCATCTGGAGCGCTGATCTAATGCTGCTGTTTTATTTATCCAGATACAGCAATGATGTCAAGTCGACAAATGTGACTGCTGGCCTATATAGCAGTAATTATATGGTATTATTAATGCTGTAGCCAGTAATTATCTGCTGCAGTCATATGTTGTTGACACGACATTACTGCTTCATCTGGGTAAGCAAAGCCCGTCAAGGAGAACAATAGTATACAAAGTCAATTTGTTAGCAGCACAATTTATGCCCACATTGGGTCGGACAGGTCTCCAGCAAAGCCCCACGTGGTCCTGATCCAAAAGTAGACCAAAAATGTAGCAAATCCAGAGAAATAGCAACGGAGGCAGCAGTTCAGGTGCAAATAAGGTGATCCTTTATTCCTCCCAACACAGACAAACGACGTTTCGACTCATGGAGTCTTTGTCAAGTACTTGACATGTGTTTCCCCATAAACAGGATTACACGGTAGTGAAGAAGACTTCTAGTGATGGCTGTCAGGCCCCGGTGTCTGATGGATGGGGAAGACCCCTGAGCCCAATCACAGGGCCTCCACCTCACCCCCTGATACTGGAGGAGATCAGTGAGCAGAAGATCCTAGAGCTCACCAACAAGATGATTGAGCTGCTGACTGGAGAGGTGACGCTGCTGGGAATGCTGGGACATTATACAGTAACACTATGGCGGTATAACGTGTCTGGGTGATGACGGTATCATTGTGTTGTCAGGTTCCTATAAGGTGTCAGGACGTCACTGTCTATTTCTCCATGGAGGAGTGGGAGTATTTAGAAGGACACAAGGATCTATACAAGGACGTTATGATGGAGGACCACCAGCCCCCCCTATCACCAGGTAATAGACAGGACTAAATCCACACGGCCTTTATTATTTGTATGTAGAGAATGAATTCAGTGGCTGTCTGTGTTTTCTGCAGGTAGATCCAGTAAGAGAACAGCAGCGGAGAGATGTCCCCAGCCTCTTCTTCCACAGGATGATCAGGTAGATGGAGAGAAGGTCTCATGAAATCTCCCCTCTGGTCTGTAGGACAGCTGGGAAGGTCTTGTGTTTAGTCTTATTATATGATTGATACTTGTGTAATGAGAAAGCTGGAGATGGCAGGATTACAGCCGACCGCAGACATTAGATCTCCGCATCTTATCACTATTTTCTGGTTCTGGAGACTTCTGGTGGGAATAAAGAAGCAACAGGTTGGAGTTATACAGGAGACCTGCAGCTATTTGGCCCAGATCACTACTGCTGTCATGTCATTCCGGCTCCTCATACTAATTAATGACCTTTTCTGGCCATATAAAACCTTCCACACAATTTCTCCAACTGTGTGATGACTTTTACAATATTTATTTCACAGCTGGTGAAACTGGAGGAAGATCCGATCCCTATTGATGCTACAGAGACACATGTGAGGGGGGATCAGCCGTGTAAGGAGGAGATCCCTACAGATAACCCCCCAGGTGAGACTACATGTAGAAAACATCACAGATTCTCCTCACTTCACGCTGGGAGCTCGATATCGGGCCGTGAATTCCCCGAGGATACGAGACGTTTTCATGTTGAAACAGCCTCACATCATTTCGGGGATGAAGGGAACCTCTGCCATTGCTGGCAACTCAGGTTCGCAGAGTTTCTCCCATTGTTTTCAATGAGAGACCTTGCATCGTATCGCGTGCACCTAGCATGTGAAAACAGTGGGCGCTTAGGGTTCATATTTGCGCATCCCTCAACGCACAAATCTTGCGTGATTCTGATGGCCGTGGGAAGGCAGCCTGACTGTAACAGTTTTGTTTAGTTTTTTGGTTTTTTTTGCTGAATCTTTTAAGCTCTTTTTTTTCTGCTGTATATTCCATTTTTCAGACAAAATACAAATTAAATATGGATGCAAGGCCGAATGCACACGACCAGGTTGGCTGGCATCACAGCAGGAAATGCCTTCATCCTATCGCAATGGGGCCGGCCTCATTGAAAGCAATGGGAGAACACTGCTATACTCTGTGACAGCAGTGGCAGGGGATTCACTGCAGGGATGAAGGAATTCCCTGCCGCTGCTGTCACATAAGAACAGTGTTCTCCCATTGCTTTCAATGGGGCCAGCAGCAGCAATGGAAGCAATGGGCAATATCGCAGGATGATAGAACATGCTGTGATGTGTCTCTCGCATAGCATTGCATTGCGGTGCTATGCAGGAAAACATCGCTTGTGTGTATGAACCCATTCAAATGAATGAGATTAATATTTGTGCATCTCGCAATGCACAAATCTCACATAATTTTATCGCCCGTGTGAAACCGGCCTAAAATTGATGAATGAATAGATAATGTGATGCGTGCTTACTAGAGATGAGCGAGCGTACTCGCTAAGGCACATTACTCGAGCAAGTAGTGCCTTAGCCGAGTATCTCCCCGCTCGTCTCTAAAGATTCAGGGGCCGGCGTGGGTGACAGGTGAGTTGCGGCGGGGAGCGGGGTGAGAGAGGGAGAGAGATCTCCCCGCCCGCCCCCGAATCTTTAGAGACGAGCGGGGAGATACTTGGCTAAGGCACTACTCGCTTGAGTAATGTGCCTTAGCGAGTATACTCGCTCATCTCTAGTGCTTACATTCTTACACTGATAAGAATAAAAGAATTTGGACAAAATGACAAAATTTGGTCTCCAGGAAACTCCCCCACTACGAAGGATAACTCGGTCAGCTTTGTGCTCTTTTAAGAGCTTCAGACTTGGCAGGATGTATTCTTGAATAACAAGTGTAACTTACCTGCATGCATTGCACCTCCCTTGTTGGGTAGCACCTCCTGTAGGAATGCCTGTCCTTTTGGGTAGCACCTCCCTTCTGTTGCTGCTTCCCGAGGGCTGAAGCTCGGAAGGTGGTGTGCCCCAGAATTAAATGAAGTTATGCTTTATATAGCACACTGCCAGGACCTGAGAGTGATCACCGCGATCCTTCAGGCCTGGACACACAAAGATAGACCAACCACTGCACTTACTACCTGATGCACCCTGTGCATAAGTATGCATCAGGAGTCTGAAGATACCTTTACATGGGCCAACTAATCACTCAAACGAGCAGTTATGGGCAACTGTTGTCCCATGCACACACAGCCCCTGATAGGGCACTGAATGAGAAGTTTCTCAGTAGTCACTCGCCACTGTGTTTCTTCTTACTCTGAAGGAGGCCAACAGGATCATCCACTCCTCCTCCAGGGAAGGAAGGAGCATGGGGGCTCAGTACTTAGCACTGTTGCTTTGCAGCGGTGTCCTAGATTCAGATCTGTCCAAGGAGATCTGCATGGAGTTTGTATGTTTATCCCTGTGTTTGTATGTGTTTCTTCATAATAATTACCTTAAAGTGCATACATTACATTACTCAAGAAGACCATACAATCTCCATGCAGATGTTGTCCTTGGTCAGATTTGAACCTTGGACCGCAGTGCAGCAAGGTGACAGTGCTAACTACTAAGCCACATTAGACCACCTTTTAAGGGAGAAGGTTCAACTAAAATGAACTGCCTTAGCTGCAGGTTCCTGCCAAACTGAAAGTTTTGCCAAAGTCAACCCGAAACAAGGTTTGACTGTTTTGGTTCGCCCAACACTATTCTTTAAAGCTCTCACAGGGAGACGTCTTTTCTCTTACTACCCTGTTTCCCTGAAAATTAGACATACCCTGAAAATAAGACATAGCATGATTTTTCTGATTTTTTTGAAGATGCAAAATAATTTTTCAGGCTCTTTGAGGATGCTTGAAATATAAACCCTACTCCAAAATTAAGCCCTGCTAACAGTTAATTTAAAAGGTCAATTTAAATAGTGTCCAGGCAGCTATACATGTAAAAAAGTTTAACCTTTTTGAACAAAAATTAATATAAGACACTGTCTTATTTTCGGGGTAGCACGGGTATATTACCAACGTCTTTTGTGAACCATAGATAGTGGTTTCTTTTCCTTTTGCTAATTTGTTTGATATAAAGTTTTTAGTTGCCTTTGAGATGGCTATTTTTAATAGTGTCCCCTGGGCACACACTCCTGCTGCTCTATTACACCTTGTTAATAATTTTTTTAAAAAGCCAACCCTCCCATATCCTTGAAATTATAGAAATGCTATAAAATATCACTACAACTGAAAGCTTATACTATTCAGAAATAATGCAATCCTTTTTATTCTTGGCAGCTGATGAAAACAGGAGCACAGAAGGACGTCTGATATCAGCCTATTGTAAAGTGGAAGATGATGGTTTCATACAATACACATATGAAGAGCCTGCAATTATCCCAGATATACCCTCAGCCCTTCACAGCAAAGATCTATCATCTGATCCTTTTATAGAGGTTCCATCTTCTGATTTATCACAGGCTATTAATCAAAATAAAATTTACAGAAGGGATTTTGAACATCAAAGTTTTCTCACAGGGGAGAAGCCATATTCATGTTCAGAATGTGGGAAATCTTTTCCAGCTAAAGCACATCTTGTTAAACACCAGAGAATTCACACAGGACCGAAGCCATATTCATGTTCTGAATGTGGTAAATGTTTTGCAGCTAAATCAGATCTTGTAAAACACAAGAGAATTCACACGGGGGAGAAACCATATTCATGTTCAGAATGTGGAAAGAGTTTTAACCAGAAAGCACATCTTGTTAGACATCAGAAAACTCACACTGAGGAGAAACCATATTCATGTTTTGAATGTGGAAAATGTTTTACAATGAAATCATATCTGGCTACTCATGAAAGAATTCACACAGGAGAGAAGCCACATTTATGTACGGAATGTGGGAAATGTTTTAGCCATAGGTCACATCTTATTAAACATCACAGAATTCACACAGGGGAAAAACCATATTCATGTTCTGAATGTGGGAAGCGTTTTAACCAAAGGTCACATCTTATATCACATAGGAAAATTCACACGGGGGAGAAGCCATATACCAGTTTTGAATGTGGGAAATGTTTTACAGATAAATCAGTTCTTGCTTAACATGAAAGAACTCACACAGGAAAGAAGCCATGTTCATGTTCAGAATGTGGGAAATGTTTTAAACAGAAATCAGAACTTCTTCACCATTAAAAATCTCCGATGGAGGAGAAGCCATTTTTATTGTCTAAATGTGTGAAATCTCTTCTTAACCCTTGGGTATGCAGTGCTACAAATGATGATATCTTTGCAATTACTTTGTATATCATAACTATTTTTCACTTGGTTTTTGATCCAACACACATGGGGTTTTCATTTGCTTAATCGGTTAAATAAATGCTAAGGTTTTTTTCTTAAATTATGCATAGACAAATAACTAGAAACATGGAAAACCATACTTTTTGGTTACTTTTCTCACTACAGTTTTTTGATTAGTAGTACATTTGCATATACCTAGAACAAAATATGTTACCTCAGTTCTCTGGAGCAAAAGAGTATCTGAATTGTGTATTTAACCCACAGCCAGGACATGCTTGCCAAATAATAATGTGGTACATTACTATTGCGTAACTTTTTTATGTTGCCATCCTGTCTATGCAATGGTAAACTGTAGTTGAAAAGGCATAATAGGCCCCAAAAGTAATAAAAAAAACTTGCCAAGATATTCAACAACGGTCATATTTTAATCACATTTTCCTTTTTTTTCCTTTTTGTTAGAAGCTGGAACCAAAAAAATATTTTTTTTTTTCACTTTTCTGTTAATTGATTTGAAATTACAGAATACACAGTGCACTAAGGAAAAGCAGCCCAATATTAATATAGTACGAAGATACCCCACTTGTGCATGCCAAGGCATTTTATAGTGCCCAGAGGTCAGGGACCCAGTACTGTGCAAAAACTTTAAACAGGCGTGGAAAAAATGCTGCAAAGTACCAGATTAAAAGATGCAAGTTTTTTAGCAAAAAAAAAAAAAAAATCTTGCTAACAAATATGTGCATGTTTTTGCCTGATGTCAGGAGGGTCCGGCAGCACCAAACCCCTCTGGCCACTACCATGAACAGCGCTTTTGTGCTGTTCATTAGGACCTCCAGGAGTACTTTACCTCCCTCCGTAGCCTCGGTCTGCCTGTTGCTGATTATCACAGGCTCTGACCTTTCAGGATCAGCGCTGCATTTACAGGATGTAAGCCTCCTGCGGACGGCTGGGTCGGATCCTGCTGCGAGAATTCTCGCTGCGGGATGTGAGCCATGCCCCTGTAGTGACCACTGCAACTCGCCTCCTCCCACCGTCTCCCCGCTGTGCTATGTGACGTTTCTGTGCGGGCCTCTTCGATTATGTAATGCAATCCTATGGCAGTGGCGGGATTTCCCGCAGAATTTCCGCTCGTGTGCAGGAGGCTGTACAGTAATGTGGATGTCAGGGGAGAGGTCAAAGCCTAGTGGGGTTGCAGCCCCACTAGAGGTACTGGACCAGTGCAACAGCCGAGCAAAGCGCGCCAAAGTGAGGGAGACCACGAGGGTTGCAGAGGGGTTGTCACAGATGGCTCTATGGCACCTTCAGACAGTGGCGCCACAGGTGCTTTGCTCGGGGGTTGTGCAGCGACCCAAGGAATGTACTATGGTACGCTTACAGGAAGGCCTGTTTTGTCACGCGTGACACCAGTACTCCAGCTGGACCCTTGGAATGGAATGCGGAAGAAATAACTGAGACAAGTCCAGTAGTTTATAGTAGTAATCTGGGAGTATGCAGATTTACTAAGCTGAATTTTTGTAACAGTAGAAAATATAATCTCCACATCAGTAGTTTGGAATGTTACAAGCAGATGCGTCAGTAATCAGTGATTTGAAATTGATGAAGAATACAGTAATATTGACTAAATTAAGAACTGACTTCAGCACTCTCTCCTTTCCTTTTCTCTGAACTGATTTGAAAGACCATTTCCCCACTAGTTGTTTTAACTGCCGGGATGATTAAAGTTTAGTAGAGTGTAGGTAAAGCAGAGTGAAAAGTGGCGGTAAGACTAATCCTGGCTTTGAGTTCATCAGGTTGTTCTGACTCACTGTTAGTAGAAGACAGACGTCAGAAAGGACCTCCTTCTCTCTGCTGTAGGGTGCCAAGGGATTGGAATCACACCTCACTCAACCTCGGGATGAACGTGCTGCTACTGCTGACTTTCTCCTGCATGAGAACCTCCACCTCTCCGACATGACTGGACTACAACCACTCCTCTCTCACTCCTGTATCTGCCTAACTGCTCACTGACTCCTCCTTTTATCTCCTCTGTTTCTTTCCCGCACTTTCTGGACTCCTCCCACTCTTGCATAGGGACTTGTGTTGTGGCTTTCCTTCCCTTGGACTCTGCACCAGGGAGATTGAAGCTGACTATCAGCCAATAGGATACCAGATGACATCAGAGCTAAGCTCTAGGCTTAGTGGAGGGAAGGGGAGAAACAGGGTTTCTCCTGCAGACGGCATCTTCTATGTCCATGGACAGCACATAGTCAAATGAAGAGGTAAGGCAGCACAAGGGAAATAATCTTCTTACCAGTCGATTTTCATATAAAAGGTCAAATCTTTTATTGTAGTCCAAAGATTAATACAACGCGATGTTTCGACCAATAGTCTATGGTCTTTGTCATGCTTGACAAAGACCATAGACTATTGATCAAAACGTTGCGTTGTATTAATCTTTGGACTACAATAAAAGATTTGACCTTTTATATGAAAATGCTTGATAAAGACCATAGACTATTGGTTGAAACGTCGCGTTGTATTAATCTTTGGACTACAAGAAAAGATTTGACCTTTTATATGAAAATCGACTGGTAAGAAGATTGTTTCCCTTGTGCTGCCTTACCTCTTCGTTTGACTATACCTGTTTGTTGGTCCCTGAAGTCCGGCATCTGGGTAGATGTACACAGTTGGATTTTCTCCCACAGTAGTAGCTGTTTCTGTATGCTGTTGATCTCCCATTCCAAGGGCGGCACATAGACAGGTGAGACAGGACAAGTGTTGGTGTGAGTGTTCTGTAGGACTTTCTGGGCCACTGCACCAGCATTACTACTGGGATGACTGGGGGCCACTATTTTTACTGGAGGATGTAAGGGACAGCAAGTGTGGACCCACTGTGCGAACCAACAGGTTTGACTTTGAGCTAAACCTGAGGGCATTATCCTGCTGACTCTCCGATCTTCACCCTTTAACCCCTGTACAGGGATCTAGCCTTACAGTGGAGAGCCAAGCAGGCCACTACCTCTTGGAGTAGTCCCAATGTGGTTGGGAGCTGACCCTTGGGGGTCAGCAGCACTGGTGTGAGCACCGTGCAAACAGACAGGATATACAGACGGGAACGGGGGCAGAGACAGGACCAACACAGAGCAAATGGGTAGGTAATGGATCATGGAACAAGGAAAATAGCAAGGCAGGAAATTGTGCAGACACACTAGCATGGCAGTGGACCTACGCTGGCAGCAGGAGCAAAACACACCAACGCTCAGACAATGAGGGAGGGTTCCCAGCTCAGCTAAACATGGAGATAATTGCCCATTAACCTACAGCTAAGCTGGGAGCACTGGAAAAGGTAACCCCTGCAGTACTGGCGAGAAGTGTGCAGCAGTTCACACTACAGATAAAGTAGGATGACACCCGCGTCTGCCATAAATAGCAGGAGGAAGACATGTATGAGTAGCTAGCCTAAGGGAGGGCACTATTGCTACTAGAGACACCATACTACTGGTGGGTACTATTACTACTGGGATCCCAGGGGGCCACTATTTCTACGTACTATAGGGGCTACTGAGAAGGAACATAATTACTATTGAGACCTCTGTGGCTATCCAAGTCAAGTTGAAACTAAATACTCCAACTCTTTATCCCACGAGGAAAGTTTTATTTGGTATGAAATATTTGTATCCTATTTTCTGTTGTCTAAACCTGGGTGCATCTTATAGTCCCGAAAAATACGGTAAGAATGTTTTCAGAAACAGAAGTGCAAATGGTTTATTTTAATCAATTAACAAAATGCAAAGTGAATGAACAAAAAAAGAAATGTTATGTGTGACCGCCCTTTGCCTTCAAAACAGCATTGTTTCTTATAGGTACACTTGCACAGAGTTTTTGAAGATTATGTGCTTGTGTTTCAGTCTATATTCTTTATTCTTTAAAAGATAACATATCTCCTCAGCCTCTGGAGGTGAGGGGAAGCTAGTTAGCATGATGCATATAAATGGTGAGGATAGATCTACACCAAGGATCCCAGACTTTGTGGAATTTGGACACTTTATGGTTTTGAGAAAGAGATAATTAAGCATATCACTGCACTGAGACTACGAAGTCTCCTATCCTTCCATATCATCGCTGTAAAAGGGAAGTCTAGGTTTGAGTTTGTACTGTGATGAGCTCTGTTATGGTTTCTATAGTTATATAATCTAGATGGTATAAGGGCTACTGCCTACATTACTGCAGTTTGTGTATTTCTCTATGGAATGTTGTATGTGACTTCCTATTGGCTGCAAAGCTCAGGTGGGAGATCTGGAGGGCTTGAGATCATAGAGAGCTGTAAGCTGGAGAGCAATTCTAATGGTACTAAGCCTTAAGAAAGACTACATTGCCGAAAGAGAGAGCTGCTAAAGGAGTGAAAAGTTGGCTTGGGGAGCTGTGCGAGACGTGTCCTGAATAATCGGAGCTTTTTAGAGACAGACAGTTGTACAAGAGAGGAGGCAGCTGGTGTTTGAGAAGTGCAGCCCCATAATGCACTGGAACTGATGTTGCAGAGAGAACAAAGCTGCAGGGACTTCAGCTAGAGAGACTGCTACAAAGGATTCACATCATCCTACAGCTCTGCGAATTGTGGTACCCTGAACACGCCTCCATAGAAACAAGTCATTACAGTACTGAACACACTGGAGATATGCAAGTGAGGTGGGTTCTCAATAAAAGGCCCAACGTGTGCACAAGAGTAGTGAGTTAAAAGCAGGCCTGCCAGTTAAAATATGCAAGCTCAAGCCAACACCAGAAGAACACCTATTCATCCACTAGTTGTGCACACGTTCTTGGACAGCAGTTGCATTACTTTTGCTTGTGTTTCTCACACTTTTGGTAGTTTTTAGATTCTGGTTCCTCAAAACAGATGCTGTACATGTGAAATTAAAACAAATGGAGGGTGGTTTCAAAGGTTTTAAAGAAGCTAACAAAAGAGATACTGCATTATCTTTTTACTTCACGTTTATCTTGGCAAAATCAGCTTCTTCTTCAAACTCCTCTAGGAACACAGGAACCCCTAATAACGGGATGATATTGTGAGAAACTGGAACATTGGTCTGGTTCATCCTCATCTTATCAATGGTGACCCTGATGTGATTTGAACACGCAACCTTCTAACTCCGTCTTTTGAACTCTACTCATCAATATGAATTAGCTAATCAAGTGCAGATCTGGTTTATTGACCACGTCTACTTCTGCTGCCTGTCCTGACCCTCATCTTGTTTCTTATTTGCAAAAGAATTCTGCATGTTCTAACTTTGGCTCTGTTCTTGGTCTACAGTACACCCGCTGGTACCATATCATAAAAAACCTACTCAAGTTGCACCAGCTGTCTCATATCGGAGATTATTTCTGAGTTGATGGTCTGGGGATCCCAACAGTGAGGACCAGATCCTGATTGGTGATGTTAGAGGGTGAAAACCTGTGGACCCCCAAGTGCAGTCCTTGTATCTAGCCAAAAATCCATGATTTTTGAGCATGGTCTGTTCTATTTTTTGCGTGTTTTAGCACTTTGTAATGCACCTCATCACCCATTGCGATTTTGACCATCAACTGGAAACATGTGAACCAGCTTTGTGTACAGATCGGCCGCCTTGAAGATGTGTCTAACAGAGGGGCATTGTGCAGAACATATTTTGATAGAAAAGAGTATAATTATAATTATATTCATGAACATAAAACAAACAAGCTCATCAGATTAAAAAAAAAACATGCACCACGCCAGTCTATTGCCTGACCCTGAACTTCGCATTGCTGGCTTCTGAGCAAGGCCGATCAGTAAAGAATCCTATTCACTGTGGAATTTCTGCGGATTGGTTTTATAGGATGAAGAGTAGAGATGAGCGAATCTACTCGGTTCGGGTGTTTTTGAACTCGAGCACCGCTTTTTCCGAGTAACTGACTACTCGGACGAAAAGATTCGGGGGGCGGCGTAAAATGGGGGGTAGCAGTGAGGAACAGGGGGGAGCTTGCTCTCCCCCCCCCCCCCCCCACACTCCCCTCTGCAACCCCCCGCTCACCGCCGGCGCCCCCCCGAATCTTTTCGTCCAAGTAGTGAGTTACTCGGAAAAAGCGGTGCTCGAGTTCAAAAACACCCGAGTACGCTCGCTCATCTCTAATGGAGAGTCAAAAATTATCCTCACTCTGGCTGTAGAATTTATTTTAATCAACTTTCAAAAAAGACAAATACTTTACTTTTTCCATCTGTCAACAAGCTTTTGTATTGCCTTATTACATAATGTTTTAGGCTGAGCTGTAAGGCACAAATACGCCGCTGTGATCACCTCTTCATCAGACGTGAAGCTTCATCCTCTTAGGCCTGTTGCACACGGGCTACAAAATCATCGCTACAAAACTCATGTATGAGAAGCTCAGGGCTTCCAATGGGTTCTTTCACACGAGGGATGTTTTGAAGCCTGAAAGAACACATTGGAAACCCTGGGCTTCACATTCATTTGCTTTGTAGTGAGATTTTGTAGCCATTGTGCAACAGGCCTTAGGGCTTCTTTCAGGAGACCAAACTTGTGATAGTCCAATGGGGCAAGAACAAGACAATAGGGAGGATGCTTTAGTGAAGACATGCATTGTCATGCAACAACGCAACATCCTTGGACAGTAGTAGGGATGAGCGAGTATACTCGCTAAAGCACTACTCGCTTGAGTAATGTGCCTTAGCCGAGTATCTCCCCGCTCGTCCCGAAAGATTTGGGGCCGGTGCGGGGCGGGGAGCTGCGGGGGAGAGCATGGAGGAACGGAGGGGAGATCTCTCTCTCCCGCCTGCTCTCCCCTGCTCCCCGCCGCGACTCACCTGTCAGCTGCGGCGGCCCCTCAATCTTTAGGGACGAGCAGGGAAATACTCGGCTAAGGCACATTACTCGAGCGAGTAGTGCTTTAGCGAGTATACTCGCTCATCAATAGACAGTCATCCTCTGCATTTTGTTTGAATTTCAGGCTTCGGCTCTTCAGTGAGCATCTCCTTGTGACGAACACTATTGAATGTTTAACTTTTTTCCTGATAATGTTCCAATACTGGCCCTTGAGAATCCCCAAAAATTGTAAGCCTCAATCTTCCAGCCTATGGTTGACTTTTTTCCTTGGTAGGCGGTTGAGAAGGTCTCTATTCCATACTCTGCCATTTACTCTCGGGCTGAAAAAACAAATCCCTGCACGCTGCTCTTCTTTTGTGCTAATCACAAGTGCGGCAACCATTTGTTCTTGCACTGCAGTTACAAATTAACTGACATAACATGTTTAAACCTAAACAAAAGTGACTGGGGAGTCAGCGACTTACAATGGAAAGCGGCCAACAAAAGGTTTAATTTAACTGGAGAGTGGATATTTTTTGACTCGCCCTCCTATTATGGCGATTGGATTTGTGAAATGACATTGAAGGTCTGAGGTAGCTTCGATACACATTTTATAGCTAGATAAGTTTGTTAGTAAAGCATCTAAATATCTCACCAATGCAAAGTAACAAGTCCCTCACCCCATTTATAGCTTGATTGCCGCCCCCCCCTACCCCTTATATAGCTTGATTGCCGCCCTCCCTACCCCTTGTATAGCCTGATTGCTGTGCTCCCTGCTCCTTTTATAGCTTGATTGGGCACCCCGACAGCCCCTCCCTATGACATATTATGATATTCCGGAGTTATTCAGCACTCCCCATTTTATTTCACCATATTATGCCTATATTGGAGGTTTTTTTCCCTGCAAGCTTTATTAGAGAGATTTACACAACAGACTAATGGCAAGTTTAAAAAAGATTTTACTGAACACTCGGCTGAATACAGAATGAAACACTAGTAAATCCGATGCGTCTGATGTGGATTGAAACTAGGGCAAAAGAAAGCTGTCTAGTTCAATCACTCATATTGGCGGCACCAACTTAATCGATGCTGGTGTCCATTAACGTCACTAACCTTAAAGGGGTTGTCCCACGAAACAAAGTGGGGGTATACACTTCTGTATGGCCATATTAATGCACTTTGTAATGTACATTGTGCATTAATTATGAGCCATACAGAAGTTATTCACTTACCTGTTCCGTTGCTAGCGTCCTCGTCTCCATGGTGCCGTCTAATTTTCAGCGTCTAATCGCCGGATTAGCCGCGCTTGCGCAGTCCGGTCTTCTTTTCTGAATGGGGCCGCTCGTGCCGGAGAGCGGCTCCTTGTAGCTCCGCCCCGTCACGTGCCGATTCCAGCCAATCAGGAGGCTGGAATCGGCAATGGACCGCACAGAAGCCCTGCGGTCCACCTAGGGAGAAGATCCCGGCGGCCATCTTCACCAGGTAAGTAAGAAGTCACCGGAGCGCGGGGATTCAGGTAAGCACTATCCGGTTTTCTTTTTTAACCCCTGCATCGGGTTTGTCTCGCGCCGAACGGGGGGGGGGGGGGGGGCTATTGAAAAAAAAAAACCCCGTTTCGGCGCGGGACAACCCCTTTAAGCTAGATGGGGCTGGATTTACAGCCTTTGATTTTCTCGTCCAGGCAGAAGCCCAACACTTTTATTTTTGCAGGTGTCCAAACAGCTAGATTTGGTGGCCCTGTTTAGCACTAACAGGGCATGAAAGCACAGTCCCTCTAATTGGCCTCATGTTTCAGAGCTGTATAGCAGATTAGTGGTCCTTTTCAATGCACTGGTAGAATGCAGATGGGTAATTGAGCTAGAAATGAGGAGTTATTAGATTCTAAAATGTCCTCATGAAGGAACAAGAATGCTATTTGATTCATATCTATAATCCCCAGATAAGATGGCATTGGGAGAGTGTCTTTATGAGGATAAAGGTTTTCCCTCCCACTAATCGATAGGTGGTCTTTCAGGTGGTCTTCAAGAGGATTTTAATACTACTGCAAGGCTCCAAGATAGAAGAGGTTCCAAAGCCAGGCTGGACCATGATAGCATCACATCAAATGGCATAGCTATTGAGGGTCTCCTGGTGAATGTCCACATCTGCCACACCCAAGGCACCATGGGGTTTCTTTTTCATAGAGCTTGATACTGCAGGTTTAGGATAGACATGGTCAATTTAAACAAGCAAGCCAACTCTTCGTCAGTGTCCACTATGGAGGTTGTGTTCTCTGACCATTGTATGATTTTATTTGTTCTGAATGCGGCACAGACTCCCAGGATCGGAATAGGCTTGTGTATGTTCAAATACTTTTCTTGGAAGAAGCAGAGATAACAGTCCTTGGAGGACTGTCTTCAGAGCCAGGTACCATTGCTGGATTTTTGAAGTTGTATGTCAGAGTGGTGGGAGATGTTCAAAAAATGGTTGCAACATTCTTTTGCTATCTCTCAAGCCTCCAGAATCTGTACAGGTACTGCTAAAGAAGCCGACTTTGGATGCGACCGATGCTGCCAACTACTGACCCATCTCAAACCTCCCCTTCATCTCCAAACTACTAAAACGCCTGGTTTACTCCCGCCTTGTAAGATATTTATCAGAGAACTTTCTCCTAGACCCCCTACAGTCTGGCTTCCGACCTCAACACTCGACAGAAACTGCCCTTACTAGGGTATCCAATGACCTACTGACAGCCAAATCGAGGGGCGATTACTCCCTACTGATCCTCCTCGACCTTTCTGCAGCGTTTGACACTGTTGACCACAAACTCCTCCTCAGTATGCTTCGCTCCATCGGCCTAAAGGACATTGCCCTCTCCTGGTTCTCCTCTTACCTATCTGACCGCTCTTTCAGTGTCTCCTTTGCTGGCTCTACCTGCCCTCCTCTTCCCCTTGCTGTTGGGGTCCCCCAGGGCTCGTTCCTCGGCCCCCTTCTCTTCTCTACACAGCCCCTATTGGACAAACCATCAGGAGTTTTGGCCTCCAATACCACCTGTACGCTGATGACACCCAGCTATACACCTCTGCCCGTGACATCTCTGCACCCTTCCTCCAAAACATCACCAACTGTCTGTCCGCTGTCTCTAACACCATGTCCTCTCTCTACCTAAAGCTAAACCTCTCTAAAACTGACTTACTGGTATTTCCGCCCTCCACTAACCGACCTCATCCTGACATCTCCATCTCAGTGTGTGACGCCACCATAACTCCTAGACAACACGCCCGCTGCCTTGGGGTCATATTTGACTCTGATCTCTCTTTTGCCCCCTACATCCAATCTCTGGCCCGAACATGTCAGCTGCACCTCAAGAACATCGCAAGAATCCGCTCTTTTCTCATTGTGGAGACGTTAAAAACGCTTACTGTCGCCCTCATTCACTCCCGGCTCGATTATTGCAACTCGTTGCTGATCGTCCTCCCCTGCACCAGACTCTACCCTCTCCAATCCATCCTGAATGCGGCAGCCAAGCTCATCTTCCTGTCCAGCCGCTACTCGGATGCCTCTGCCCTGTGCCAGTCACTGCACTGGCTGCCTGTTAAATACAGAATTCAATTCAAACTTGCTACCTTCATCCACAAAGCCCTCCACAGCGCAGCGCCCCCCTATATCGCCTCCCTCATCTCAATCCCTCAACCAGTCCGGGCTCTCCGCTCTGCTAATGAACATATCACACTTCAAAAACTTTTTAGACCTAAATATACAAGATGAACAAACTAAATTAATATACTGTAAAACCAACAGAGAAGAGATATAAATATAAAATTAGAATTAAGATAGACATAAATATATAAGAGATAAGGAATGGACATAATGAAAGAATGATATATGGTGGCAATAATAAATGAGGGTTACAAACTAGTATTGTCTGTAAAATATGGAGGAACAATGCCATATAAAAAAATTAGTCTTAGAAGGAGCAATATATAAAACGTAAAGGTAATATAAATGTATAATGGGGACCAAGGATGATATACGTAAAGACTCGAGCCATGCAAGGGGCGAGGCCTGGCTGTGGTGGAGTGTGGCTGCTTGATTCAAAGCTCCTGCTCTAAGAAGAGGCCCTCAGCCCACTAAACTCACTTCCAAGGCACTATTTAAGCACCAGATGGGCAACAGCAAGCGAGGAAGAACTCATTGCTGTGGGGGAGCTCAGGTGGGGACTCCCGCGGCAATGAGCGATTCCTTACCGGCGGCCACATGGAGGACTCTGCAGAAGAAGCAGGGGGTGCCAAACCACAGTGGAGCCTCTGGAGGGGAGTTGCCAGAGAGCTCTCCAGGCATCTCTCCCTAAGAACAAAGCACAGTGCACTCAGAAGGTGCACTACAGTGCCCATCCTCTACCTGGCAGGGGGCTCTGTGGAACGCAGATCAGCCTTCACCTAGCCATGTTGCTTTCCCTGGTTCAACTCCAGTTTGCAGGTCCATGGAATCAACCTGGGCACAAGATGAAAATCACCATCAGAAGGTACTACTCCACCAATCCATGCATTGTCGCGAACAAATATACCATCTGCTTCCCATACAGCTCAGGGGTCAACAGCCCACGGGATACTACCCCACACATCCTCCTCTGCACAAATTGATGTGACTCCTGGGATAGCTAATAACAGCCTTCCAGTGGCATCTGCACTGTACATATACACCCTATGTCTTTCCCAATCTTTACAGCAAGATAGCACTGCCAGGGAGCTGAGTGCCAAGCTCAGATACATCCTTATAAGGGAAGACATGGAAGCTTATATTACACATTTGGAAGCCTCTTACAGGTTCGAACACCACTCAAAAGTGCAGCATCTCGGGGAGAGAGTCTGTTGCGGAGGGTACAGTTTTTTTCCCTGTCTAACAGAGTAGACACTCATAAATTGGAATTGGTAAGAAACTGTGGCATGGGCCATATCATAACGGATTCCTTGGATGACTTAGAACACAGAGGCCGAAGGAACAACAGCCGCATAAGAAGCCTCACTGAGTCCATGGCTCAATAGCACTTAAGCTCTCTGCAGCATATTCATCAACATTCTGGGGGTGCCCCCAGATACCTCATTGGAGATGGACAGATTAAATCGCTCCTTGGGTCCTAGATCTATAAACCTGGAGCGTCCTTGAGTTGGGCCGCAACATGGCCCAAGGAGAAGGGTGAGGGGTAGACCTGCAGAAGCCCAATTGGTGGTTCTCCCACGTTCTGCTTAAACAGCGGTGGCTTTCCCGGGTTCTTTTGTTTGGAGCTCCTGGGGGGGGGTGCTGAATGTGGCTGTCTGTGGTTGGCCTCGCCTCCAACTGCTTGACTGCCCTGACTCTTTGGGATGTATATAGATGAAATGTATATCAGGGAGCTTATAGCTCTCCCAGAGGGCAGACCTATGGAGCTTTCTTGGGCACTGCCCTTTCACACTGATTGGG
Organism: Eleutherodactylus coqui; assembly: GCF_035609145.1. Lineage (NCBI taxonomy): Eukaryota > Metazoa > Chordata > Amphibia > Anura > Eleutherodactylidae > Eleutherodactylus > Eleutherodactylus coqui. Next base: position 287,242,524 of record NC_089840.1, on the reverse strand, counting down.
GTCGTGCTATGGGGTTTGCTGTTGCGCAGTGGGGAAGCTCCCTCCAAATTATGAGATCAGTACCTTGGGGCTGGCTCTTCCAGGAGCCTCATATGATGCTGGTACTTAACCATAGGCTCCCATCTATTATTGTTAGTTGGATGTACATGCCCTGTAGAAACAAAATGCATACAGTTATATAAGAATGTGGGTTGGGGAGCATTTCTCAAGGAGAACACTCCCCATAGAAAGAGCATCCTATACCGGGGGACTTGTACCTAACTGTTTCAGGGACAGTTATTAATTACTTTTCCTTCAAAGAAGTATAATCTCCCTTCTTATAACTGAGTGAGGAGCGATTACCTTAGTAATAAGTCTACCTAGCCGGTTGTTGGGCTTTCTGACTTTGTTTGTTACCTAGTTTCCATACTTTTTCTTCTCTAATTATTTCCCCTCACCACCTCTCTTATCTCCTTACCCATGCCCCCCTTTAAAACCCCTTTTTGAATCTTATTTTTTTCTATTCTCTTTCTTTCTTTCATTGGCTCACTTGCTTGTCTTTCCTTCCATCACCCCAAAATGGCTTAGTTAGATTTTTGCTATTTAAAGAGGCCTTAATGTAGCACAAAAGTGCAATCAACTACTGTATCAACTACACAAACCAAGAACTCATGTTGCTTTCTTTCGGGAGACTCATTTCCATTCCAGGCACATCCCTAACATCAGGGATAGGTATTATACTACATGGTTTCATAGTTTGAACCCTATGGCGGAATCCAGAGGAGTCTCGATCGCAGTCCACAAGGTAATACCCCATGAGATCTTGGACACGCTTGTAGATCCAGAAAGGCGTTTTGCATTCTTTAAAATTAAGCTCTGGAACAAATTATTTACATTCCCAAATTTATATCTTCCCAATCAGAGTCCCATGAGGACAGGTAGATCGATATTGGTACCAGAAGGGATGGTAGTACTGGGGGGGGGGGGGTGATTTTTAACTTCCCGCTAGACCAAACTACGTAGCTGCAGCCAATGACATCTTCCTTATAGAAGTACAACTATAAGTCATAAATAAGTAAATCTGATATATGGTGACCATATAAACTACACCCACTACTCATCTGTCTTGCCCCTCCTACCAACAAATGAACAGTGGGAATGAACTAGAAGAACATGATCATGTAATCAATATAAGGCTGGCTTCACACGCGAGACGCACAAATATGAACCCCATTCTTTTGAATGGGGTCATACACAGGAGTGATGATTTCCTACATAGCACCATGATGCTATACAGGAAGCAAATCGAAATATGTTCATTCTTTTTTCCTGTGCGCTTGTTTTCAATGGGGCCGGCGGCAGCATCTTACCATGTGTTAGGTGCATGTGATGCAAGGTCTCCTACTGAAAACAATGGGCGGAGGATTCCTTTTCCCAAAAAGTGATGCGAGGCTGTTTTGACATGAAAACACCTCGCATCCTCTGGGAATTCACATGGTAGAGAGCACGATATGGGGATGGGATTCCCGGTTCCATATCGCACTAGCCAGTGTGAAGTCAACCTAAGGCCTGTGTCACACGAAATGTATTTGCATGCACAATACACAGTGGATAGAGCCCATTGATTTCAATGTGTTCATTTACATAAGTGTATTTTCCGTGAACACTTTGCGCTTGCAAAACATATGCAGCATGCTCTATTTTCCTGCGAATTTGCACACGAAAATCGCACTTGTTGAATTAATCTAATTATCCATTTTAATGAGTGGGAGCATGCCTGCGTGTCTTTTTGTGCGCACAAATCTGCATGATTTGCGTGTGCAAAAAGTACAAGAAAACACGCAGATGGGTGTGCAAATATGCTGTGAGGTACTGAGGGGCGTGATAGTGGATGGTCGCTACATCGCCCTTAGGTTCCGCTATTATGCCTAGTAGGGCTGGAGGAAGTGTTTGAGTCATGAAAAGCCAGGAGTGAAATGTAATCTCCAGCAAGTACTTGCTGGAGGTCTTGTCTTTAAAAGTATCTGGGCCGGGGTTTTTGGAATGGATGTCAGGTTGGTAGTGGGGCCATCCATTCCACTTCCTCCACTCCAGGTTGTGGGCGAGGTCAATCAGCACAGGTGCTGAGGCTGAGCCAGGCTAGGTGTAGATATAAATAGCAGTGTGCACTGACACAGGGGGGAATAAGATGTCTGCTGGACTCTGGGAGCCTGTGATACCTGCTAGAGCTGGAAACCCTGCTGTGTGGTGCACCTACGGAGCGTGACCTGGTCAGGCAGGGACTGCCTATTGTTATTGCTGGATTGTTATTTTTGTGCCTGAAGCTAAGGCTGCATTTGTGTTAACTATTCTGGACTGATATAAACGCAGGTCACGCCTGCACTTGGACTTTATCCACTCGTTTCCGCCTTTGACTGCCGCACACCCGCACTCTACCGAGCTGTCCTCCCACAATGCAAAGACAGAAATTTCAGCACTGAGAAGCTCATCTGATTCTTGAAGTCCTATTTAATCTCAAAACTGAGCAGCAGAGAAAATGGAATTGTTAGGGACAACGAGTGTGAACCCACTGTGCCAACTAACTCGCTTGGCTTTGGGCTAATCCTAAGGGCGTTATCCTGGCGGTTCCCCGGTATTCACCCTTTAACCCCTGTACAGGGATCTGTCCTTCGCTGCAGGAAATACCTCCTGGAATAGTCCTGGTGTAATTGGCAGTTTACCCATGGGAGTCAGAGACACTGGTGCAAAGCACTGCAAAACAGTCAGAACTGCAATCAGAGTTTGGTCCAATGACAGGCAGGCAGAGTACAGACATAATTCAGGGAAAGTTCAAGCATTAAAGCAGACACAGGAGTCAGAAACTAGAGACATTTGCTATAGGTGACTCAGACAAACTCACACCAATACTCGGGCCAGGAGGAGGATCCCCAGCTCTGCAAAATAAGAGGGCAATAGCCTATTACCCTGCAGCTGGGCTGAGAGCGCTGGTGAGGATTAACTTCTGCTGTGCTGATGGAAAGTACCCAGCTATGAGCCAATTCATACAGGATGAGCATAGCAATGCCCGCATCTGCCCAGAATGGCACGAGGGCAGCAGACATGGGTAGCTGGCCTAGGAGGAATCGTCTCTCCTCTTGAGGCTTTGAAGGCCGCGTGAGGGGATGGAGGCCGCTGCCTCTAATATGCAAATTGCAGCAACACAATTTCCTTGCATTTTTCCATTCTGTATTATTAAGGAGGTTGGAAGGAAGAGCAGTGAGTGTAATAAATGATGATGTCTCCTTGTTTGTTGTCTCTTCAGTCCACTTTTAGTGACCCTGTAGGTGGGTAAGTTGTGCAGGATGAGTCATGTTTAATAGAAACATTTTGAAGGGGCACATACCTTCATAGCTTATATTACCATTCTGCGGAAGAGGAAAATAAGAGCAAGTCTGTGAGGGTTTTATTTTGACCAAACTTAGTATAGTTTTGATTAGTAACTTTTTAGGGTGCAATGAATTTATTGATTAACATTATTTAGGATTAGTGATCAATATAAGATTGGTGAGGTTCTTACTCTTGGCACCCTAATGATCGGACACGTGAAGGGCGACTGCTGCGACTTCTTTCTTCTAGGCACAGTGTTACAGATAGCAGAAGTCGACCCACTGTGCTAACCAGCCTGGTTTTTGGACCAAACCTGGTGTGGCTGGCAGCTGACCCCAGATGTCACAGGTAATGCTGCAATCCAATCTCAGATGGAAAATCTTGCCCTTAGCAAATCAGGAGGATGGGAAGACCCCATCTTAAAATCAGGGTAGGTGTCTGATAAGATCGGCCCCGCGATGGAAACTCGAGGCTAACTATCCCTGACAGGACACAGGGACGAAGTACTAAACATAGGGCACACAGAAAAGGACTGACCACAGAGATGGGAATGATGCACAGAATGGAAGGAAATGGACAAACGCACACAGGCAAAAGCACAAGGCAAATAACATACAGAATAAACAGTAGAAAACAAAAAAGTTTTGGAAGATGTTTTTATCCATGGTGTCAAAATAAAATACTGCTTTTATCTTGGTATCCACATAAGTGCCAGAGGCTTTTGTTTTCTATTGCTGTGGGGTGTGCCTGCACCTTTCGTGCACCCGACGTTTTTTTTATCAGTGCGGTGAGCTGGCATTTTGGATTTACAATACAGAATAAACAGCTACAGGAACAGGATCAAACAGACAAAACAGTCCTGAGAGAGGTGACTTAGAACTGCTGAGTGTCCGAGACAAACACACATCAATACTAAGGCAAAGAGGAAGGATTCTCAGCTCCCTTAAATAGGAAGGTGATTGCCATTTAAGCTGCAGCTGTGCTGTGAACACTGAGCAGGGTTAACTAGTACAGTGCTGATAGAAAGTAGAAGAAACAAGTACATTTATACAGAAGGAGCAGAGTGATGCCCAAGTCAGCCCAAAACAGCAAGAGGGCCGCATGCACCGGTAGCAGACCTAACAGTACCTCCCCCCTTATGCCCCCTCCTCCCCCTGGATCCATAAGCTCTGGACTCATCTTCTGGGGCTATGGAAGTACTAATATAATCAGAAATGGTGTATTCCAAGTGTGAAGTGAGGTCTTGAAGAAGCTAAATGCTACAATTCCCTATGGTGGAACCATTCTGGAGAAGATCTATGGCTTGTCATAGAGAACTCAAGTAACTTGCTATGCAACATCCCCCTGAAGACAAAGAACCCTGTCTAGGACCAAGCCGCCCACGACTCTGCTTTTGACACCTGTTGTGGCCAGGGAAACAGGTGGAGTTATTCTGTTGCTTGAGAGGAGTGACATTGTAAAGTCAATGCTTCCTTTTAGGTCAGCAGAGAGGAGACAAAGCATTGTTGTGATTAACCGGGTCTCTATGCGTTACCTTTGCAGGATACCGTAATGAGGAAGAATTCTCTGGCAGACCCTGGAGATTTTGAGGCACAGAGGAGCGACAAACAGGTTATATTGGAAGCAGGCTCTTAGAACGGCAATCTAAACCCCAATGTAACACCCTACCAGAGCTCCAAAGCAAGGTGGGTTCATGCATATGAAGCCAGGGCAGGCCTAGTAACAGGGTACTGGTGGTTCTCGGAAGAACCAAGAAAGAAATTTTCTCTGAGTGGAGAGTACCTTCTTTGAGATCCAGTGGCTCTGTGACAAACTGGATGGTCTTGGAGAGGTTACCTCTACTCACAGTTGTCACCACCCAATGTCTCTCCAGACGTCGGGTAAGAATGTGATATTGGTCCACCAAGGCCTGATTCACAAAAAATTTCCTGCCGAACCAGAATTCAGACAGGCTGACACGGGGAACTGCGTACCGGAGATGGATAACATCACAGGTAAATACAATCCTGGAGAGGACTAGTTTATACATAGGGTAGCTACTCCTACTTACCCTAGGCTCGAGAGTCTTACCGATTTATGAGGACAGGTACCGATATGATGACCTGGAGCACCATCGTAAATACACAGCTTTTTAGAGCATCTGTGCATGCACTCCTCTGTTAGTTTAAGCTGATCAACCTGCATGGGTTCAGGGTCACTAGACAGGAAGCTAATAGGCGGGACAAAAAGCGGTGTCTGGTACTCAGGTGCCAAGCAGATCGACCTCTTCTCCTGCATAGCCTCCTTTGTCTTCTCCTGGAACTGGAGATCAATTCTCGTGGCTAGGGAGATCAAGGCGTCCAGGTAAGTCGGAACCTCATGACTTGCCAAGCCCTCCCAGAATGCCGCTACCATAGCTTCATTGTTCCAACACAGAGGCCAGGGTTCTAAACTTAATAGCATATTGCCCCACGGTGAGACTGCACTGACTTAGACGTAACAGGGAGGAGGAAACCAAAGTAAGACGACCAAACTCATCAAACACCCTCGGAAACGTCTCCACAAATATACTTAGGTCATTGACCATAGGATCGTTTCTCTAAGAGAGGGTTTACCCATGCCAACGCCTGTCCGGATAGGTGAGACATCATAAAGGCGACTTTAACGCAGTCAGTAGGGAACTGGTGAGACAACAGCTCAAAGTGTAGCAAACCCTAATTAATAAACTCACGGCATAGACTAGGATCTCTCTCATAGCGTGGAGGGGCAGATAATTGAGGAGCGGATCCAGCCGCAGAAACTGACTGTGAGAATTGAGCCAGAGTTGTGTCTGCTGTGGAAGACTGCGATACCGCTGCATCACTAGATATGGAGTCTAGGTGAGCATTCAGATTGTACAAGTATGACAAGATCTGTTCTTGGCGATCTTGCTGCGGAACCAATTCTTGAAACAAGTCTGAGATTCCCCTGGGGGTGCGGTCAGCGCAATCCATGACCTCAGTATACTGTTACAGATAGCGGAAGTGGACCAACTGTGCTAACCAACCAGGCTGGCTTTTGGACTAGACCTGGTGTGGCTGGCAGCTGACCCCAGAGATCAGAGGTACCCCAGAGGTAACGCTGCAAGGCAATCTCAGATGGGCAATCTTGCTCTTAGCAAATCAGAAGAATGAGAGGACCCCTGCTTAAAAGCAGGGTAGGCATCTTGATAAGGTCGGCCCGAGCTGGAACCTCGGGGCTAACTATTGTGACAAGTTGGGGTTCACTCGCCTCTGGATCGCCGTCCACACGGTTAGGAAGTGGCGCACCTCACACGAAAATAGGCTCCAGCAGTCTGAAGGTTTCTTTATATCTGGCTCCTGCCAGCCTTTATTCGCAGTACATCAAACAGGTATCTCATACACAGCATACGCAGTCCATAAACACCCCACCTGGATGTGAGGTTAGGGTTGTCATCCCTGTCAACCTCGGGCCCTTTGCTGGTCCAACACAAAGTCCATAAACACCCCACCTGGGTGTGAGGTTAGGGTTGTCACCCCTGTCAACCTCGGGGCCTTTGCTGGTCCTCACTGGACCCCAGCTTGCAGCCTGTCCTGCACTGCCAAGCTGTAACTTCCCCATTGCTTCTGGCAGGAACTGGCTTATATGCAACCAATTCCTGCTACACCCATCAGATGTTAACTCTATCTTTCCCTTTCCAGGTATCAGACTGCCTGACTAGCACCCTCTGCAGGTCATTCTGATACTGCATCACTACATATCACCCCCCTCTTATATAGGCCATAGGCTGTATCGCCCTGTATCGTCTTCTGGCCCTCCAGGGTCAAAACTCCAGGCTCGGGGGTCTCTAGCCCTAACTGGCAGTTTCTCAAGCTCAATTTCTTTATGTTCTGTAACACTAAGAATCTTTTCATTTGCTTGAGCCTTTACTACCTTCACATTTTCCTTAGTGTGTACAATGTACTTCCTTTGCAGTAGGAACTTCACTCTGGTCCTCACCTACAGCAGTACTGGCTTTTCCCTTATCCTGCATCTCAACTGAAACAGCAACCTTCTCATCTTCCATATGGGATACTTCACATTGTACATAACTCGTGTTCAACTGTTGCAGGAGCCATTTCTTCAATCTGCACTTCAGCAGCGGCATGTGCCCATATTTCCACCTGTGTGCCCTCTATCACAGAGATACTTTCATTCGTTTGTACGACTTCCTTATCCAGGACAGGAGTAATTTCCGAGGCCTTTTGCCCAGTCTCTGCTACCATAGTGGCCGTCTCTGCTTCAGCAGTTTCACCTTCTGCCTTCTCTTTGGTCACTTGAACTTCAGAGGATTGCTCACCCTCCATCTGCAGCTCAGCTCTCACTTTCTCAGTGACTTTTCTCTGGTTTACAGAGGTGATTTCTTCCCTCCAGACTTTCCCAGTCTCTATAAACTGTTCACCTGTAGCTCCCAGGTCACCTTTGCATAATTTGGCATGCTTCACTGCTTGTGTCTCATTTTCACGATTTTTCAGAAAGGATTTTTCTTCTCTTTCCCGCCTGGACTGGGTCCTAGATCTCTCAAGTCTTTGAATCTTACTTCCAGCAACACAGCTTTTTGACTCCCAGAGCTTCACCTTTAACTTCTTAATGGACTTTTGAAACACCGCTGTTTCTTCTGACCCCACCTTCAGTGTGCATGTCAAGGTTAGCGCTTCAGTCTCTTTCTTAATATTCTCCAACAAGGTCTCCATTCCTTCTACCTGTTGTTGGAACACACTTTTTAGCTTTTCCTATACCAGTGTTCTCTTCTCAGCGTCTGTCTTGGTGCTAATCCAGTCTTGCATTTCAGTGTGCACCCGCTTGTTAAGCCGTTCTTTTGCATCTTTAGGAGACAATTTTTTCGCCTCAGTAAGCCACTGTTCACACGTCTTCTGTTTCTTCTCTCAGATGGACGCCATCTGATATTGGTCACCAAGCTCCACACTAATGTCTTCTACTTCCTGCTGAAGACTCACTGTAAACTTCTCAAGTTCATCATAGACATCAGTTTGATGAACAAACAGCTGATTTATCGCTTCCACTCCTTCGAGGATTTCACTGTCTTGCTCTTCAACCGTAACCCAGTATGCAGAGTACTCATCCAGCTTCTCTTCCAGATCTGACACCTGCGCCTGAAGTGTTGCAATCTGCTCTGACAGATTCCTCTTAGTTTCTGCATCTTCCTCTAACTACTTGAGGAACACATCTCTCTCATCTTGCATTATCTTCAGGTGTGCACCAAGACCAAGCCTCTGCTGTGTCTTTTCTTGCACCAGCCTCTGAGACTCTTCAGTCTGAGCTTCCAGCTCCACCTGCAGTCTGCTCACCATCACAGACAGCGCTCTCTGCACTCTGTCACCTTCAGTGACTTTTACTTGTAGTTCTTGAAGCTGCATTTCTACTGCATTTCTCTTGCATTCAGATGCACGCTTGACTTCCAATAACACCTTTACCTTTTGGGTCAGCTCAGTACACTCACTTTTCAATGTTTCTTTCACTTTTTCAATTTGCTTCAACTGCTTGGACAGTTCCCCCACAATGAGAGCATGACTCCATTCAAGCTCCTGGATTTGAGCTTCGTATTCTTCAGCTTCTTCGTCTTGGCTCATCTGTAGCTCGATCACCACTTGCTCATGAAGTGCTTCCTGGTTTTCCTTGTAACCCAGTATGTCTTTCAAGATCTCTGCCTGACTACAAGCAGCTTTCTCCATCTACAGTTTTTCCTTAAACTGACTTATCTGGGAATTCAATTCACCATTTTTCTTTTCTAACTGCATTTTCAACTCTGCAACTTGATTCTTCAAACCTGTAGTTTGATTCCGTGCATATGTAGAAGCTCTTTCTAACTTGCAACACGTCATCTCCAACTCTTGGGTTTTCATTTGCAGTTTCCTACAGTCCTGTTTATACTGCGCCTCCAGACATACTCTGCGATCAGCCTCGTCTCTGGCTACATCTCTGAGGTCTTGTATCCCTTCATGGGCTGTTGAAAGGCATCCCTCATATTTTTTTTTCTCACTTCTCATTTCTTCTAAGCTCTGTTCACACTGAACATTCTCCTGTTTCAGCAATACCCAATGATTAGCTTCCTCCTTTGCCAATCTCTTAAGGCGCTCATTCTCCTTTAAGAGAGCTGCATTCTCTGCTTTCAGCTGCTCAGCTTCCTGGAGAATACTTTTCTTCTCTATCAGGAATCTTTCTGTCTGCTCCTCTGCTAACCTTTGCCTCTTGGCCTCTTCTCTAAGCAGACACAAGTTGGCCCTTTCTTTCTCCAGCTGCGCATCATATCTTTTATTAGCAGTTTAACATGCTTCCTCAAGAAACTTTATGTAAGCCTGCATCGGTACAAATCCTTCCTGAATTCTAAGCAAGCCTTCGCAGTTTGTTTCACCCTGGACCTCAGAATGTGCACAGACTACCTCATCTGTTTCACTTGGAGAAGCCTTTTTTCTCTTCTTTTTACCTGTAATACTATTTGTCAACTGACTCTTTAGTTTGCTTTCACTACTCTTCTCTATCACTAGAGGCATATTTGTGCTGACTCTTACCTGGGCGTTAGCTGCACTCCCTACAGCAACCTGTTCACATTCTACCTTCATTTGAGGAGCATTCCTACGCATATCAGGCACAGAAAACATCCCACAATTCCCTATACACACATTTCAGAGTTAATGAAATTTCCATGCAACACATTATCCACAATACAGTTTTTGGACTTCTTTCCACCCAGTGCACACACTGCAGTTTTCCCAGCACCCTCCTACAAGGAAAACATTCTGTTATGCAGCATTTTAACCACATTGGCCTCAATTCCTTCACTGTCAAGTCCATATCGCACAGAACCAACAGTCTTTTTAGTAGTCTCACCACTCCATGGATTCTTATCACAGTCCTTCGGCGGGGACACCTCCTGCTGTGCCCTCAAAGCTCTGCAGTCAGCTTGTAACACAGACCAGTGGGGTTTTACTGGCCACTTTGCCACTGGACATCCATACATGCACAAGTCCATCTGTAAACAGCCGCAGCATGGCTCTTTCTGGTTGCCTCCTGCAACAACCGCCATCTTGATTGCACAGTCCATAATAAAACAATGCAACAAGTTCACTAACTTGCCTCGCAGACGTCCCCAGTCTAGTTCTTTGTTGCTCTCACAGCATCCGCAATTATTCGACCTCCTGGCCCTTTAAATGCTGTTCCCACAGAAACCATACACTCGGCCTCCTGGCCCTTTAAACTGCATCCAGCAGACATTCGTCGCCTCACGGCAACCGCACATTAACCCTCCTGGCTCTTTACATGCGTTGCTTTGTGCGCCACTCAACTTTGTGCCAGCGCATCCTCCACCATATATGACAAGTCAGGGTTTACTCGCTTCTGGATCGCCATCCACACGGTTAGGAAGTGGCGCACCTCACACGTAAATAGGCTCCAGCAGTCTGAAGGTTTCTTTATATCTGGCTCCTGCCAGCCTTTATTCAAAGTACATCAAACAGGTATGTCATATACAGCATACACAGTCCATAAACACCCCACCTGGGTGTGAGGTTAGGGTTGTCATCCCTGTCAACCTCAGGGCCCTTTGCTGGTCCTCACTGAACCGCAGCTTGCAGCCTGTCCTGCACTGCCAAGCTGTAACTTCCCCATTGTTTCTGGCAGGAACTGGCTTATATGCAACCAATTCCTGCTACAACCATGAGGTGTTAACTCTCTTTCCCTTTCCAGGTATCAGACTGCCTGACTAGCACCCTCAGCAGGTCATTCTGATACTGCATCACTACACCATCCCTGACAGGACACAGGGACAAAGTACTGAACATAGGGCACACAGAAAAGGACTGACTTACTACAGAGACAAGAATGATGCACAGACTGAAAGAAAATGGACAAATGCACATAGACAAAAGCACGAGTCAAATAACATACAGAACAAACAGCTACAGGAACAGGATCAAACAGACAGAACAGTCCTGAGACATGCAACCCAGAACTGCTGAGTGTCTGAGACAAACACATCAATGCTGAGGCAAAGAGGAAGGATTCTCAGCTCCCTTAAATAGCAAGGTGATTGCCATTTAAGCTGCAGCTGTGCTGTGAACACTGAGCAGGGTTAACTAGTGCAGTGCTAATAGAAAGTAGAAGAAACAAGTCCATTTATACAGAAGGTGCAGAGTGATGCCCAAGTCAGCCCAAAACAGCAAGAGGGCCGCAGACACGGGTAGCAGACCTAATACACAGCACTGTATGGAGCAGAGCTGCAGGAAGGCTGCATGATCCACAAACATCACAAGTGGAACAAGACACCACATGGTTTTCAAAAAGCTGCAGCTCCTACAAACAGATATGGGAAGGGGTGCGCGGAGTCTGACTGCCACCTGTCTGATATGGATAATCTATTCTAAGGACAGTTCAGAAATATTACAGTCTCAGGAAGCTATTTGAACCATTTTCAATAGTACACATATACAGCCCATTAAGTAAACATTACACACGTATGCGGCCCCCTCCGAGTACATTACACAAGTATGCGGCCCCCTCCGAGTACATTACACAAGTATGCGGCCCCCTCCGAGTACATTACACAAGTATGCGGCCCCCTCCGAGTACATTACACACGTATGCGGCCCTCTCCATGAACATTACACATGTATAAGGCCCCCTCCGAGTACATTACACAAGTATGCGGCCCCCTCCAAGTACATTACACAAGTATGCAGCCCCCTCCGAGTACATTACACAAGTATGCGGCCCCCTCCGATTACATTACACACGTATGAGGCCCCCTCCGAGTACATTACACGCGTATGAGGCCCCCTCCGAGTACATTACACAAGTATGCGGCCCCCTCCGATTACATTACACACGTATGAGGCCCCCTCCGAGTACATTACACGCGTATGAGGCCCCCTCCGAGTACATTACACAAGTATGCGGCCCCCTCCGATTACATTACACAAGTATGCAGCCCCCTCCGAGTACATTACACAAGTATGCGGCCCCCTCCGATTACATTACACACGTATGAGGCCCCCTCCGAGTACATTACACGCGTATGAGGCCCCCTCCGAGTACATTACACAAGTATGCGGCCCCCTCCGATTACATTACACAAGTATGCAGCCCCCTCCGAGTACATTACACAAGTATGCGGCCCCCTCCGATTACATTACACACGTATATACGGCCCCCTCCATGAACATTACACATGTATAAGGCCCCCTCCGAGTACATTACACACGTATATACGGCCCCCTCCATGAACATTATACATGTATAAGGCCCCCTCCGAGTACATTACACAAGTATGCGGCCCCTTCTGAGTACATTACACACGTATACGGCCCCCTATAAGTTAATTGCACCCATATATGGCCCACTAGGTATACATTACATCCATACACACTCCCCTACGTGGACAATACACACATATACGGATCCCTCTGAGTACATTACAAATGTATACAGCCCACTAGGTGTACATTACACCCATATATATGCCCCCCTAAGTGTACATTACATTCATAATGGGGTTGACAAAAATATGGAAACACCATATGAAATCCATGCCTTGAGTTACATGGAATTATAAATCATATTTCAATAAGACATGTAGAGACTGATTTTAAGTGGAGGTAATAATACACAGATCCTGCCGGGCAGAAGGGAGCATCTGCCCGAGCAACAAGGGTCCATTGGTCAGGGGTTTGAGGCACTCAGCTGCTGTTACACGGCAACTCCCTAAACCACCCAGAGCAGGGCAAGAGGTGAAGTAAACACAAATTTGGTGGGAAATCTCTTAGCCAAGCAGGGGTCAAAAGGGCAGCTCAGTGCTAATGATTAAAATCCCATGCATTTTGTTTGGAGTTTGCATTTTTTTATCCACCCCCTGTATATATGGCTTCCTTCGTGCACATTACACACACAGCTCTGCTCTTCCGTCTCACACACACTCGGCTCCGCTCTTTTGTTTCACACACGCTCAGCTCTGCTTCATTCACACTCTGAAAACCTCCTCATACAGCAGAGTTTTGCATATAATGAGCGGAGAGACCTGGTCATGTGACCCCCTTGTCTCCTCCCACACACTGATCACATGACGGTGACATCATCACAGGTCCTGTAAGCACAGAACAACCCCACGGCTCCTGTCCGGCTGCAGGTGGAGGTATGTGGGGTCACCAGCACTGGGGGGCAGATTTATGGAAGCCCATAGCAACCAATCACAGCGCAGCTCTCCTGAGGAGCAGGTAGTGCTATAAGCTGCGCTGTGATTGGTTGCTATTAGCACACGCTTCACCGGTTTGCTGCAGATTTGGTAGATTTTACCCTCTCAATTGAATTAAATCTGAGGGGATGATATCGCTGTAGGTCCCCCCCCCCAAATCTGCATTAAATCAGTGAGGTGAGCGCCGCCTTGTGGCCCAGTTACACAGGGGATAATTGTGTAAACGCAGGCAGAAAACCGAGCGCCGCGCCGTTCAGCGTAAACCGCAGTCGGTCATTTCTGAAGGACTGTCTGCTGACTGTGAATGAGGGCGGCGGGGAAAGAACGCTCCACCTCCATGCCAGCAGCGCTGTGAGGGCGCCCTCACACTGGTGAGAAAATCGCACATTTTTTGAGCGAGAGCGAGGGAAAATGCTGAATTATGAAACCAATGATTTTCAATGGTTTCATTTCCATTTACGACGTTTTCACTTAGGCGATAGAGTAAAAAAAATATCGTTGCCTGTCCGATCATTTCGTGATTTGCAATTTTTTTTTTCATCTCCCATGTTGCCTTATGCAGCCTCCATTTTATCGCAGTGCACAAACTAGCAATTTTTGTGCGATTTGATGCATTTTTGACATTAGAAACTCCTTTTGCGCAATAAAATGGCAGTCAGCGATGCGAGATTGTTCTCAGGAAAAAGCAGCGCTGACGCCCAGAAAACGCGGGAAGAAAGACACGATTTTCTTGCAGCAAAATCGCGATCGCCATTGTGAGGGAGCCCAGAGAGATGCCAGCGATGGTCACGCCTGTCGATCAGGATCGGCCGAGCAGCACTGGGATGGATGTCGGCCACCTGACCGCTCGGCCCGTGTACAGGGACCATCAGAAACCCCTCGTTGTCCGTCGGGCAGATTATTCTTTGTTATTTGCTGTTGCCTCCCCAGACTCCTTATGCTCCAGATGCTCCGGCCGTCTCTGCGCCGCTCTTATGGGATGAGTTGTATTAGTTGATGGTGTTGTTTTGGGTACATGGAATTTCCCAGTCTTATGAGTTCTGCTTCTAGCTCCTGCTCACTGTCTGTACTCAGGCCAATGACAGAGGAAGAATTCACCAGATTGCTTTCCTCTGCTCGCCCCACCTCTCCCCTCACACCTCCTTTGATCCCCTCCCCTCCTTCTTCCTCCTGTCCCTCTCCCCTCACACCTCCTCCGTTCCCTCTCCCCGGTGGTTATCTCTCATCTCACCACTATATTCAACCTCTCTCTGACCTCTGGCATCTTTCCCTTCTCATTCAAACACGCCATCATATCCCCACTGCTAAAGAAACCGACTCTTGACTCGACAAATGCTGAAAACTACCGACCCATCTCAAATCTCCCCTCTCTTCTTGACCCCCTACAGTCCAGCTTCTGCCCCCTGCACTCGACAGAAACCACCCTGACTAAAGTGTCAAACGACCTCCTGACGGCCAAATCGAGGGTTGAATACTCCCTACGGATCCTCCTCGATCTCTGCAGCATTTGACATTGTTGACCACAAACTCCTCTATCCTATGCTTCGATCCATCAGCCTAAAGGACACTGCTCTCCCCTGGTTCTCCTCCTAACTATCCGACCGCTCCTTCAGTGTCTCCTTCGCTGGCTCTACCTTCCCTCCTCTTCCTCTTGCTGTTGGGGTCCCCCAAGGCTCGGTCCTCGGCCCCCTCCTTTTCTCTATCTACACAGCCACTATTGGACAAACCATCAGGAGTTTTGGCCTCCAGTACCACCTCTACGCTGACGACACCCAGCTATAAACCTCTTCCCATGACATCTCCATCTCAGTGTGTGACATCTCCATCCTGAATGCGTCAGCCAGGCTCATCTTCCTGTCCAGACGCTACTCAGACGCCTCTGCCCTGTGCCAGTCACTGCACTAGCTGCCCGTCAAATACAGAATTCAATTTAAATTTCCCACCCTCATCCACAAAGCTTTCAACAGCACCGTGCCGTCCTATATTGCCTCCATTATCTCAATCCACCACCCAGCCTGCGCCCACTGCTTCGATAATAAAATCAGACTAAGTGCCCCCGTTAATTCGAACCTCTCATTCCCGCCTCCAAGACTTCCCCAGAGATGCACCGGTCCTCTGGAATGCACTACCCAAAACTATCAGGCAATCTCTGACTTACAAAACTCCATGTGTCCTCTAAAAACACCTGTCTTGAGGGAGGCATACTGCATTCCCTAAACCAAATCCCTCTGTACTCCGCCTGATAACATGCTCCTTGTCCTAGTGACTGCAACCCCTCCTAGCCGCCATCAACCACCCCCTGCAGTCACACCGATTGAACCACTATACGGCCTGACCATTTTCTATGTGTATAGCATCCCTCACTCTCCATCTCACCATACTGTGCACATCTGTACCCCCCATTTTCTGTAGTTTGTAAGCTCGTTGGAGTCCCTCACCCCTACTGTTTCTGACAATCGATTATGTTAGGGGGGTCTTTGATCAGACCATTCAGCTGATGCTGTCTGCTTCCGAATTAGTCTTAGATATGAGTACTCATTGACGACTCAGATGCGGTTAGCCAAAGAAGAAGTGGTTTATTCAGCAGAGTTACAGAAGTTATAGAGAAAAATTGCTTGCGTAAGATTTAATCACTGCGCATGTCCGAGGTCGCTGGACATCTGGATGAACAATTAATAATACTTCTTTCAAAGACACCTGGTTTCCCAGGACAGTACATCAACATATTATGATCAGTTTATAAAAGTAAAAAGTATTCAAGGATACTTTCCCAGAAGAGAAGAAAATGGGAGGATAGATAAGAACTCGTGTGAGAGAAAAGGGAGGATAGATAAGAACTCCTGTGAGAGAAAAGGGAGGATAGATAAGAACTCCTGTGAGAGAAAAGGGAGGATAGATAAGAACTCCTGTGAGAGAAAAGGGAGGATAGATAAGAACTTGTGTGAGAGAAAAGGGAGGATAGATAAGAACTTGTGTGAGAGAAAAGGGAGGATAGATAAGAACTCGTGTGATAACAAGAACAGAAAGAAATACAGAAAGATAATATTTCAGACGGAGAAATTAAAGCTTATTTTTCTCTATTTTATTTGGACAGGAGAAAATCTAGAATTAACCCCTCACAATTACTACATGTTACAGTGGTTTTGGTTGTTTCCTCCTGTTTTGTAAGCGCTGTGAAAGATGTTGGCGCTATATTAATAAAGATTATTGTTATATCCGCTAATTTCATACAGGTGAGTGCGATAATAGGCTGTGAAACTCGGCCCAATATCGCACTCGCCAACATGCGATTTCGCGATGAGAGGCATTTTAGTATCAAAACCATCTTGGCACTTCTTCATGCTGCTAAAAGCTATGAACTTGACAGTCACTTAACTTTTTATGTGTTGCAGGTGTGATCTCCGTTAATATCTGATCTGTTGATTATAAGGAAATCATTTTTTATGTAATAATAATAATAATTTCTGAGATTCTTGTGTGTTTTTAGTTATGTTTGTCCAAAACTATTTCTCTATTCTATTACAAACCAGTATTGTGTTTAGCAATATAGGCCAGAGGAATAAAGAAATAGTTCTGGATAAATGTCACTAAAGCACACAAGAATCTCATTACTCAGTCTTAAAAAGACAAAAAATATTCAGATTTTAAGTGCATTGAATGGCTGTGATTGGTTCATCAAACGCTGCAGTGATTGGCTGATCCGCGGTGTTTAAGAACCAATCACAGCCAGCGCTTCCTGGAGGTGGGGATTTTGTACCTCCAAACCAGGAAGCGTTGTCTGAAAACTACAAGGAAACCTGCCAGAGCTGTTGGGAGGGAACCAACAGTTGACAGTTTGTTCAGTAGGTCCGTTGTGTCTTGCAAATAGCTGGTTGTGTTTCTCACCAGTGGTTTGAGGACCCCTTCTACCCATCCTGAGATTCTCTCAGTGAGGGTTCACACACCTGCGCTAATTGGCCCCCGTGGGATGTCAGCTTTGTGTAGTTTGGGAAGTACGTAGAATATCTAAATCTGGGGTTCTCCGGTATCAAGTCCAAAGGTTTTGTGGAGCCCACAGACAGACTTCTGATGACTCTTCTCAATTCCATCATATATTTCTGAGTCAGGTCTTGATCCAGTCTGGTGTAATATCTGGTGTCTCTTAGCTGTCTGTCTGCTTCCTTTTTTTGTAGTCCAATGTATTCATGAGGATTATAGCACCACCCTTATCCTTGTTGTTTTTGAGTGTATAGATGCTTCCTTTTCTGCTTGTCTGGTATAGTAGATTGCACCTCATATCTAAGGCCCCATGTCCATGGGGAAAAGAAGAATTAAAATCCGCAGCGGATTACCCGCACACGGATCCGCGCCCCATTGGAATGCATTGACCACCCGCGGGTAGATAAATACCCGTGGATGCTCAATAAAAGTGAATTAAAAAAATTCTGGAGCATGAAAAAAAGTGGACATGCTCCATTTAGGTGCGGGTCTGCCGCGGGGATGGCTCCCGCAGGCTTCTATTGAAGCATGTGGAAGCCGCCCGGATCCACCGGAGACCCACGCCTGAATTAAACTCACCTGCTCCGGGTGATGCAGATCTTCCTTCCTTCACGGCAGGATCTTCTTTCTTCGGCCCGGCGGATGTGCCCGGCACATGCGCGCGGCAAACAGCCGGCGTGCCGAGCACATCCGCCAGGCCGAAGAAAGAAGCTCCGGCCGCGAAGAAGGGAAGACACGCACGGCCCGCAGCAGGTGAGTTTATTCTTATTTTAATGCCTCATGTCCACGGGGCAGGAGGGACCCGCTACGGATTCTCCATGGAGAATCCGTAGTGGGCTTGATTTTCCCCGTGGACATGAGACCTAAAGGAGTCTATATATTTGTCCAAAGTGGGGGTACGGCCAGGAGGGGGTGTGAACTCACATGACAAAATCAGCTGTGAAAATATTGCCTACATCCACAATGTGACGAGCGATCACGGTGTAGCTTGGCAGCACAGATAAGACTCTGCTGTATGACAAAGTGAGATATAGCGGGGTTCAGCTGGGTCAGCAGTTCCTAGGACCAAAACGAAGTAGAAACTGCATTCATACTCAGGCAAAGCATATGTTAAGCTGACTAGCGACCACTCTGGCAACACAGTTCGAAGACAAAGAAACTATTGAATAGTCACATAGACCTTAGCATAATAGCAAAGCATGTCTACAGGATGATAGTGTGTCGGTGCCACCACCCCAGTGGTGAGCACAGAAGGTCTAGTGATATGGCGCAAATTCTGTAAAGATGCTAGATGGTGCCAGAATGGTGAGCTGCAAGCAGAGCATGATAAGATGTTTCAGATCTCTTCTGTAATTAGTCATTTTTGATCTTGTTAAGCATATTCTCGTATTATTACATATTTTGTGATTTTTCACATTTTTTCTGCACTATCCATATATGTTTTACAACTTCACTGACTTCACACAGGTAGGAACTGCCTCTTCAACCCAAACAAAAGGAAAGTGGTTAGTGTGGGTCAGTGGTTAGCACTGTTCAACCAGGGACAACATCTGTGTGGAGTTTGTATATTCTTCCCATTTTTGTGTGGATTTCCTCCCACATTGCAAAAACATACCAATAAATAAGTTTAGATTCTTTGATATTGTCCCCATTGGGGAAAATACATCAAAATGTAATAGTGCTGCAGAATATGTAGAATGCATTTGGAAAGTCTTCACACCCTCCCCCTTTTTACATTTTATGTTGTGGCCTTGTGGACATTAAAAAAAAATCCAGTTTTTCGCCATCATTCTGCACTCAGTACATCATAATGAAAAAAAGTGACAACAGAATGCTAGAAATCTTTGTACATTTAAATCTGTACATTAAAAATAAAGAAAAACTAGCATTTTGCATTGACATAAGTATTCACACCCTGTACTCAGTGCTTAGTTGAAGCCCTTTTGGCAGTGGTTACAGCCTCCAGTCTTCTTGACTGTGATGCCACAGGGTTTGCACACCTGGTTTGGGGGATTTTCTACCCTCTGTCAGGTTGGATGTGGGCCGTCTGAACAGCCATTTCCAGGTCTCTTCAGAGATGTTCCATTGGGCTCTGGCTGTGCCACTCAAGGACATTCACAGAGTTGTCCCCAAGCTGCTTCTGTGTTGTCTTGGCTGTGTGCTAAGGATCATTCTGTTTTCGAAAGTAAACCTTTTTCCCAGTCTAAGGTCCCTTGCTGTTACATCATTCAAACTCTTGAACTGGCAAACTCCGGTGAAACTGGGAAACAGCGAGCGGAACTCAGAAACAGATGGAACTCGGAAACAGCGGACATGACTAAGAAACAGACATAACTCATGACTAGCAAACGTTCAAAACACTCAACCTCATACCTGCAGACTTAGCCAGATGGAATAAGTATAGAATTTACGATGTATTAGTTCATAAGTTGGCCAAGATACTTAAGCCCGCAAGCCCACTTCAAGGGTACTCATTATCTCAAGAGTCCCCACTCTAATGAGACAACTTCCATACGAAACCTGCCTGCATGCAGGGTGATCGTCCCAACAAGTACGGCCACACCCTGGAACCTAGGGACCTACCTAGACCTAAATGACATACGAAACACAGCAGGACTGAACACAGCCAGCACATGCACCGACACGTAGGAACATGAAATTGTTCACCGTGAACAAACAGAGGAAAGACCAGCAGCCTCGAGCAGAGAAGCCGGTATATGTGAACAGCAGACCGGTGGTGAGTGGCTGGCGGGAGAAATCCACACTCAGCCAGCTCAATCAATCCCCACCTGCGGGACTACACTGCTGGAAACCTATGTAGAACAACAGATCCATATAAACATAAAGATCTAAGAATATAATTTGCTGGTCCGAATGGTGATAATTGAAGGAGAGGCCAAGGGAGTTTGAATTCAGTCACTTCATAAAATAGTTAGAATTCTCACTGACGGATCCGACCCGGCCGTCTGCAGGCGGCCTAAGTAGAAACTCCTTCTGAAGTACAGCAATCTTTGTATCAGAGGAAAAAAAGTGATCTACTGCTATCAGCCATTGGTTGTGAGGAATATTTGAATAGAGGGACGTCACATCAACAGTAATGAAAGTGACATTGGAGTTCGGAAGGAATTTTTCCCCCGAATGGGCTAATTGGCTTTTGCCTCATTGGTTTTTTTTGCCTTCCTCTGGATCAACAAGGGGGGGGGGGGGTGAAACTAAATGGACAATGTCTCCATTCAGACTAGCATACTCTGTTGCTATGTTAGATTATTAAGTTCTCAAACCAGTTGTGTTGTATCCCGTAAGTATGAGGGTAATTGGACCACCTACTTTTGTAAAAGTAAATCAATGTAATGTGTCACATATTACTAGTAATCGAGTTAATTCCCAAGATAATGGGGCAGCCGGGTGGTTTGGTTGGGCTTTAATGTATTTTTGGAAGACGATAAAAGAATAGAAGTGAGGGTTGGTCCACCATCAAAAAATGTCTCTCTTTTTTCTAATTTAAGAGGCCTTGATTTTTTATGTATCTATAATTCCATTTTTTTGATGTGTTATGATCGCTAGCACGTGGGGATTGGAGGAGCCCCTATTATGTCAGACACTCTGCTTTTCCCGTTTATATTATCTATTTAAAGGTTCTTCATTCTTTTGCTCTTCTAACGTAGCCTGACGAAGAAGTCTGTCCAACTTTGTAACACGTAGCCCTAATAAAAATTATTCTTGATCCCCTCTGGCGTAGCTGATAAAAGACAGCAGCACTACCGCTGTTTTTTTTTTTCATCCACATAATCCTGTCTCTGAGCTCTATAGGCAGTTTTTGTCTGGTTCTGATTTTGGCTCTGATATGCATTGTGAGCTGTAAGACCTTATATAGACGAGGGTATCTTTTAAAATGCTGTTCGATCAACTGAATTTACCACCAGTGACTCCAATGAAGGTGTAGAAACATCTCAAAGATGATCAAAAGAAGTGTTCAATGGAAGTGTTCAAACAAAGGCTGGACAGACTGTCTGGGATGATTTAGTGAATTCTGCACCGAGCAGGGGGTTGGACCCGATGACCCTGGAGGTCCCTTCCATCTTTACCATTCTATGATTGTATGAAGAGGCCCCAGAGCTAAATTTCAAGTGTCATACTGAAGGGTGTGAATACTTAAGTCAATACAAAATCTTAGTCTTTTATAAAAAAAAAAAATACAAAGATTTTTAACATTCTGTTCTCACTTTGTCATTATGGGGTACTGAGTGCATAATGATGGGGAAAATGTGATTTTTTTTTTTTTTCCAATTTGCAGAAGGCCACAACATTACAAAATGTAAAAATAGTAAAAGAATGTGAAGACTTTCCAAATGCAATGTGTGCATTGCCTAAAGTGAGTAAAATAAAAATGACATCAATACTGAATTATCTTCTGAAGAGTTTCCCCTTCGTCTTCTCCCCATTCAGGATCCTCGGCTGATATCTTCTATATCAGATAATTATCCTGATTGACCCGACAAGGATGGAGAGGAACCGGGACAAGATGGCGGAGAGTATATTCAACCTCACCCTAGAGATACTCTTCCAGCTTACAGGAGAGGTGAGAGATTCTGGGGAGGATGTCGAAGTTCAGCATTTTTATTTATGATAAAGGGATCATCGAGTTTAAGACAAAAACGAGATATTGTTAAGAAATATAATGAAACAAGCCTGTGATGAACCTACGGTCATCCAATGGTCATGGATTGGATGGCAGACGGCAGCTCACGGGTCCAACCTATCGCCACCCTGACATGTTTCGCTTTGAGGCATTCTCGGGGAGCCAAAAAATATGGCTATGGTCACTATAGCCCTGGTTTTTGCTCCCCTGAGGAAGCCACAAGGTGAAACGTGTCGGATTGGCTATAGGTTAGATTTTAATAGGGTTTTGGTGGTGCTGATTTAGTAATTTCCACATACGCTTTTGGAAGTTGGCCGTCCAGGCCTAAGTAGTGTATATATGCACAATTACACACATGATACTAACTGATGACTGCTAGTCACATTTCATTGCTACCACCATTTGCCCCTTTATTTTAAATATTATTCAGTGTTGTTATTGTCTTTTTTTGAATAATTAAGTATTTAGATGATATTTTAGGGGATATTACCGATGGGTGTTTTTTGCCTTTGGCAATTAGGATTATGATAATAACACATGACTGTTGCAAGCAATCTGTGGCCATTTAATTTTCTTGGTGTACTGCTGAGGAGAATAAATGGCTGTTCATATGTTGTCAATTTGTGGTATTACATCATTGCTGAAGCTGGGTAGCCAAAACCCGTCGGAGAGAATCAGGGTTGTGGTGCTAGATCGAATAGGTAAGTAAGGCTTGTTTTATTCAGTTTGCTTGTTTTTATCTGAAACTGGACAATCCCTCTAGTAACAGATATTACAAGAAATGTGAAGGACTCTAGAAATGTCTGTAGTGCTATTTAAGGATGTGTCTCCCCATAAACAGGATTACACGGTAGTGAAGAAGACTTCTACTGATGGCTGTCAGGCCCCAATGTCTGATGGGCTCGGGGGTCTTCCCCATCCAATCACTGGACTTCCACCTCACCCCCTGATACTGGAGGAGATCAATGAGCAGAAGATCCTAGAACTCACCAACAAGATGATCGAGCTGTTGACTGGAGAGGTGACGCTGCTGGGAATGCTGGGACATTATACAGTAACGTTATGGCGGTATAACGTGTCTCGGTAATGACGGTATCATTGTGTTGTCAGGTTCCTATAAGGTGTCAGGATGTCACTGTCTATTTCTCCATGGAGGAGTGGGAGTATTTAGAAGGACACAAGGATCTGTACAAGGACGTCATGATGGAGGACCACCAGCCGCTCCCACCACCAGGTAATAAACATGATGAAATATCTTCACAGACTAGACATTTAACTAAAATGGCATTGTTTATTATTACTGATTTAAAATTAAGGCTACAAAAACACGTATTACGGAATACCACAATGCATGTGGGTACTGTAACTGGAGAATAATTTATTATGATTGGTGTATTGGGAGTTTTCCAATAGGAACTTATTCTGGCACACCACACCAATCAATTATAATTGGGGTTTATATATCACAAAAGACCCCAGTAGTTGGCTCAAACACTTGATGTACTATTTAGATCCCAATGGATGTTGTTTGGTTCAACGCGTTTCCCTGCCAGTATGGCTGTTCATCAGGACCCGTTAAATTTGTATTTAATTACCAGGACGCCAGAGTCTACTACTCAGACAACAATGAACTGACCAGTGCAATTGGAGTGGAGGACAAAACAAACTGCGTATTTTGGTCAATATTGTGGGGTTCTGATCACTCTGCTGAAGGACTAGCGACAGGGTTCTACCCTTGACGATGTATATATAAATACATGGTTTGTTTTGTCCTCCACTTCAGTCAGTTCATTGTTGTCTGAGTAGTAGACTCTGGCGTCCTCGTAATTAAATACAAATTTAACGGGTCCTGATGAACAGCCATACTGGCAGGGAAACGCGTTGAACCAAACAACATCCATTGGGATCTAAATAGTATATCAAGTTGTTCTGTCTTCTTACACGTTCACACAGTCTGACATTCCGTTTAACCATTTCTGTCTTCCAAATAAGCAAGCTGTTCTTCTTAATCTGACAGGTTTATTGGTTAACAGATCGTAGAATACGAGTGTGTTTTTGGTAAAACTATAAGAATACAAATAATCCACATAAGTAAGATGCATAGGAAGCATTCACTAACATTACATAACAGTAACATGAAGGTAGATGGTAAAATGGCTGCTACACATAGTGTTGGATGGTTAACTAAACAGTTATAACTCCCTGAGTAATAACACAACCGACCACTGAACAGCTCTGCTGTTATGTTATACTACGTTTGATACGCCAGCCTGGGTGCCCTAGATCTCACCCACCACCCCTGTCCCTGACTGCTTGCTTCCACTCCTGGCTAACCCTAGGCGGGCAACTGGGCGGCGCTCCCTACTCTCACTAGGGACCGAAAAGGGACGCTGGCGTACCTGGATGGAAAGGGTAGAATACCGACAGAAAAGGCAGATGTAATTAAAGGAGATGTCTCGAGGAAGCAGTTAAATTTTTTTTTTGCCCAGTCCCCCCCATTAAGTACACATTACTAAGCCCCCCTGTAAATGACATTTCTAGCTGGTTCGTACTTACCGTTCCAGCGTTTCAGCAACTTATAAAGTTTTCTCAAGATGGCCGCCGGCTCTTTCCCCGTCGCTCGCTGCAGCCCGACGTGCGCGCTCCCGAGACGCCGCCAGCTGTGTCTCCATGGCAACCGGACGCATCGCAGCCGCCGACCAGACGCCCCGCAGCCGCCGACCAGACGCCCACCGCCAGGCAGCAGGTAAGGCGCTAGCCCCCGGCTCCCCAGCGCTAGACCCTCAGCCCAGGTGAAGGCCCCGGAGCCCAGCGCTAGGTTCCGGAGCCCAGCGCTAGTTCCCCCGGCCTAGCGGCAGCCCCCCCCCCGGCCTAGCGACAGCCCCCCCCGGCCTAGCGACAGCCCCCCCGGCCTAGCGCTAGTTCCCCCATCACAGCGGCAGCCCCCCCCGGCCTAGCGACAGCCCCCCCATCGCAGCGGCAGCCCCCCCCGGCCTAGCGACAGCCCCCCCGGCCTAGCGCTAGTTCCCCCATCACAGCGGCAGCCCCCCCCGGCCTAGCGACAGCCCCCCCATCGCAGCGGCAGCCCCCCCCGGCCTAGCGACAGCCCCCCCGGCCTAGCGACAGCCCCCCCGGCCTAGCGCTAGTTCCCCCATCACAGCGGCAGCCCCCCCCGGCCTAGCGACAGCCCCCCCATCACAGCGGCAGCCCCCCCCGGCCTAGCGACAGCCCCCCCATCGCAGCGGCAGCCCCCCCCGGCCTAGCGACAGCCCCCCCGGCCTAGCGACAGCCCCCCCGGCCTAGCGCTAGTTCCCCCATCACAGCGGCAGCCCCCGCCGGCCTAGCGACAGCCCCCCCATCGCAGCGGCAGCCCCCCCCCGGCCTAGCGACAGCCCCCCCGGCCTAGCGCTAGTTCCCCCATCACAGCGGCAGCCCCCCCCCCCGGCGCAGCACTAGTTCCCCCGGCGCAGCGCTAGTTCCCCCCCGACCCATCACTTACCTGGGACGCTTCTCGGGGCTGCTGGGCTGGGCTTCTCCGCTGGGCAGCTCCAGTTTCTGCACCTTCCTCTAACAGAGGAAGGTGCAGAATGGCCGCTGCAGCGCGCTCCCGAGCAGTGACAGCTCGTCTGCGCATGCGCAGAAGAGCTGTAGCGGGGAGCACACTGAAGCGGCTCGTGCTGAATAGAGAAGACCGGACTGCGCAAGCGCGTCTAAAAAAGCAAGCTGCCAGCGAATTTAGACGGAACCATGGAGACGAGGACGCTAGCAACGGAGCAGGTAAGTGGAATAACTTCTGTATGGCTCATATTTAATGCACAATGTACATTACAAAGTGCATTAATATGGCCATACGGAAGTGTATAACCCCACTTGGTTTCGCGAGACCACCCCTTTAACCAACATGAACAATACTAAGCAGAACTGAGGCAGATGGAAAAACCTGGCGGACAATAGCAAATTTAGCAGACAAGATGACGGAGGCAGGAGAGCAACAGAGGCAGACTAGCTAGCACACTGAGGGAAACCAATAACTGGCAGTTATTGCAAGTCTCTGCCCGACCTTTAAACAAAAGCCTCCGCCTAGGGGCGGAGAGAGGGAAACAGCCAACTCCCAACAGACATAATAAAAGGGAGCTCGTGCACGGCAGCCACACTCACAGGTGCGCGTGCGCACGGTGCCACGCGCCACCAGCACCACGCCGCCGACGCTAGCCAGGCACCCACGTCCCCGGCAGCCGGACAACAAGCCAGGAGGATGCGCCCCGACCGCGGGACCCCGAACACCGCCGCCCCGGGAGGACCAGCAACCGCCGCATGGTAACATCTGTACAATATACCAACTCAGAAACAAAGATAGCTTTCTTACCAGATATACTTTTACAAGGATAGTGGAATTTGAAGAGGAGAGTGCAGAAGGCAGGTCTGTTCTCTGACTTGAAGCTGGAAGTTCCTCCTTCCCACAATGCCTTACAAACTACACATAATACATTAGTCTCTAGGACAGACAAACAAGGTGTTCTACATTTTAAACACTGCTAGATGCTGCTGTAAGCACTCTACACCTAAAATAGGCTGCCATGGCACTTCTAACCCTGCTGGGCAGAACACAAGCCTTTGAGCCAACTACTTGGGTCTCTAATTCAGATCAATAGTAGATTTTAATGGTCAGAAAAGTACAAAGGATTTCTCCTTTTTTGTATTCACTCGAAACTGCAACTTAAAAATGGATATTCCGACTGTGCTATTCTAGTTGTCCACCTAGTCCAAAGCCATGACCTCTTGTTACATGACCATACCACTTCCACCATCTGCTGTGCTTATTAGTAAAGTGCATGTAGCTGTTAGAGTGTGTGACACAGACCCCATCTAATAGCACTGACTCACAGGTCCTTCTAGGATTTTCCATTTAGAATTTCACTAGAAAACAGTGATGACAGGTACATATATGAGCCTAAGAAGGCCAACAGAACAACCTGGTGGCCCAACATCATGATCTACTGGTACTAGCTCAAAGTTGTACTATTAAAGTGTGATCTGATTTTCTACCACTGACGTAGATAATAATTGGATTTTGCTGCACATCTTGCTATTTGTATGGACAATTTATATAAAAATGTTATAAAATATTAATGTAATTAAAGGAGCGCTCTGGGGAATCTTTTTGATTATCAAAGTTGATAAAAAGTTTCCCCAGAGTGCTCCTTTAAGGTTGTATTATTAAATATATAATACAATCCATTTTATTCTTGGCAGATGACGACACCAGGAGCTCAGAGGGACATCTGATATCAACAGACTGTAGAGCGGAAGATCATGGTATCATACTAGATACATATGAAGAGCCTGCCATTATTCCGGATATACCCTCAGCCCTGCACAGTAAAGATTTACCATCTAAATCTTATAAACAGATGCTATTTTCTCATTCATCACAACAAATTAAAATTAACAGAAGAGGGGGTGAACGCCAAAGAATTCTAACAGGGAAGAGGCTATATTCATGTCCAGAATGTGGTAAAAGTTTTAACAACAAATCATATCTTGTTAAACATCACAGAGTTCACACAGGGGAGAAACCATATGCATGCCCAGAATGTGGGAAATGTTTTAGTCAGAAATCACATCTTGTTGAACATCGAAGAATTCACACAGGGGAGAAGCCATATTCATGTTCAGAATGTGGGAAAAGTTTTCACCAGAAATCAAATCTTCTTAGACATCAGAGAATTCACACAGGGAAGGCTCCATATTCATGTTCAGAATGCGGGAAAGGTTTTAACAAGAAATCATATCTTATTAAACATGAGAGAATGCACACAGAGGAGAAACCATATTCTTGTTCTGAATGTGGTAAAGATTTTAGTCAGAAATCACAGCTTGTTGAACATCTGAGAATTCACACAGAGGTGAAACCTTTTTCTTGTTCAGAATGTGGGAAATGTTTTAACCAGAAATTACATCTTATTATCCATCAGAGAATTCATACAGGGGAGGAGCAATTTTCATGTTCAGAATGTGAGAAAGTTTTTACATATAAATCAGATCTTGTCACACATCAGAGAACTCACACAGGGGATAAACCATTTTCATGTTCAGAGTGTGGGCAATGTTTTAACCAGCAATTACATCTGATTATACATCAGAGAATTCACACAGGAGACAAGCCATTTTCATGTTCTGAATGTGGGAAAGGTTTTACAGATAAATCAGATTTTATTAAACATGAGAAAATTCACACAGTGGAGAAACCATAGTTATCTTTAGAATGTGGGAAATGTTTTACAGGCAAATTATTTTCTCTGAAATTCTTTTGTGGCAAATGTCTAATTCAGAAGTCGTAATCTTTTTGCAAATCAGAGAATTCATACGGGAGAAGTTATTTTCAGATTCACACCACAGGAAATGTTTTACTTGGAAATCAAGCTTTGCTGACCATAATAAATGCTCATGAGGGTGAAGTCATAGTTCTGTCCTTAATGTGGAAAATGTTTTATCTACAGATCACTCATTCTTAACCTCTTAGTGACGGCGCTATCGACTTTCTAGATCCTGCTGTTGCAGGACGTGTATGGAGGGAGATAGCGCCGCTATCTCCCTCCATACAGCGCAGGCGTCAGCTGTTTATTACAGCTGACACCCGCGGGCAATAGGAGCGATCGGCCGTTCGGCCGATCGCGGCTATTAACCCTTTAAATGCCCCGAGCGGTGAGATCGGGGGAACCGTGCAGGTGTCATGGCTGCCGGGGGCCTTCTGAAAGGCCCCAGGGCTGCCTTAGCAGACTGCCTATCAAGCCATCCCCGTGGGGTGGCTTGATAGACTGCCTGTGAAAAAGCAGTATGACGTAATGCTATAGCATTACGTCATACTGCAGGAGCGATCAAAGCATCGTAAGTTAAAGTCGC
This sequence comes from Eleutherodactylus coqui, assembly GCF_035609145.1. Classification (NCBI taxonomy): domain Eukaryota; kingdom Metazoa; phylum Chordata; class Amphibia; order Anura; family Eleutherodactylidae; genus Eleutherodactylus; species Eleutherodactylus coqui. The sequence continues at coordinate 287,213,437 of NC_089840.1, read as the reverse complement.
CCCTGGGGACTGAAAGAAAGTTTAAAAAAAGAACAATAAAGTTTAATTTATTATTTAAAAAAAAGTAATAAAAGTTCAACCCCCCCACCCCCTTTTGCCATATTTGCAATAAAAACATCAAAATAATAAACCAAAAATACGTGTTTGGTATCGCTGTGTCCGTAAAACTCTGATCTATCAAAGTAATGTATTATTTACCCTGCACGGTGAACGTGGTTCAAATCAGAACATACCGCACAAAATGAGCCCTTCCTGAACTATGTCTCCAAAAAAATAAAAAAGTTATTGTGCGCAGAAAATGGACACAGAAAATAATTGTAAAAAATTAAATATCTTTAAAAAAAAATACAAGTACTACAGCAAAAAAAATACTATATAAGTTTGGTATCGTAGTAATCGTACTGACCCATAGAATAAAAATATCAGGTCATTTTGGTTGCAGTTTGTGCGTCGTAGAAACAGGGCGCACCGAAAGATGGTGGAATGTGTTTTTTTTTCCATTTCTCTCACTTAGAATTTTTTAAAGGTTTTTCAGTACATTATATGGTACAATAAATATTGCCATTAAAAAACACAACTCGTCTGGCAAAAAACAACAAGCCCTTTTACAGCGACGTCGATGGATAAATAAAGGAACTACGATTTTTTAAAAGGGAGTAGGAAAAAACAAAAATGGAAAAAAGCAAAAAAGCTCCGTCACTAAGGGGTTAAACATGAAAAAACATAATGGAAGTAGCCATTTTTCTTTTTAACGTGTCTTATTGACAAACATTTAAAGTCAAAATAAAGTCAGATGTAGTACAACAGAAAGGGAAAACCTTCTAGAGCACTAAATAATGACTGAGAAATGTATGCAGTTACCAATAATGTCTGTTATACAAAAAAAGCAACCCATCTACACTCATTGTCAAAAACGAATCCCTCCCCTTGGTGTTGTTGAAATTGAATGACACTTTCTCTGTGTGATTGTAATGGTGATATAAGTAAATGGCTACAATATCAGAGCAAAAGAATTATTTATTGGTGAAAACTGACCCCTTGAAGGGAGGCTCTAGTACCCTGCTGCACCGCCTCTAGTTTGGATAGAAGATGGGATACGGGTGGGCATGGAGGCTCTAGTACCCTGTAGGGCCATCTCTAGCTTGGATCCAAGATATGTTACAGTTGGGCATGGAGGCATACAGGTTCCGTTTGGTATCCTGTGGCATATTGCTCCACATTTGCTGTAATTGAGCCTTTAGATTGTACAAACTTGTAGACTTTCAAAGTTGGCATCTCAGGCAGTCCCATACATGTTCTATTGGCAAAAAATCTGGTGATAGGTCACAGGAGTGTGACAATGTTGTGGAAGCACTCCTTTGACACCTTTTGTGTGTGCGTCTGAGCATTATCCTGCTGGAAATTGCTTCTTGGAAGCCCTACCATGAGAAGCAACTTGTGGCTGCTGGATGTCCTGAACATATGGCTGAGCTGTAATTGTCCACGGTACCACTACTAGGGGTGACTGACTGTCATATGCAATGATTCCTAGACCATCACACCAGCAGTGGGAGTAGTGTGCCGCTCCACAGCAAAGGCAGGTTTGAGGCACTCACCCCGAGGTCTCCAGACATCAACACAGCCATTGTCAGTGCCCAAACTAAACCTGGATTAAGGCCTCCTTCCCACGAACGGATTTCCGCCGCGTAATTCGCGGCGAAAATCCGCTGCGTTGCCCGCAGCTATTAGGTTCTATTGAACCTAATAGCACAATGCTCACGATGCGTAATTCCACCGCGGAATTACGCACCGCGATTTCTCCCGTCCTCACCCGCAGCATGCTCTATTTTCTGCGGGTGAGGACGGGCTGTACGCACTGACGGCTTCCATTGCAGTCAATGGAAGCCGTCCATTCACGCTATCTCCCGCTGTAACCAGCGGGAGATAGCGTGAAAAAACGCTTTCCCGCCCACCGCCGAGCGTCATATGACGCCAAATGACGCGGTCCGGCCGCGTCACGTGACACGGCCGGCCGTGCACGTGACACGGCTGGTGACGCGAGGGCGGTGGGCGGTGACGGGCGGTGACGCGCGGCGGTGGGCGGGGAAGCGATTTCACGCTATCTCCCGCAGGTAAGTATAGGGGCTCTGGGGGGCGCCGTGACGGGCTTCGCAGCGGAATATTACGCTGCGGAGCCCGTCACGCTCGTGGGAAGGAGGCCTAATTGCTGAAGACAACCCAGATCCACTCCGTAGCAGTCCAGTTTCATCGTTCATGACACCATCGCAAATGGAGGTGACTGTGGGTGGCTGTCAAAGGTAGTACACGTAATAGACCTTGTGAGATCCAGGCAAGCATCTGGAAATGGTTCTGACAGACACAGGGGCCTGTCTTTGGATGGTGGACAACAAAATAGTTGAAGCTGCTCGTGCTTGTTTGGTGATCACACAATCCTCTTTGCTGGTGGTCTCGCGAGGGCGTCCTGAGCCTGGTCACTTTCTGTGCATCCACTTATCCCAACACCTCCTAACAGTCGGGTCAGAACAACCCATGTGGGGGACAATTAGTTGATGTGACCATCTAGCTTCTCACATTCCAATAATGCGCCTCTAATGAGTCCTCTCAGACTCATAATGGGGTGAAATCTCTTCTCTGTGTCATAGAGGCATCTATTGGTCAACAAGCTCGACACAAGCGGAAAAGAGGTCCACTACACATAAATGGCCTCTGAGAGCCCTTTTATAGGCCAAACATGGAAACACTTTTAGGGCCTCAGGTGCCAAGACTGTTCATCTAATCACACTCCAATCATTTACATATGTGCCCGAGATGATACTGCATGCCAAGTTTTGTAGCAAAACCACAACTCCTTGTAGGGGCTTGGTTTATTTTTGACAAAGAGTGTATATATCAACCATGTGTATAGAGTATTTCACGTTAATAGATATAATTGTGCCTCAAACTTGTTACTAATTGTTATTAAATGTTTACTTTTAAAACTTATGTACTTGTGTTTGGGATGACCTTTCTTTATTCTTTAATTGCTAAGCTATCTCCTCAGATCTCTGAAGGGGAGGGGGAAGTGGTAAGCATTTTGTGTATAGTGAGGAGAGCATTACACCAAGGATCCCAAGACTCTGGAATTAGTTGAGACACATTTTTGCTTCCGAAAATGATCATTTCATAGGAGATAATTGATTCAATGATATTACAGCACTGAGACAGACTATGGAGTCTCCCAAAATGTCTTATTGATGTAGCCAATCAAGGGTAGATCTCAATAAGTTTCTGTAGCACACCTACTAGCAATTAGAAACAGTGGCAGACAAATTGAAGGATGGTCAAGTATACCTCCAAATGTAGCAAAATCAGTCACTTTCCTAATCCAGAGGCCCTAATATAAAACTAATCTTTTCTGTAGAAGGTACTCCTCACACCATGCAGTGTTCAACAGATATTGCATATCACAGTAGTGATTGTGGATCCGCTATGCTTCAGAACTGATTGGACTTAGGGCTAGATCCAGGGGCCAACCACCTGGGCTTTTTCAGTTTTCACCCAACCAATCAGGATTAGGTCTTTGCAGTGGGGACTCCCATACCGTTACACTAGAAATAGTCACAGATAAGAGGCAGCTGCAGCTGACGTACATGGAGCAGGTTTAAAGGAATACGCTAGATGAGGGGTAGACACAAGGACACAGTTGTAAAACAGATGAGCAGTCAGGGCACTGACCCTTGGGATGACCTACATTGTGAAAGTGTGGCCAAAGTCTAAATTAACCTCTGAAGGACCCGGGTATTTGGGTTCTAACGGACCCTTTTTAGAGATGTTACCCATGTGGTGTTTTTTTCTTTTCTTCAGCTACCAATTATTTTTGCAGTGTTTTTCTTTCCATGGCATATAGGGCTATTTATTTTTTTCACTAAACTTTTTTTTTCTGTTTTTAGTTTTATTAGAAGTAATAAGCTAAAATATTATATATTTTGATTTATAATTTATTTTTTCAAAAAATTTGTATATTTACGCTAAAATGAAGTACGGCAATGGGTTCCTCATGCTTAAAACGTTTTGATATATAGTTTGCATAGTCTCGGATTACAGGGCGCATATGGCTACGGTTTTGGTTGACAATAGTGGTGGGTCATTATTTTATATATATATTATTTTTTCATTCTGCAGTTTTTTTTATTATTTTTGTAACTAGTTTTCTGTTTTTTTTTTTTATAAATCAATTTTTATTGAGTTTTATAGATTTTTAACCAACATTAAACCCAGAGGGTCTAGACATATTAGCGTATTTTCATGGCATTCTTCACTGGTATAAGATACATCAAGATATCACAATTGTCATCCGCTATTGTACGACTATAGGTCATTATGTCTGTTCCTCTAATAACGCCAATATAACTCATTTGCAATAATGCTCTAGAAAATTGAAAATGAAAAACTGGGGAGGGGGAGGGGGAGGGTGGTAGGAGAGGGGAGGGGGTGTGCGAAAGTTTTAAGGTAAGAAGGGGGGAGGGGAAAGAGCGGGGGGGAGTGGATAACCCTAGTATTTTTACCGTCCGACTCCATTCTCTTTATTGTTACAAATCTTTTGTTCCTAGGGCTTTCCTCCCGTTCTTAATTGGCAGGTTATTGTCCACTTCGTCCGTCTAACTCTGTCCGGGGCATCTCCACATTCGTATTCCACAGGTAAGGGGGGTGGGGTCTCTGTCTCATTCCCCCCTTTCTTTGTGACCAGAGGTTCTCCTTCTCAATGAGCCTTATGCGCATGTTCCTTATGCTGTATTTGATTCCTAATTTCTAGGGTAACTAGTTTTTTTTTTAACCTCAATATCCCCCATGACATCATATAAGATCTCTGGGCGGTCATTCACCTTGTCTTTTTTTTTTTTTCATTTCACACTTTTGCACTGTAGCTGAGGCATACATAGAAGCCCCAATTACAATGGAAAACAGCCCCCCTGTAGTGACAGTAGTCACTAACAGAGCTGATCTGGGTCTGCTAGGACTCTGCAGCTCTGCCGGGGCAGAGTTAACCGGTGGTCATGGGATGACAGTGTCGAATAACGTAAAAAACACTAGATTGCAGGAGCTGAAATTTTAATCCCATGCCATATTTTTTTCTATGAGCTAGAATTAAGGCCCGGGACCAAGCACTGTAAATTTGCTGTGCTTGGTCCTTAAGGGGTTAAAGAAATAAGGAAAACTGCATGGTTCAGGCTTGAAACAAATGCTAGAGAGATCAGGCAGAATCAAACCTTTGCAAAATAATGACACTGATTGCTCAGGGACTAGCTGCCTACAGGAATGCTGGAGAACAGCGGGAGGGAGCCGGACTGCTCCTGCTAGGTAATTATAAGACATCCATAGAATCATAGAATGGTAGAGTTGAAAGGGACCTCCAGGGTCATCGGGTCCAACCCCCTGCTCAGTGCAGCATTCACTAAGTCATCCCAAACAGATATTCGTCCAGCCTTTGTTTGAACACTTCCATTGAAGGAGAACTCGCCACCTCCCATGGTAACCTGTTCCACTCATTGATCACCCTCATTGTCAGAAAGTTTTTTCTAATATCTAATTTGTGTCTCCTCCCTTTCAGTTTTATTCCATTGCTTCTAGTCTTTCCTTGTGCAAATGAGAATAGGGCTGATCCCTCTGCACTGTGACAGCCCTTCAGATATTTGTAGACAGCTATTAAGTCTCCTCTCAGCCTTATTTTTTGAAAGCTAAACATTACCAGATCCTTCCTCATATGACATGATTTGCAGACGGCTGACCATCTTGGTAACTCTTCTCTGAACTTGCTCCAGCTTGTCAGTCTTTGTTAAAGTGGGGTGCACAGAACTGGACACAGTATTCCAGATTAGGTCTGACTAAGGAAGAGTAGATGGGGATAATTAGTTACCTCACGTGATCAAGACTCTATGCTTCTCTTAATACATCACAGAATTCTGTTTGTCTTTTTGGCTGCTGCATCACATTGTTGACTCATGTTCAGTCTATGATCTATTAGTATACCCAAGTCTTTTTCACATGTGCTGCTGCTTCGCTCTATTTCTCCCATTCTGTATGTATTTTTTTCATTTTTCTTGCCCAGAAAGACTTTGCATTTTACCTTGTTAAATACCATTCTGTTAGTCGCCGCCCACTGTTCAAGCTTTTCTAGATCTTTTTGAATACTCTCTCTCTCTCTCTCTCTGCCCTAGTGTTAGCTATCCCTCCTAGCTTTGTGTCGTCTGCAAATTTGATCAGTTTCCCATCAATTCCCTTCTCCACATTATTTTAAAAAATGTTGAACAACCCTGGGCCTAGGACAGAGCCTTGTGGTACCCCACTTGATACATTCTTCCACTTGGATGTGCAACCATTTATGACCACGCTTTGAGTACGATCACTCAGCCAGTTGTGAATCCACCTAACAGTTGCCTTGTCAATCCCATATTTGGTCATTTTTTTCAATAAGTATAGTATGAGATACTTTGTCAAATGCTTTACTAAAGTCAAGATATTCTATATCCACAGCATTTCCCTGATCAACCCAGTCAGTGACTCTGCCATAGAGGTAAATTAGATTCGTCTAGCATGACTTCTTTGTTACAAACCCATGCTGGCTCTGATTAATTACTCCATTTTCATCCAAGTACTTGCATACATGCTGTTTAACAATCTTTCCTGGTATAGAAGTCAGGCTCACAGGCCTGTAGTTTCCTGGATCCACCTTCTTCCCTTTTTTGAAGATGAGGACATTTGCCCTTTTCTTATCTTCTGAGACTTCTCCTGTCTTCAAGGAATTTTCAAAGATTATGGCGAGTGGTTCAGCAATTACCTCTACTGCTTCCTTTAGTATCATAGGATATAATTTATCTGTACCTGGAGACTTCATGTAAGTTAGCTAAGTGTTCCCTCACCATCTCTTCACTTATTGATAGCCTGCATTCTTTTATTCCCCCAATAGCACAGGGAAGATCAGTTGATGTTCCATCTACTTTCTGAGAGAAAACCGATACAAAATAGGAATTTAAAAGTTTTACTTTTGCTTTTCACATACTCCCCAAATCCTTTTTTATTGCTTTTGGCCTCTGTTGCAAGCCTCAATTATTAGCTTTAGCTTTTCTGACATTCAACTTGCCCTATAGTTTCTGCAGCCTGCATTACATTCTTTAGATATTCCCCCCTCTTTCCATATGATAAACATATTTTTCTTTGTTTTTAATATGTGTAAAAGAAATGGTCTAACCATACAAAAATCTCAGCGGTCCAGGTAGTGAAACCATAAACTGTAAGTGAAGTACTTACTTCACAGGGTGCACCCCTAATCCAGCAAGGCAGTAAAATCCCCCTGAGAGCACCCGTTCACCGGATGTATCAGATCAACTCCAGTCATTCCGAATAACAATTTTATTATTATGAACAGCAACGCGTTTCGGCTCACAAACTAGCCTTTTTCAAACATAAAGATAATAATAACACACACACATATATATAAATTAAAAACATACATTGTCTAACCTGTGTTTACCGTCTGGTCCTGAGGCATCATGTCATCGTATGATGACGCAGTTTGACGGTCAGGTGTCACATGACTGCGGCATTACAGTGTGGAATGCGAACGTGCATTTCGCTAGAGTACGGGATGGCGTAATCGTGCTATTCGTCACTAGTACATTCAAATAAAACTTTATCAGTGTACCACAACCATTGACACTTCATTAAAACTGTAAGCAGCCGGTGGCTAGTAAATCCAAATGGTTATTATGACAATTTATATGTACACAATATTGTTAATATACCATTTTACCTCAATTCTAAAATCTAAATCATGATAATTATGGTCTCCTATTTCTATTAAAATCTATACATGCATATAGCATAATATATCATAATAAATAGATAAATTATAATATATATCAATATCAAAAATGGATAAGATTAGACATATATATAACATTTTATAGAAATAAGAAAACCTTCTTTTTACATATAAGAGATACCTGTCTGAGCCCCCAACCGAAAAACTGGCATCTGTAGTGATCTGAATCATAGAATCTTGAAGTCAACTGACCCTCATCAAAATTTTTGTTCAATAGCCGCCACAGTAGAGAAGATTTTACAATATTCCCTATTATCTGTCTAGGAAAGTCTGTTTCTTCTCACCAACAGAAAGAATTGCATTATAGAGAATTTTTGTATGAAACTGCTAGAATGCAAGAGGTTAGTTTCCCTATAAGATACATAGCTGTTCATATAGAACAAGTCATCAGTATGAGAGAGGTTTAAGCTGAAGGTTTTGTATTTTGTCTGCAAGGAGAAAAGAGGATTGTTTTTTTGAGTCCAGAAGAATTCAGAAAACGGTCTTTATCTGACTGGGAGTCATTTCTGATTTTCCCAATTGATTATCCAGCCCAGAGATTGAGGAAGCTGTATAGTAATGAGTAGACGGGACTTTAAGAGCTCCTCGGTTTTGGCTACAATCAGGATGTCGTCCGAATATGGAATTGTTATAACTGAGTTTTTTCCTGAGGATGACAATCAGTTCTTCCATTATATTCGTAAAGATACTGGGAGCAGAAGATAACCCGAAAGGTAGACAATTAAACTCAAAATTACATATTTCTCTTCCTATAGGTATTGCAAACTTGAGGTATCGTTAAGAATCGGGATGGATTGGGATGTGGAAATAAGCGTTCCTCAAATCTATAGTTGCCATAAAGGCTCCCTTCTTTCTTAATTTCGCTATCGAGTTTACTGGTTCCATGTTGAATCTTCTGTCCTTTACTGATTTATTCAACAGGCTTTAGAGTTACAATCATGCAAAACTTCCCATTGGCTTTTTGACCAGAAATAGTTTGGAATATTGACCTTTCCTTTGCTCAGCTAATGGAACTGAGATCCCTGCCCCCAACTGCAATAAATCCTGCTACATTAGAGTTAACTAAAATAAGGGGCAAGAAGTTTATTCCGACATTTTGAGCTGGGAGAGACATGAGCTCTATGTGGTATCCCTCCTTTGCGAAAATGCCTGGATTTCAAACTTCATAGAGTCAAAACCATTCTCCACGAAAGCCTGTAGCCTAACCCCTACTGGAACGGTGTCATTGTTTTGATCTTTGATCATCATTTTGATTGGGGTAACAAGGGGGTTTCTTCCTCAACCTCTTGCCTTTACCCCTCTTAGCTTCTTGAGCTTGCCCTGAGATATGAAAAAAGGCTGTTTTTTGGTGTGATTTTTCTTCAGGAAAAGCTCTTTTTCTATCTGAAGCTTTATCCAAGATCTTATCTAGGTCTGGCCCAAACAGAAGCTGACCATGTAAAGGCAATGAACACAACTTATTTTTTGAAGCCATATCCCCATACCAGGGTTTAAGCCATAACATAGTATGTTAGACTGAATGAAGACAATGTCCATCTAGATGCACCCGCTGTGACAATATGATCCCCTAGCCAGTTATCCGCTCCACATCGGGGTCCGCATTGGAGATGTTATGCTGCTGTGGCAACCGATCTTGCGTGAGTCTTGTAAAGCCGCGTATGCGCATTGCTCTCAGCGGCTCCGGTAGTAGTAAGATATGGGACATGTGATGTCAGTGTGAAGCCGTGGCTGATTGCTATCATACGGCAACAGGCTGATGACTTCTTTTTTTTAGAAATTCTTTATTTTCTCGTTTTCAATTTTCATTTTCAATTACAATAACACAAGGAAAGAAAAGTATGGCATTTTCATTAAACATCTTTAAAACTTTTGACCGAACATATCCTGGACATCCTTTACATAGCCCAGTCTCAACTGTTATGTGTGGTGTGGTGTTTCAAATTACTCCTACTCTCGTCTCGTCTCTCCTCTGGCAAGGCAAAGCAATGATAACAACGGGAACAGTCATTTTCTCATAACTGGAGCTGGTTTCATTAGCGTTCTTTGCCATACTGTTGTGTGTGTAACCGTTGGAGAAATAGAAAATAAATAGAACAGAAGTAGAGCGGTAGTGGAGATGAAAATAGAGGGTCACCGAGGGATCTCATGCCTCAAAGCAAAGTTATGACAGGTGAAAGTACTAGCTTCATGTGTTCCTGAGTGCTTCGTCTGTGGTCATGGACTTCTGCCAGTGTGATCTCTTATGTGCACTTGTAGAAGGACAGGACATGTAGGGATGACTTACAAACAGCTCACAAAAGGGGAGAACAACAGGAGCAGGGGGTGGGAGGAAAGGAAGTTGCGGGGATTGGGGGGGGGCGGGGTATTTGATACCTTAAGTGCGGAGTAATTGCCGATATTTCTCTGGACCCTGGAACGCTATCCAATGGTACCAGGTCTTTCTGAATTTTTCTTCTGTCCCTTTCAGGGATGCAGTAAGGTCCTCCATTTCCATGATCCGGTTGGTGGTATTAAGCCACATGCTCAAGGTGGGTGGCGCAGTCTGCCTCCACAGTCTGGGGATACAAGATCTCGCCACGTTCACCAGATGGCGTACCATAGAATTTTTGTATCTCATCAGTGGTATGTCACTGTGATGCAGGAGGAAGAAGGCCGGGGATTTTGGAACCGAGTAGTCCGTGAACTTTGATGTAATCCGCCAGACCTCGGGCCAGAAGTTCGCTAATGCCGGACACTCCCAGAACACGTGCAACAATGTGCCCCGTTCTGTGCCACATCTCCAACACAAATGTAAGACTGATGGGAATATTGTATTAAGGAAGGAGGGCACCCTGTACCAGCGCGAGAGGATTTTAAATCCTGACTCTTGAATCTTTCTAGATATTGAGGAAGAGTGCGTGATGGTGAATAGTCTTTCCCTTTCCTCTGGGGAGAACGTGACCCCGAGCTGTGTTTCCCATTTCTGCATGTATCCCGGGGGCGGCGCCTCTGGTTGTGAGTTGAGTAGGTTGTATATTCTGGAAAGTGTGTGTCTGGAGGGTCCCTCCTCATTGCAAGTGAATTCAAATTGTGTTTTGGGGCGTGCAAAGGTGTTAGATCGGGGGAGGGAGGTGAGGAAGTGCTGTATTTGGATCGTCTGCCAGTGTGTCAGCGGTGCTCTGTCTGCCCTTCTTATTAATAATGCGTCCGCTGAGAGCCATTGGCCCTCCTGTAGGAAGTGCTCTGCTCTGAACATGCCTTCGGAGAACCAATTTCTAAACGCCTTGTCTTCAACGCCCGGGGGAAAGACAGGGTTGCCGAGGATTGGGAACATTGGTGAGGGCTTAGGAGAAATGTCTGTTCTGGGAAATGTTTTTGCTGCTACTGACAGTGTTGGGCCGATCGTGGGATGTCTTGCTATTTCCGAGGGGATTGCCGTTTGCGCCCAGGGTAAGACTGTGAGCGGGACTGATGTAGTGTGTTGTTCTATAGTGACATTGTTTGAATGCCGAGTGTCTGTGCCAGTCTACAATCCGTGTCAAGTGAGCTGCCTGGTAGTATTGCGTAAAATTGGGAAGTCCCATACCCTCTTTGTTTTTTGGTCTGGATAATGTACTTTGTGCGATGCGGGTAGGTCTGCCCGCCCACACAAATTTGGTCATCAGGGAATTTAGGTGCTGAAAGAATTGCTTCGGAATTTGGATAGGGAGAGCCTGAAGTAGATATAACACTCTTGGTAGGATATTCATCTTGATAATTGCCCCTCTACCGAACCATGAAAATAGGCCTTTCGTCCAAGAGTTAAGGTCCTGTCTCACCCTGTTCAGGAGTGCTGGAAAGTTAGCCGCATAGAGTCCTTCGGCCTCTGGTGTCAGCATAATTCCTAGGTACTGTATATGGTCACCTTTCAATGAAAAAGGAAAGGAGTCCCCGAGTTCTGACACCATGGTCTGGGGTAGTAAAACGTTAAGTGCTGCAGATTTGTTACAATTGATTTTGAAATTCGATAAGCCAGAGTATTGGTTTATTTCTGCTAATAGGTTGGGGAGCGATATTCGTGGGCTCGAAATAAAAAACAGGAGATCTTATGTTCGGTATCTGTCAGCTTGACTCCCTTAATATCAGGGTTGGAGCGAATATGGCCTAATAACGGCTCTAGGCATATGATGAAGATTAGGGGTGATAGGGGGCAGCCCTGCCTTGTGCCATTATTGATCTTGAATGGGGAGGAGAGCTGGCCGTTCACTTTGACGGAGGCTGAGGGGTTAGAGTAAAGGCTTTGTAGCCAGGAGAGCATGTTCGGTCCAAGCCCCGTGTAGGAGACCGTGGCAAATATGAAGTCCCAGTCTACTCTGTCGAACCCTTTGTCCGCGTCAGTGGAGAGTAGACAGATGGGAAGTGAGTTTTTTTGCTCTGTTGATCAGGTTTATAGCTTTCGTCGTGTTATCTCTTGCTTTCCTGAGTGGAACAAAGCCCACTTGGTCTTCGTGGATCAGGCCCTGTAAGTATGGGGAAATCCTATTGGCTAGTATTTTGGCAAATAATTTCAGGTCTGTGTTTAGCAGTGATATGGGGCGGTAGCTCTGGCATTGTGATGGGTCCTTTCCTTCTTTTGGGATGACTGTGATGTGAGCTTTTAAAGTATCCCTTGGCAGTTTGTTCCCGGACGTAATTGCGTTAAAGGCCCGGATAAAATGAGGAAATAAAATCTCTGCATATTTTTTGTAATATGTGAGTGTAAGACCGTCAGGGGTCCTGGTGCTTTTCCTGTGTTGGAGTCCGCCAGAGCATTTGCTTATTCTACTTGCGTAATCGGGGTCTCCATTGCTTTTATGACCTCTTGTGGGAATTTACCTAAGTTTGAGTGTTAGAGATAGTCTTTCATTTTTGCCTGTCTGGCTGTCCTCTCCTGCTCTGGCATGGCAGGGGCCGAGTTATACAGAGACTGATAATAGTCCCTAAATGCCTCAGCTATCTGTTGAGGTATATGTTGCGCCTGACCGCCGACGTTTGTGATATGTGGTATATAAGTCTTGGATCTGGTGGTACGGAGTGCACGGGTTAGCGTGCGGCTGGGTTTGTCCCCAAATTCAAAGAAGTGGCGTTTATATTTTGTCAGATTCGCCTTTGCCCGACCCAGGCAGAGTATGCGTACTTTCTCTCTGATCTGGGTTAGCTCTGTCCCCCTGTCGCTACTTGAAGATTTGTGGGTGCGTTCTAGTGTCTGGATCTGTGAGAGCAGTCCCTGGGGGTGTGCATTGCGCTCTTTCTTGATGCTCGAATGACACATTTGTGGGCTTCCCATATCGTTACTGGGTCTACATCTGTGGTGTTATTGTGAGCGAAGTAGTCTTGTAGTGCCTTGCTGATTTCTTTGGAAGTAATTGGGTCGTTGATCAGGGATTCTTTTAAACGCCAGTGCCATATTCTGCCGAACATGGTGGGGAGCGTTATGGATATAGTGATCATGGCGTGGTCTGAGAAGGTAATGTTGTCTATGTCTGCCGTGACTAGGGCAGGCAAGGTTGAGTAATGTAGTAGAAAGTAATCTATTCTAGAGTATGTGTTATGTGGTGCGGAGAAGAATGTATAGTCTTTGGCGGAGGGATGTAGGATCCTCCATGCATCCACTAGTTGATATTTGTGGAGTATTTTTCGGATTCTACGATGCGCAGCTAGTGATATGCAAAAGTTTCCCCTGGAGGTGTCTGTGTGTGGGTCTAGTGGCAGGTTGAAGTCTCCCCCCAGTATCAGGGTGCCCTCCTTAATTTCCTCTAAGTCCTCCAGGGTCCCTTCCAAGAAAGTCACCTGGTTGGAGTTAGGGAGGTAAACCTTTGCGAGTATGACTGTGGTGTCGGCTAGCTTACCTTTAATGAAAAGATATCTACCTCCTGGATAAGTGTGCATCTCTACGTGTTCCCACGGTACCGAGTTGGCGATGAGGATCCATACACCCTTAGATTTGGATTCGTGATTTGTGCTATGGTAAGCGTTCGGGAACCTGGTATCACAAAACCTGGGGGATGCATCTGTCCGGAAGTGTGTCTCCTGGACAAAGGCCACTTGTGCTTTTCTTTTCCACAGGAGGACCTTTTCTCTGGGACGTTCAGGCCCTGTGCATTTAGAAAGACAACTGTAAGATTAGCAGAATCGGGCATCATATTTGAAATAGTTGGGATTGGTGTGCCGGTAGGATACAATTATGTTATTCCTGCAACCAGAGGTATGCACCTAGGAAGAGGGCCAGGTGAGGAGGGAGGGGGGGGGGGAAGAGTGGGGGGAGGGAGACTCACAGGGACAAAGACGAACACTAAAAACTTAACTGCTAGCACAGAGCCAGCAGGATACTATCAGCTACTCAGAGGGCCTGTTCCCCTAAACGTTGGGGAGAAGTCGGTGCCCCTGAAACCCTCTTTGGGGTAACGTGGCAATGCGTAGGGTCTGTAAAGACGCTACGGTACTCGAGAATCGTGCAGTGGAAGAGAAGAAAGGAAACGTCTTCTCTTATCTTGGTATCGCAACACAGAAAACTGTATAAGTGCTTGGCCTAACCGCTTGGCCGCAATTTGCATGTTCTACTCTGAAAGGAAAGAGTGGTTATAATAGTGAACATCTATCTCGTTTTTTTCCTGCGCGAGGTAGGGAAGGCAGGAGAGTCCACTCCAATAAAAAATGAGCCAAATACCGAAGATCGTACTGGCATTAGAGCCTTAAGAGCTGACAGAGTCTCAGAAATCAGGCATTCGGAGAGGCAAAGTCCATCGGGGCGGTCCAGTCCGGAACCGAGATTGCTGGAACCTCCAGGAAGGAGAACGCCCCCTCAAGGTCTGCAGGGGATCTAACCGTAAAGAGGCGACCATGTCTGCCAAGGACCAGGTGGAATGGATGCTCCCATCTGTATGTTGCATCTGCTCTGCGAGCGGCCTCTAGTAGCGGACGGATAAGCCTCCGGCAGTTGAGGGTCGGTCTTGAGACGTCTGGTAAGATTGTAATTTCCACACCATTAAGGTTAACTGGGCCCCGTTCCCAGTCGAGTCGCTGAATCTCTTCTTTCTGTCTATAGAAGTGGACGCGGCATATAACGTCCCTCGGGTTATTGGGGTTCCGTGTTCTCCCGCCCATCAGGCGATGGACTCTGTCCATTTCTATAGATCTGTCTTCGGGACGTTGCAGCAGTTTGTTAAAGATGGTTGTCACATACTCGTGTAGCGCCTCTGCTGGTACGCTCTCGGGAATGCCTCTTAATTTTAAGTTGTTGCATCTTCCTCTATTCTCGATGTCGTCAAGATGAAAAGTTAAGTCTCTTAGCTGTTTTTGCTGCTTTTCCACCGTGATGCTAAGTTGTCAAAAGTCCATAGAAGACCCATTTGGAGCCTGTTCCAGTGCGGTGACCCGGTCCGACAGGGTCTGCACGGAATGATTAACTGCAGAGATGGCCCGCTCGTGCTTCTCTTCTAAGCGTTGGAGATGGGATTCTAAGTCCGTTTTCGTTGGTAGGGCACGGACCATGAGCCATAGCGCCTGCAGGGTCTGGGAGTCATCTAATGGCGGTTCTGAAAGCTTGTATTTTGATGTTCTGTCCTCTGGCTGGGGGGACATTCTGACAGGGAAAGGGGGTCTGCAATTCAGGTTTTTCTCTGAGGGTGCTGCGTAGTGGTGGGCAGTGATTGTGGTCTCTTCACTTGGTGCACTTGTGGAGCCCATGGGGGTGCTATATGTTTGCTGTGTGGCTTCTTCCTGTCTGCCATGGTCTGCTTCTCCTATACTGTTGCCGGGCTTATCAGGGCTCATGCAGGAGTGTCTGCCCGTTGTACTGCATACTGATGTGGAGGGGGAGCCTAGTGCTGTCTCTGGTCTCTGCTCCTTGTCCCCAGCACTGACCTTGTTAATGGAGCGTGGAGACTCATGTGAGCGCGGGCTCCCTGTTTCTCCTCCGCTCCGTTGTGCCTGCTCCACGTGCTTCCCCGACACCATGCTTGCAGAGAGCTTCTTTGCTGTGGATGGCGCAGCGGCACCCGCGCTATGCAGGTATCGTCTCATCGGGGTCCCGGTGGCTGCCGGAGGTTCTCCCCTCTTCTTCCCTCCTTTCTTAAGCATTTGTGCCAGTGATTGATGGCTGAATGTCGGCTTTCTGTGGGTCAGCGGCTGCGGAGCTCAGTGCCGTGCGCCCTCACTCTCCCATAGCCAGGCCACGCCCCCGGCTGATGACTTCTCCCTGGGCGCTGGCTGATGATGATTCCCGCAGCCAGGTAACACCTGTTTTTAATTATTTGGTGTACCTTGTGTATATAAGGGGGGCTATTGGGTGTTTTTTACATGCTTGACAAAGATCCCTGAGTGGATCGAAACGTTGCTGCTTTTTCGTATGTACGGACCATGATCGAATAAAGTGTCCTTTTATTAAAGATATTGCCGTGGATGCTGCCTCTGTTCTCATACGTTTGGATTTACTGCGGTGGGTGCGGATCCGACCCAAGGTAAGGCGTGACATCTTATTCTGGCTGATGAATTTGCCTTTTTGGTTTGGTATAACCAGACAGCTGAATGCCGCTAGGGACGTGTTGCAATTTTAGATGGACAATGTCCATCTAGTTCAGCCTGTTTCAACCCCTCCCTTGCTGGTCCAGAGGAAGGCAAAAAAAAACCCAACAAGCCAATTTTGCTCATTTGGAGGAAAAAAATTCCTTCCTGACTCAATAATGGCAGCGAGAATAATAGCTGGATCAACATTTGAGATCAACAACCCCGCTGGTCACCTAATGTCTATATCCTGTAGTATCATAGCACTCTAGAAAGACATCTAGTCCCTCTTACACTCCTCTATGGATCCTGCCATCACCACATCCTCAGGCAGAGAGTCCCACAGTCTCACTGCTCTTACAGTAAAGAACCCTCTCCTATGTTGGTGATGAAACCTGCTTTCTTCTAGACGTAGCGGATGCCCTCTTGTTACCGTCGCAGTCCTGGGTATACATAGATCATGGAAGAGATCCTTGTATTGTCCCCTAATGTATTTATACATATACATCTCTTCTTAGTGGAATTAGACAGGGCTTCACTACATGCTGATAGTTTGGATGACTCTGCAGTTGCGAATGTCAAAAAGGTGGTGTTTATTTTAAAAATCTACAATGAATCTAGAATCTGTTGATGAGGGGGTTTATTCTGAATGTGTAAATGAAGCACATTTTTTCCGTCTGGCTTGGGAGAACCTAAGGAAGTCCTTATCCCCCTAACAAAAGAGAACAGCAGGGAGAAAGATCAGTAAATTTACTTAACCCCTTATTGACGGAGCCTGTTTGCATCTAAATGAACAACTAATTTTTCTTTTTTTTTTATTCATTGTCGCATTCCAGGAATCATAATTTTTTTATTTTTCTGTCACCCTTGCCATATGAGGGCTTGCTTTTTGTAGGACAAAATTGTCTTTTTCAATGGCATCATTTTGGGGTACAAATAATGTATTGTGTAACTTTTATTAGTTCTTTTTTCTCCTCATCGCCCTTTACAATTTCTCTTACGTTATTTATTAAAGGGCCAGCACTTTCACTATTAATCTTTTTACTATTTATATAGTTGAAGATAAGTTTAGTTTTACGCTCTTTGGCAGCGAGTCTTTCTGTCTCCATCTTTGCTGCTTTCATTTGATTTTTACATAATTTATTTTTTCTTTAAAGGTATAGTGTTTATTCGCTGCCTTCTTGTTACATATTCTGCTCCCTGCGTGTACATTACATACACTTCCCTGCTCCTGCATCACGCACGCGCTGGGCTCCTCTCCTCCGTCCCACACTCGCTCGGCTCCGCTCCTCCGTCTCACACACGCTCGGCTCCGAGCTCCCTTCTCACACACGTTCGGTTCCTCTCACCCAGTCTCACACGGTTAGCTCTGCTACTCCATCTCACACGCGCTCGGCTCCGCTCCTCCGTCTCACACGCGCTCGGCTCCGCTCCTCCGTCTCACACGCGCTCGGCTCCGCTCCTCCGTCTCGCACACACGCTCGGCTCCGCTCCCCCGTCTCACACACACGCTCGGCTCCGCTCCCCCGTCTCACACACACGCTCGGCTCCGCTCCCCCGTCTCACACACACGCTCGGCTCCGCTCCTCCGTCTCACACACACGCTCGGCTCCGCTCCTCCGTCTCGCACACGCTCGGCTCCGCTCCTCCGTCTCGCACACGCTCGACTCCGCTCCTCCGTCTCGCACGCGCTCGACTCCGCTCCTCCGTCTCGCACGCGCTCGACTCCGCTCCTCCGTCTCGCACGCGCTCGACTCCGCTCCTCCGTCTCGCACGCGCTCGACTCCGCTCCTCCGTCTCGCACGCGCTCGACTCCGCTCCTCCGTCTCGCACGCGCTCGACTCCGCTCCTCCGTCTCGCACGCGCTCGACTCCGCTCCTCCGTCTCGCACGCGCTCGGCTCCGCTCCCCCGTCTCGCACGCGCTCGGCTCCGCTCCTCCGTCTCACACGCGCTCGGCTCCGCTCCTCCGTCTCACACGCGCTCGGCTCCGCTCCTCCATCTCACACGCGCTCGGCTCCGCTCCTCCGTCTCACACGCGCTCGGCTCCGCTCCTCCGTCTCACACGCGCTCGGCTCCGCTCCTCCGTCTCACACACTCAGCTCTGCTCCTCCTTCTCACACGCGCTCGGCTCCGCTCCTCCGTCTCTCACACACGCTCGGCTCCCCTCCTTCGTCTCACACACGCTCGGCTCCGCTCCTCTGTCTCACAGACGCTCGGCTCCGCTCCCCCGTCTCGCACACGCTCGGCTCAGCTCCTCCGTCTCACACACGCTCGGCTCCACTCCTCCCTCTCACACACGCTCGGCTCCGCTCCTCCGTCTCACACGCGCTCGGCTCCGCTCTTCCGTCTCACACACGCTCTCGGCTCCGCTCCTCCGTCTCGCACACGCTCGGCTCCGCTCCTCCGTCTCGCACACGCTCTCGGCTCCGCTCCTCCGTCTCGCACACGCTCGGCTCCGCTCCTCCGTCTCACACGCGCTCGGCTCCGCTCCTCCGTCTCACACACGCTCAGCTCCGCTCCTCCGTCTCGCACACGCTCGGCTCCGCTCCTCCGTCTCACACGCGCTCGGCTCCGCTCCTCCGTCTCGCACACACGCTCGGCTTCGCTCCTCCGTCTCACACACTTGGCTCCGCTCCTCCGTCTCGCACACACTCGGCTCCGCTCCTCTGTCTCACACACGCTCGGCTCTCCTCCTCCGTCTCACACACGCTCGGCTCCGCTCCTCCATCTCACACGCGCTCGGCTTCGCTCCTCCGTCTCACACACCCTCGGCTCTGCTCCATCTACTCTGAATACATCCTCACACAGCAGAGTCCTGCATCCACTGAGCAGAGAGACCTGGTCATGTGACCCCTTGTCTCCTCCCACACACTGATCACATGACGGTGACATCATCACAGGTCCTGTAAGCACAAAACAACCCCACGGCTCCTGTCCGGCTGCAGGTAGAGGTATGTGGGGTCACCAACACTGGGGGGCAGATTTATGGAAGCCCATAGCAACCAATCACAGCGCAGCTCTCCTGAGGAGCAGGTGGTGCTATAAGCTGCGCTGTGATTGGTTGCTGTGAGCCATGACGAGAGGTTTTCTTGCACACAGGGTCATAAATCTCTCCTGTCTATTAGCATCACCAGACAGACTTATCATTAACCCCCTCAGCACCGGCCTGTTTTGAGCCTTCATGACGTTTATTGTCTTGGTGTTTCGGCTCCCGCGGGGTTTTGACCAATAATCTTCCTGTGTAAAACATGCAGAAACTGAGCGACCGGCCGGGGATCCTCCACCACCATCGCTCAGTGTAAACGGCAGACATTCAGTACTGAGCGTCCGCTACTTACAGCGAATGGAGAGGAGCGGGGAGAGAATGTTTCCCCCGCCGCCCTGCCTGCCGCGCTGTCAGCATTCCAGAGGTGCTTGCTCCTGTGCAGACGAGCGTCAGACATCGTTGGCACTCATTACCTGTAAAAGGGCCTTAAAGGGGTTTTGTCATAAGAAAAAAAAATTATCTAAACTTACCTATTCCTTCCCTGTCTGTCTCCTTATCACATCTTCTCCTGGTTGAGCTTCTCCAGTGCCCCAGGTCAGCTCACTGCAGGTTGGGCCCAGCTTGTTATGAGGGCTGCTTATCACAAACTCCTTCCTGCTGGGCCAGTGAAGGTCACATCCCTGTGCTGTAGCTTCACTGCCTAGGAAGGAATTGTAATCTATTTCAGAGATAGCTTGCATGAGCAATCTCTGAAGAAGATAGGCAGTCCTCCTGCTGGCCTGTGAGCTGTGCCATAACGTACATTGGCAGACTGCCAACCTAATGTATGTAACCTCACAGGAAGGAGCAGAATCAGGCAGCTGGAGGTGAAGTGAGCCCCCAGACTGCAGGAGACAGGAGAAGATAAGGGAGGTGAAGATCTGGTAAGTAGACTGATGGGGGAGGAATAGATAAGTAGAGCATTTTTCTTTTTTAGTGACAGAACCCCTTTAAGGATTTTGGTTTTCTGTTTCATCATTTTCCAAGAGTCATAACTATTTGTTCTTCAGCCATCGCAGACCGATGTTGGTTTGTTATTTGGGGGGAGTCCCATTATTATCGCCTGCAGCTAATATCCAGGGTAACCGCCGCGTGCCGCAGGGACAGCAGCCGGGCTGGGAGGGACTCAGAGAGGTGCTGGTAGGTGGTCTCCGGTATCTGCAGCCTTGCTGACTGCCTCCCGCAGTTGTGCAACGTCCTGAAGGGAGCTACGGATGGTGAGAGTGGTAGTAGGTAACCTGGATCACGGCGGTGATCACCGACACTTTCCTCCACCTGCAGTGGTTGAAATGGAGGTTAGTGCTTTTTACTGACATTGACACCTCCTGGGCGTCTCCACACACCTTTTGGGTGCTCTCCTTAAGGAGACGTGACACCCCTCCTGACCCCCGTCCCAGGCCTCACACCAGCTAAGCCAGAAACCTACTGTACACTGCTGAGGGGTAAACACCCCGAAACAGCTGTCTGTACACGGTTTTTTGGCTTGGTTTCCTATTCCCAGTCATTGTTTTAAAGAACAGTATAAAGGGTCTGACATTGATATGAAGGAATGCTGCCATCCAATAGGTGGCGCTGCAGAGGTAGCAATTCCATCTTCCTTATATGCTTTTTACTATAAATAATAATCGTGACGCCAGTGCTGTGCAGCACAATGATGGAATCCATAGTAATAATCCAGAAGCAGAGAGTAGGGTTGGATCAGTAGGGTTCACTTTTACTAAAACCTGTAGATCTCTGCTGATTTGGGGGTAATAGGCTCAACTGCATGGACATGTGTTTTTTTTCAGCCTTGCATACTATGTTACAACTTTCATAAAAGCACAATTGTATGGAGACTAGTAAACAGCAGTATATTTGTAAATAAGCAGAAATGGAGGGAAAGGCAGACTGTGGAGAGATTTAGTATTAAAGGGGTTGTCCCGCGCCGAAACGGGGTTTTTTTTTTTTCAATAGGCCCCCCGTTCGGCACGAGACAAACCCAATGCATGTGTTAAAAAAAAAAAAACCGTTTAGTACTTACCCGAATCCTCGCACTGCGGCGACTTCTTCCTTACCTTAGCAAGATGGCCGCCGGGATCTTCACCCACGATGCACCGCGGGTCTTCTCCCATGGTGCACTGTGGGCTCTGTGCGGTCCATTGCCGATTCCAGCCTCCTGATTGGCTGGAATCGGCACACGTGACGGGGCGGAGCTACGAGGAGCAGCTCTCCGGCACGAGCGGCCCCATTTACCAGGGAGAAGACCGGACTGCGCAAGCGCGTCTAATCGGGAGATTAGACGCTGAAATTAGACGGATCCATGGCGACGGGGACGCTAGCAACGGAGCAGGTAAGTGAATAACTTCTGTATGGCTCATAATTAATGCACGATGTATATTACAAAGTGCATTATTGTGGCCATACAGAAGTGTATAACCCCACTTGCTTTCGCGGGACAACCCCTTTAATCCATTGGCTGAATTTTACAAATAGGGGAGAACTGTGTTTAAATGCAGGAATGTCCTTAGCACGTGGGGCGACCTGTGGGGGACTTTCCAGCCCTGTTATTTGGGATCAGTGACTGACGCCACTTTCCTATAATAGGCCTCAGGTGCTAAGTAGCTGTTAGGGCTTGAAACCAGGAGCTATGTGCTCCAAGCAGCGGCTCTTCCTGCTGAGCTATCCAGCCTTCTGGACAGCTTCCCTGCTGGACCTTAGCCTGGTTCCAGTTCTCTGATACAGTTACCTGTGTTGGCTCCGACCTCCTCCTGATTGGACCTCCTATATAAGGCTAACTTCACACGAGCAAGGGCGATATTGGGCTGTTAATAACGACCCGATATCGCCTCCACCATCTATGTGAAGGTCCCAGGGATGTGAGACGTCTCACTTTGGTTATGAAGGAATCTGTGTCTGTCGCAGTCGCGGCAGAGGATTGCAGAGTTCTCCCATTGCTTTCAATGGCTGCTGCCAGCCTTATTGAAAGCAATGGGGCTGCAATGCGAGATCACGCGGCCAGATAGAACACGCTGCCTAAGTCTATCACTTCTACTCCACCATTGCGAGATTATTGTGCTCTGTGCCTTTAGTCAAGCTTACTGCCTACAGCTCCTCCCTACACAATTGCTGCTACCCGTTACCAACTTCTGGCTAAATCTTGACTATGCTACCTGCCTGCTCCCTTGTACTGCAACAGATACCATCTGATTACCGACGTTGGGCTTTCCTTGACTACACTATCTGTCCTCTTGGGTTACAAACCAAGGCTCCGAACCCACTCCAAACCGTAACAGTAGCACTATCACTCATAGTTTCGGATTTGGAAGCTTAAGGTCTCAAAGGCTTGGCTGAGGACCCCAGATACCTTCTGATCCGCTTTACACTTCTCCACTTTTCCAACTCTGTTCTGGTTTTAGAGCTCAAATCTTCAATAATAAGATCACTCACGGGATCTTGTTGCCACTCACACTCTGGCACAAGCGGGCATCTCCGCAATCACTTGCTTGTATCATAGGCTACTTAAGGATTCAGTTTTAAGTCTTCTCGGTTGCTCTCGTTAGCAGTTTAGGCAGACTCATCACATACACATCCTACCCATGTGAGTCTCTCTCTCAGCAGGACCTTCTGTCGCTTAGGCATCCGATCCTCCAATCCCAGGCTCCATATTGTTCTCGCACCACTGTCTTCAGGCCAATCCTGTTATTTTTCTCATTTGGCAGACTGGCCAATAAGAAAAATCACTGCCTGCAACCAATAGCCAGGGTCTATCATACTATCTCAGTTTCTCATGGAGATTTGTAGTACCCTTCTGGGTCACTACAGATGCTGGAGGGTGCGTGGGGAGGGTCCATAGAGTGAACGCAACGATCGAGTTGATCTCACAAATGCTCAATTGGGTTCAAGTCTGGGAAATTAGGGGGCCAGAAAAGTTTTTGTAAGTCTTGGTTGTGCTTTTCCAACCAATGTCAGACATTTCTAACTGTGTGACATGTTGCATTATCTTGATGGAAGCTCTCATCTGCCCCGGGAAAGACAAACAGCATGTATTGGTGTATGAGATCTGCTAAGATGGATTCATAACCAGATCGGATCAGCGTGTCTTCCACATTGATGAGTGGTCCAGAGTATGCCACAAAGAACTCCACAGACCAGAACTCTGCCGCCACCCGCTTGTGTTCTTCCAGTAATGGTTGCAGGGTGTTTGTTCTCTGATGTTTATCGCTTGACACGCCAACGTCCATCCATTAGATGAAGCCGAAAATGTGACTTAGTGGAGAAGGCGACCCTTTACCAATCACTGGTGGTCCAATCCTGATACTGCAGTGAAAATGGAAGCCTTTTCTTCCAATTCACATTTGTTAGCATAGTACATGACCATCCATCTGCTTCGGAGCGCCATGCAGAGTTAGGTTCTCTGAACTGTTCTCTTAAACACACATCTGGTAGTTCCCCTGGTTCATTTTCATGGTGAGCTGCTCCACTGCAGCATATTGGTTGGCCATCATGTACCTTCGTAGCCAACGTCCTTTTACACCAATGGCATGTGGTGCGCTGCAGTTTCGACGTTGGTTATTCCCAATGTTGCCATTTTTCCACTTACGATACACTTTCACCGCAGCAGCAGGTGAACAGCTGACAAACTGCGCTGTTTGAGAAATACCGCCACCCTCAGCCCGAAAGCCAACAATAATTCCTTTTTGCAATTCTGATAAATAGCCCCTTGACAATAACAACTGATATGTGAGCAGGCAGCCTATTGCACCCCTTATATACCCACCAAGCCAGCCCAGGACATGTCACTTCCTTCATGGGTTACACAGTGCCAGTGTCGAACGTGGTTATTCTGTGCTCCAAGCAGCAGTGAAGCATGGTGGACAGTGGTACAATAATGGGTGTCTGCAGGCAGCAGTGAAGCATGGTGGAGATCGGTACAATGAGTGTCTGCAGGCAGCAGTGAAGCATGGTGGAGAGCGGTGCAATAATGAGCATCTGCAGGCAGCAGTGAAGCATAGGGGAGAGTGGTACTATAATGGGTGTCTGCAGGCAGCAGTGAAGTATGGCAGAAAGAAGTACAATAATGAGTATCTGCAGGCAGCAGTGAAGCATGGTGAAGAGCAATACAATAATGAGGGTCTGCAGGCAGCAGTGAAGCATGGTGGAGAGCAGTACAATAATGATTGTCTGCAGGCAGCAGTGAAGCATGGTGGAGAGTA
The DNA here is from genome assembly GCF_035609145.1 of Eleutherodactylus coqui. Lineage (NCBI taxonomy): Eukaryota > Metazoa > Chordata > Amphibia > Anura > Eleutherodactylidae > Eleutherodactylus > Eleutherodactylus coqui. The sequence continues at coordinate 287,188,862 of NC_089840.1, read as the reverse complement.
GTACAATAATGAGTGTCTGCAGACAGCAGTGAAGCATGGTGAAGAGCAATACAATAATGAGGGTCTGCAGGCAGCAGTGAAGCATGGTGGAGATCAGTACAATAATGATTGTCTGCAGGCAGCAGTGAAGCATGGTGGAGAGCGGTACAATAATGAGTGTCTGCAGGCAGCAGTGACGCATGGTGGAGAGCGGTAAAATAATGAGTGTCTGCAGGCAGCAGTAAAGCATGGTGGGGAATGGTACAATGATGAGTGTTTGCAGGCGGCAGTGAAGCATGGGGGAGAGTGGTACAATGAGTGTCTACAGACAGCAGTGAAGCATGGTGGAGAACGGTACAATAATGAGTGTCTGCAGGCAGCAGTGAAGCATGGTGTAGAGCGGTGCAATAATGAGCATCTGCAGGCAGCAGTGAAGCATAGGGGAGAGTGGTACTATAATGGGTGTCTGCAGGCAGCAGTGAAGTATGGCAGAGAGACGTACAATAATGAGTGTCTGCAGGCAGCAGTGAAGCATGGTGAAGAGCAATACAATAATGAGGGTCTGCAGGCAGCAGTGAAGCATGGCGGAGAACGGTACAATAATGAGTGTCTGCAGGCAGCAGTGAAGCATGGTGTAGAGCGGTGCAATAATGAGCATCTGCAGGCAGCAGTGAAGCATAGGGGAGAGTGGTACTATAATGGGTGTCTGCAGGCAGCAGTGAAGTATGGCAGAGAGAAGTACAATAATGAGTATCTGCAGGCAGCAGTGAAGCATGGTGAAGAGCAATATAATAATGAGGGTCTGCAGGCAGCAGTGAAGCATGGTGGAGAGCAGTACAATAATGATTGTCTGCAGGCAGCAGTGAAGCATGATGGAGAGTAGTACAATAATGAGTGTCTGCAGACAGCAGTGAAGCATGGTGAAGAGCAATATAATAATGAGGGTCTGCAGGCAGCAGTGAAGCATGGTGGAGATCAGTACAATAATGATTGTCTGCAGGCAGCAGTGAAGCATGGTGGAGAGCGGTACAATAATGAGTGTCTGCAGGCAGCAGTGAAGCATGGTGGAGAGCGGTACAATAATGAGTGTCTGCAGGCAGCAGTGAAGCATGGTGGAGAGCATTACAATAATGAGTGTCTGCAGGCAGCAGTGAAGCATGGTGGAGGTCGGTACAATAATGAGCATTTGCAGGCAGCAGTGAAGCATGGTGGAGAATGGTACAATGATGATTGTTTGCAGGCGGCAGTGAAGCATGGTGAAGAGTAGTACAATGATCAGTGCAGGCAGCAGTGAAGCATGTCGGAGAGCAGCACAATAATAAGTGATAGCAGGCAGCAGTGAAGCATGGTGGAGGCTCCTTTTATGTTTGGGGCTACATTTCATCTAATGGAGTTGGGGATTTGGTCAGGATTAATGGTATCCTCAGTGATGAGAAATACAGGCAGATATTCATCACTCATGCAATACCATCAGGGAGGCTTTTGGCTCCCAATTTATTTTGCAGCAGGACAATGACCCCAAACATCCAGCCAGTGTCATTTAAAAACTAGATCCAGTGTAAAGAGGAACAAGTAGTCCTGGCAGTGATGATATGGCCCTTCAGAGCTCTCATCTCATCATCATTCAGTCTGTCTGGGATTACATGAAGAGACAGAAGGATCTGAGCAAGCCGACATCCACAGAAGATCTGTGCTTAGTTCTCCCTGCCAAGTTCCTTCAAAAACTGTGTGCAAATGTATTTAGAAGAGTTGAAGCTGTTTTGAAGGCAAAAGGCGATCACACCAAATATTGCCCTGATTTCTCTTTTGTTCATTTACTTTGAGTTTTGTAAACTGACAAAAATAAACTGTTAAGACTCCTATTTTTGAAAGCATTCTCACTGTGCAGCATTTTTTTCACACCTGCCTAAAACCTTTGCACAGCACTGTGTGTATATATGTTCAAGGTGACTCCTTGAAATTAATATATACACTTATATATAATATGCACAATACTGTTTGAGGAGTCACCTCGAAATTTATGCTGCCCATCGAAAGAGTTAAAATCTGCAGTGAACATGGGTGGGCTCTGGTTTGGGTCCCAGGCCAGGACCCCAGTAAATGTTTAGGCTGCTGATGGAGCTAACAGATTAGACAGACTCACAGGACTGCACTCTCCTGTCTGACGTTGCGCCATCTTGCTCAGTGTGACCTGACTCCTCCCCATGGCTCCAGCGTTCTCTGTGGTCTGAGTGCCGTAGCTGGGGGCGGAGTCAGTGAGGTCATACAGTGCGAGATAGCATGCAACGTCAGACAGGGGATGTCAGTCCTGTGAGCACTAGTCCAAGGAAGATTGTATTGGCTCTACTAGTGGCCGGCATTCTGTGGCTACAGAGGGGGGCACGTTACTTGTTGGGGTCACAGCAGGGAGTTCCATAGTGGGAGCACTATTACATAGTGGGACCATAGCTGGTCATTATTACATAAGGGGACCATAGCAGGTTTTTATTACATAAGGGAATCATAGTCCCCTTGTGTAATAGTGGGGCCAAAGCAGGCACATTATTACTGTAGTAAGGCACTGAGAATTTCATTAAGGGCTGCATCGTCAGGATGGGGTGAGTGTACAGAAGCGAACCGTGCCTGGAAGAATTCTTAGTGGTGGTCTGGACCTAGAGAGAATACCGAATACAGATGACTCCAGAGACTACATGACCTGTGATTACTGGAGGTAACTGCACTGTAATCACTATCGCTGTGTGGTATTTGAGTATAATAAATGGTAACAGTATTATTTAGAGATAAACTAGAGCAGCACTTCTCTGTTTATGCCTGCCATGTTATGAAATTTGTCCCAGACGACACGTTCTAAGTTCTGCTATGGCGCCCCATGAGTTCGTTGTGTACCCTTACTTCTACACTCATCCTATGCTCTGAGTTTAGGTCAGTAAACCCATGGTCAGGCTGGGAGACTCAAAATGCACCCTTAAAGGGGTTGTCCCGCGAAAGCAAGTGGGGGTATACACTTCTGTATGGCCATATTAATGCACTTTGTAATGTACATCGTGCATTAAATATGAGCCATACAGAAGTTATTCACTTACCTGTTCCATTGCTGGCGTCCTCGTCTCCATGGTGCCGTCTAATTTTCAGCGTCTAATCGCCCGATTAGACGCGCTTGCGCAGTCCGGGTCTTCTTCTTTTCTGAATGGGGCCGCTCGTGCCGGAGAGCGGCTCCTTGTAGCTCCGCCCCGTCATGTTCCGATTCCAGCCAATCAGGAGGCTGGAATCGGCAATGGACCGCACAGAAGCCCTGCGGTCCCCCGAGGGAGAAGATCCCGGCGGCCATCTTCAGCAGGTAAGTAAGAAGTCACCGGAGCGCGGGGATTCAGGTAAGCACTGTGCGGTTTTCTTGTTTAACCCCTGCATCGGGTTTGTCTCGCGCCGAACGGGGGGGCTATTGAAAAAAAAAAAAAACCGTTTCGGCGCGGGACAACCCCTTTAATTACTCTCATCCGAAACTAGCCAAATGGAGAAAAAATATACTTCCTGGTTCTTTATTTATGGTAATAGCTTAGTTCTGGCGCTGTATTTATAGTTAAGAGCTTGGTTCTACGGCTGTGTATACATACATTGTGGTTAGTTCTGGTGCTGTATTTATGGTAAGAGCTTGGTTCTGGTGCTGTATTTATGGTAAGAGCTTGGTTCTGGTGCTGTAATCGTGGTAAGAGCTTGGTTCTATGGCTGTGTATACATACATTGTGGTTAGTTCTGGTGCTGTATTTATGGTAAGAGCTTGGTTCTGGTGCTGTATTTATGGTAAGAGCTTGGTTCTTTGGCTGTGTATACATACATTGTGGTTAGTTCTGGTGCTGTATTTATGGTAAGAGCTTAGTTCTGGTGCTATATTTATGGTAAGAGCTTGGTTCTATGGCTGTGTATGCATACATTGTGGTTAGTTCTGGTGCTGTATTTATGGTAAGAGCTTAGTTCTGGTGCTATATTTATGGTAAGAGCTTGGTTCTATGGGTGTGTATACATACATTGTGGTTAGTTCTGGTGCTGTATTTATGGTAAGAGCTTAGTTCTGGTGCTATATTTATGGTAAGAGCTTGGTTCTATGGCTGTGTATACATACATTGTGGTTAGTTCTGGTGCTGTATTTATGGTAAGAGCTTGGTTCTGGTGCTGTATGTATGGTAAGAGCTTGGTTCTATGGCTGTGTATACATACATCGTGGTTAGTTCTGGTGCTGTATTTATGGTAAGAGCTTGGTTCTGGTGCTGTATTTATGGTAAGAGCTTGGTTCTATGGCTGTGTATACATACATTGTGGTTAGTTCTGGTGCTGTATTTATGGTAAGAGCTTAGTTCTGGTGCTATATTTATGGTAAGAGCTTGGTTCTATGGCTGTGTATACATACATTGTGGTTAGTTCTGGTGCTGTATTTATGGTAAGAGCTTGGTTCTGGTGCTGTATTTATGGTAAGAGCTTGGTTCTGGTGCTGTATTTATGGTAACAGCTTAGTTCTGGTGCTGTATTCATGGTAAGAGCTTGGTTCTATGGCTGTGTATACGTACATTGTGGTTAGTTCTGGTGCTATATTTATGTAAAAGTAGGTAAACAAATTGAGGCCGAAACGCCACTATGTGTCTGGTCACAATCAGCAGACCATGCTCACCCACAGCAGCCAACAGCACACAATTTTGCCCGCATTTTGTGTGGCTGTGGTTTGGCTTGGGAGCCCAGCCACGTTGCGTGTTTCCACCCTTGGGGTGGGCCGCTACTCAGGAGGCAGTCACATAACCAGTGTCATATGATTGCCTCCTAGGCTAAAATTTGCCAGCCAGTCCCAGCAGTGAAAATTTAAGATCCACAACATAAGTGAATTTACGCCGTGAATTTTTTCCCAAACTGTATGGACATTTCTCCAATCCATTATTTGGTATTGTGTTACACCAGGAGTTCTCCACAAGCAGTTCTGCAGCTGAAAGTTTGTGGTTTATTCGCTACTCTAAAATAACTTCCCTTTTGAGGAACTATTGTGCGATGGTGAGATGTCTACACATTGTCCTCTACCACGTTTATTGGCTTTATACAGGCAGTTGGTGTCGCACCTTAACTTCTCCTTTATTATTGAAACTCCAAGATGATTCGTATTTATTAACTCTTGTGATGCCAGGTGAGAGGACTTGGGAAGTCGCTGTGTAAACTTTAAATTAAAGGGGTTGTCCCGCGAAAGCAAGTGGGGGTATACACTTCTGTATGGCCATATTAATGCACTTTGTAATATACATTGTGCATTAATTATGAGCCATACAGAAGTTATTCACTTACCTGTTCCATTGCTGGCGTCCCCGTCTCCATGGTGCTGTCTAATTTCAGCGTCTAATCTCCCGATTAGACGCGCTTGCGCAGTCCGGTCTTTTCCCTTCTGAATGAGGCCGCTCGTGCCGGAGAGCTGCTCCTCGTAGCTCCGCCCCGTCACGTGTGCCGATTCCAGCCAATCAGGAGGCTGGAATCGGCAATGGAACGCACAGAGCCCACGGTGCACCATGGGAGAAGACCTGCGGTCCACCGTGGGTGAAGATCCCGGCGGCCATCTTCGCAAGGTAAGTAAGAAGTCACCGGAGCGTGGGGATTCGGGTAAGTACTATCCGTTTTTTTTTTTAAACCCCTGCATCGGGTTTGTCTCGCGCCGAACGGGGGGGCTATTGAAAAAAAAAAAAAACGTTTCGGCGCGGGACAACCCCTTTAACTGCTTTATACTAACATCACAGTTGTGGCCCCTGACTGTAGCGGTCGTGTGACGATGTGACATTCTTTGCCCTCAAACATGGAGGAATTGCCTCAACAAACTATTTGAAAAGAGAGAACACAACATCTACAGGTTATTATCTCCAGTAATTGTATTATTCCAGGGGGTTTTGTATGATGTTACATTGTCTCGTCTTCTTCCCATTCAGGATCCTCGGCTGATATCTTCTATATCAGATAATTATCCTGATTGACCCGACAAGGATGGAGAGGAACCGGGACAAGATGGCGGAGAGTATATTCACCCTCACCCTAGAGATACTCTTCCAGCTTACAGGAGAGGTGAGAGATTCTGGGGATGACGTCACGTTCCATCATTCTTATCTGTGTATAAAATAATTAACCAGTTTAAAAAAAAAAAAAAAACAGGCCAATTTTTTAGTAGGAGAATAAAACAAGATTTTGTTACCTATTGGTTTCAGTGTTGCCACTCCAGTTATACCATCATGTCGAAAACACTTGGTCATTGTAGTGTACTCTGTGGCTATTATATGGTGGTATTATTCGTGTACAGGTTGGGCCAGTGATTGGATGTAGTAGTCAGATGTTGTTGACTTGATGACCTCTCAGCAGCCAGGTAAGCAAAATTCATTAGGATTAATTGGAGCGGCAGGGCTGGTAGGCATTGTTGCTGGTAGCCTTACTTATTTTTTGCCTGAAATCAGACAACGCCTTTAATAACAGATAGGACTGGAGACGTGAGGGACACTGGAAATGTCTGCAGGGATATTTATGGATGTATCTCCCCATAAACAGGATTACACGGTAGTGAAGAAGACTTCTAGTGATGGCTGTCAGGCCCCGGTGTCTGATGGATGGGGAAGACCCCTGAGCCCAATCACAGGGCCTCCACCTCACCCCCTGATACTGGAGATCAATGAGCAGAAGATCCTAGAACTCACCAACAAGATGATTGAGCTGCTGACTGGAGAGGTGACGCTGCTGGGAATGCTGGGACATTATACAGTAACACTATGGTGGTATAACGTGTCTGGGTGATGACGGTATCATTGTGTTGTCAGGTTCCTGTAAGGTGTCAGGACATCACTGTCTATTTCTCCATGGAGGAGTGGGAGTATTTAGAAGGACACAAGGATCTGTACAAGGACGTCATGATGGAGGACCACCAGCCCGCCTCATCACCAGGTAATAGACAGGACTAAATCCACACGGCCTTTATTATTTGTATGTAGAGAATGAATTCAGTGGCTGTTTGTGTTTTCTGCAGGTAGATCCAGTAAGAGAACAGCAGCGGAGAGATGTCCCCGGCCTCTTCTTCCACAGGATGATCAGGTAGATGGAGAGAAGGTCTCATGAAATCTCCCCTCTGGTCTGTAGGACGGCTGGGAAGGTCTTGTGTTCAGTCTTATTATATGACTGATACTTGTGTAATGAGAAAGCTGGAGATGGCAGGATTACAGCCGACTGCAGACATTAGATCTCCGCATCTTATCACTATTTTCTGGTTCTGGAGACTTCTGGTTGGAATAAAGAAGCAACAGGTTGGAGTTATACAGGAGACCTGCAGCTATTTGGCCCAGATCACTACTGCTGCCTTGTCATTCCGGCTCCTCATACTAATTAATGACCTTTTCTGGCCATATAAAACCTCCCACACGACTTCTCCAACTGTGTGGTGACTTTTACAATATTTATTTCACAGCTGGTGAATCCGGATGAAGATCCGATCCCTATTGATGCTACAGAGACACATGTGAGGGGGGATCAGCCGTGTAAGGAGGAGAATCCTACTGATAACCCCCCAGGTGAGTAAACACCATAGAAGAGTCACATCATCTTCTCAATCATAGGTGACAATTTTAGATTGAATTTATTAAAAATAATCTGTCACCAGGTTTGTGCTGTTCAGTCCTCGGGCAGCTTGAACTCAGCACAGGCGTCTACTTTGCAGGTATGGATGATTTATTCTGAATTGCTGCAGCATTTCAGAAAAGTCATACTTAAAAAATCTGCTGGAACAGGACTTGGCGTTGTGGCTGCAGAACCTCACTAGCCTCCACCTGCCTATATTGCCTAGACCCTGAGATCTTCTCCTATACACTGGGGACGCAGAGTGTTAAGACAGCAGAATGCAGTCCTAAGCTCTCACTCACGACCTGAAAGTTGTGGGTTCAATCCCTGCGTGGTTCAGGTAGCCGGCTCAAGGTTGACTTTAGTCTTCCATCCTTCCGAGGTAGGATGAGTACCCAACTAGACACTGAATGCTGATCTGACTGTGAGCAGCACTGATTAAGCACAGCAAGTGTACACAGTGTACATAGGGTACTTAAAGAAGCTGGTGTGGCTATCTTTGTTTCTTCAGGTCCAGCGGGTCACCTTAAGCTCTGTTTTTCAGCTGTATATTCCTCTATTCAGGCAAATAGTGGTAACACATGATTTGCCTTTAAAATAAAGGTGTAAAAATGCAATCAATCCAATATTGATATGAACTGTGCCTATGTGAATAAGGTCTATTTCTGCCATCAGAAGAAAGAAAGTATTTGCCAAATTTTTGGACTAAGGAACCAATAAAAGGCTTTTCTGGGACTTTAAAAAAAAATTAAAATGCCTTAGCTTAATAGTACTGACATGTTCCTGGTAAGTATGGTTCCCCACTTAGCATTTTACTAGGAAATGGTGATGACAGGTACACTGATATAAGAAACTAAGATGATGCTGGCGGCAAAACTGCAAGAGAACAACCTGGTAGCATAATATCATGATCTACTGGTTCTCCATGTCTACTGCTAAATTGTGATCTGTTTTGCCACCTGTCTTAAGGCCCATTTACACAGGATGAGTGTCGAGCAAACGATGCCCGACACTCGTCCCTGTGTTTCCTCGCTCCGTGCTCCTGTTTAAACTGAACGGCCGCTGTGTTATCTCACTGGAGGGGGGCGAAGGAGCAAGAGGAGAGAAATCTCCTGCACTGCCCTGCCACCCTGCAGGCTGCTCCATGAGCGAGACAGCTCTGATAGCTCCCGTGCAATTGCACTGGAGCAAGGAAACACAGGGACGAGTGTCGGGCATTCTTAGCCCGACATTCGTCCCGTGTTAAAGGACCTTTAGTTAGTAATTGGATTTAGGCTACCTGCCTTTCAATTTGTCTCACAAACAAACCTGAGTATAGCTGCCCCAAGTCGTCTCTTCTAACACCCAACAGTCTTAGACAAATGATTGTCAATTAGGCCATTAAACACAATCTTTATTTAATATATTAAAGCCAGGAACCCTATTAAACCCTAATAGACCCTGTACACTAAGCTCAGTTTACAGAGCACCCACCCTGAAAAGGACAACTCTGTCTGGAACCTAATCCTAACTTCCCCTATTAAATCCTATATAGGTAGAGGACAAGGTTAAATACAGGATTTTCTTAGCAACAGTTAAATCTAATATTTCAAGACAATAACACCAATGACACTACTATATAGAGATGATCCCAACTGATATAAGAAACCTACGCATTTTGCTTTTCATTTTCAACGACTAATCAGGGAACCCAATAACCATGTGTCATAGCAACAAAGTAATACATTTCAGATAGTAGTTATATATGTTAGCTATCACAAATACAACGAAAACAAAAAAACTATGTACTCCCTCCAAAGTCCAATATCCAATACATATAATGGCCGTGTCACACAAAATAAGCCCATAATAGGAACACTAGTCTATCCACAGCTACAGGTAATCATCACAAAGCATTATCTGTCTTTATTAGAGATGAGCGAGTATACTCGCTAAGGCACAATCTCTAAAGATTCGGGGGCCGGCGCGGGTGACAGGTGAGTTGCGGGGGGGGAGAGAGGGAGAGAGAGATCTCCCCTCCGTTCCTTCCCGCTCTCCCCCGCCGGCCCCCAAATCTTTAGAGACGAGCAGGGAGATACTCGGCTAGGGCACTACTCGCTCCAGTAATGTGCCTTAGCGAGTATACTCGCTCATCTCTAGTCTTTATCATCACAAGGACCTGCTCATACATAGAAGCAGCACAGCGGAGACCAGAGCCGGCGGTGGGGAGGAGCAGGGGAGTGGTATAAGCTGTTTAGTTATTTTCTACCATCGGGGACCCCTAGGGCTGCCCTTTTGTAACTCAGACAGCCCCTTTAATGTATTTACCTGCTGCTTTGCTGATGAAATATTTGTTCTGTTTCAGTTTCCTTTATCCCATGAGACCTTCACTGTGAATAGCGGAGTCCTACAGTGCTTGCTGTATGAACTTGTAGTCATTGGTAGGGCAGCATATGCTAGAGCCGGGCTTGCTGATTATAATGATATGTCTGCTGTGTGGATCTGTGCAGTGATTTGGGAGAAACTTACATTTTATTAGTAGCAGTCACACACAGCAGAATGTAGTACTCGATATTCATGAACTGCAGCTAGACTTACCTACTGCACCCTCCAGCCACTGATTGACTGCTGTCTGCCTTTTACTGTGTATGGGGAAACTGCTGTCAGTCAGTGCCGAAAGGGTTGGGTGGGTGTGGCTAGCATATAGCTTATGAATATCAATTAGAGATGAGCGAGTATCTCCCCGCTCATCTCTAAAAATTTGGGGGCCGGCGGGGGGCGGGGAGCAACGGAGGGGAGATCTCTCTCTCCCTCTCTCCCCTCCCCCCCCCCCCCCCCCGCTCCCTGCCGCAACTCACCTGTTACCCGCGCCGGTCCCCGAATCTTTAGAGATGAGCGGGGAGAATGTGCCTTAGCGAGTATACTCGCTCGTCTCGAATATCAATGACTAGTTCCCTGTGTGTCTGTTACCAATAAAAGGCAAGTTTTTCCTATTATTTTTCACATTATTGTTATTTTTCACATTATTAAAAAGTAATAGAATTCATGTTATTCTTGCAGATTATGGCACCAGGGGCACAGAGGGACATCTGATATATTTCGATTTTAAAGCAGAAAATCATGGTATAATACAAGACACATATGAAGAGCCTTTATATATGAGCCCTCATATACCCTCAGTCCTTCACAGCAAAGATCTATCATCTGATCCTTATCAGCAGATCCTATTTTCTTATTCATTACAACAAAATAGAATTCACAAAAGGGCTGTTGAACATGAAAGAATCCACATAGGGGAGAAGCCATATGTATGTTCAAAATGTGGGAAAGGTTTTAACAAGAAATCGTATCTCGTTAAACATCAAAAAATTCACGCAGATGAGAAGCCATATTCATGTTCAGAATGTAGGAAAGGTTTTATCCAGAAATCGCATCTTGTTACACATCAGAGAATTCACACAGGGGAGAAGCTATATTCATGCTCAGAATGTGGGAAGTGTTTTAACCAGAAACCACATCTTGTTAGACATCAAAGAATTCACACAGGTGAGAAACCTTATTCATATTCACAAAGTAGGAAAGGTTTTAACTGGAAATCGCATCTTGGTAAACATCAGAGAATTCATGCAGGGGAGAAACCATTTTTATGTTCGGAATGCGGGAAAGGTTTTACTTATAAATCACATCTTATTGCACATCAGAGAAATCACACAGGGGAAAAGCCATTTTCATGCTTAGATTGTGGTAAACGTTTTAGCCAGAAGGCACATCTTATTGCGCATCAGAGAATTCACATGAAGGAGAAACCATTTTCGTGTTCAGAATGTGAGAAACATTTTAACTATAAATCAGATCTTGTTAGACATCAGAGAAATCATAAAGGGGAGAAGCCATACTCATGTTCTGTATGTGGGAAACGGTTTAACCATAAATCAAATCTTGTTACACATCGGAGAATTCACACAGGGGAGAAGCGATTTTCATGTTTAGAATGTGGGAAATGTTTTACAGATAAATCAAATCTTGCTAACCATCAAAAAACTCACACAGGGGAAAAGCCATATTCATGTTCAGAATGTGGGAAATGTTTTACTTGGAAATCAAAGCTTGCTGACCATCAAAAAACCCACACAGGAGAGAAACCATATTCGTGTTCTGAATGCAGGAAATGTTTTAGAGGTAGATCAGCTCTTCTTCAACATGAGAGAATTCACACGGGGGAGAAGCCATTTTCATGTTTAGAATGTGGGAAAAGTTTTAACCAAAAAACACATCTTGTTGCTCATCAAAGAATTCATACAGGGGAGAAGCCATATTCATGTTCAGTATGTGGAAAATGTTTTCCTCTAAAATCATATCTTGTAGACCATCAAAAATTTCACACAAGGGAAAACTTATATTCGTGCCCTGAATGTGAGAAATGTTTTACTCAGAAATCCTATCTTGTTGCACATCTGAGAGTTCACACAGGGGAGAAACCATATTCATGTTCAGAATGTGGGAAATGTTTCACTCAGAAATCAAGCCTTGTTGACCATCAAAAAAACTTACACAAACAATAAAAAAACTAAGTCCTGTTGTGAAAGAGGGAAATATTTTACCTACAGATTGTTCCTTAAACAACGAAGAACTCAAAATGGAAATTCCCTTTTTTTATAGATTTATATTTCCTTTTTTACAAATTGTATAGTCCAAAATCCAACATTACAAGTTATAGTTTTGTCACGTTGCACAGGAGAAATGGAATCAATTTACAGCACTAAATGACAACCATTAAGGGCTCATGTCCACGGGCAAAAGAAGAATTAAAATCCGCAGCGGATTTTAACTCTTCTTCTGCCCGCGGATCCGCACCCCATAGGGATGCATTGACCACCCGCGGGGTAGATAAATACCCGCGGATGGTCAATAAAAGTGATTTAAAAAAAAATGGAGCATGAAAAAATCTGGACCATGCTCCATGTTCGTGCGGGTCTCCCGCGGGGACGGCTCCCGCGGGCTTCTATTGAAGCCTATAGAAGCCGTCCGGATCCGCGGGAGACCTAAAATAGGAATTTAAAAGAATTTACCCATCCGGAGCGGACCGGGAAGGTCTTCTCTTCCTCACGGCTGGATCTTTCTTGCTTCGGCTCGGCGGATGTGCCCGGCGCATGCGCCCGGCCTGTCGGCGACGTGCCGCCGGCGTGACGAGTTCATCCGCCGGCCGAAAAAGAAGATCCGGCCTTGAGGAAGAGAAGACCTTCCCCGCCCGCTCCGGATAGGTAAATTCTTTTAAATTCCTATTTTCAGCGCCCATGTCCGCGGGGCAGGAGGGACCCGCTGCAGATTCTCCATGTAGAATCCGTAGCGGGACTGATTTTCCCCGTGGACATGAGGCCTAAATGTATGAAAATATTAATGATGTCTGTTATCCAAAATAGCAAATAGAACCCTGATAACACATCTATATACTGACTGTGTACATAGAATATGTCATGTTCATATTTATAACTGCAACTTGTACCAGCTGTAAATAAATGATTACCTTTAAAACTTATATGCTTGTTTTTAAAAGAACATTCATTACTTTAATCCAGAAGGTTAAAATTCTGGCAATGGCCCATTTTAGGTATGAAATCACCACCCATCTCCTGGCATAAACACTGACCACACCTCCTTCCTATCTGTGCTGTAATCACACACATCTCCCTCAGTGTAGACATATAAAACACTAGCTTTTGCCTATGACTTTGTCCACGTGAAAATCTAGATTAGTGGTGGCGAACCTATGGCACGCGTGCCAGAGGCGGCACTCAGAGCCTTCCTAGCTGACACTCGCCACCATCGGCCGCTCACCACATTAGTAAATACCGGCAGGGGTGCCGCAGCTCCCCTGCTGGTATTCACTCAGCAGCGCTGCTAGAGGCGCTGATCCCGGCTGATGTCAGTGTGCAGCCAGGATCCTCCTCCCCCTCCTCTGACGTCTCCTACTTGGTTCCGCGAGAGCAGGGGAGGGGGAAGGTGTCCGGCAGCACGTCACATTGTGCTCCTGGGATCAGTGGCAGCAACAGCACTAAGCAGAGGAGGTGGGGTGGGGGGGGAAATTTGGGTCTCAGAGGGGGGCATTATTACTACTGGGGGCCACTGTGGTATCTCACTATTACTACTGGGGACCACTGTGAGGTGACACTATTACTACTGGGGGCTGCTGTGGGATGTCACTATTACTACTGGGGCCACTGTCGGATGTCACTATTACTACTGGGGCCACTGTCGGATGTCACTATTACTACTGGGGCCACTGTCGGATGTCACTATTACTACTGGGGGGGCCACTGTGGGAT